>NW_004524702.1:6920582-6932961 GCF_000260255.1 Octodon degus
TATATGTAATTCAGGCTAGACTGGAACTTACTAAGTAGCCCGGGTTAGCCTTGAACTCACAGATCTTTCTGCTTCAGCCTTCTAAGTGGGAGCACTACAGGTTTGTAATGGCAGTTTGCATAAAGAATCTCAGATTGAACTTTTTAAAGTCTCTTGACACTAGGAAGCCATACCAAAACTTTCTACCAGGCTTCATTTGCTGGCCCCATAAGTTTAGATAAAATACCCTGAGAGCCTTTGTTCTTCAGCAAATGACTTTCCTTACTCATTTCTAAATCTGGGACTCCCATCAATGAGAGCCTGTCTTCCTAGCCGAGCACTACAAGCACTGACTCCATAAAATTAATTTTCATTCCTTAATAGTACCTGGCAGTGTTTGATTACATTAACGCCATTCTTCATGGTGACATTGCAGGCGAGGCCTTGGCTGTACAAACAAGCTTCCAAAGACATCCTGGGAGAAAGGAGGACAGACTCTCCTTGAACCTGTGCCAGTAACAACATTGTCATGAAAATAAGACTGTTCACTAAGAGTTCTTGAATCCCGGAAGTATCAGGCAGGGATTATAAGATATCATTTACTAACATAGCATTTCAGTTTGAAAAGCAGCCTTTGATAAATTGTTATGAGTTATGGATAGCTTAGGAGGAAGGAGAACGTCTTCCTCTTCCATTTGAAAATTAAAACATTACACCAACCATGCTCTAAGCAAAAACTTCCATAATCTCCCATGCATGCATTCAGTCCTATCAACTGGGCTTCAGGTCAGCAGATTTTGTTTTACTGAATTCCTGTGGCAATTTAGCTCACCGGCTTCTTGACTCCAATGACTTGTGTGGTCTCAGAGTTGTTTAAGCGAGGCCATCAGGAACCTGTATCTCGAAGTTCTTTTCCACAGGAGTCTGGAGCAGTCCTCCATTGGTGACAAAGCACTCTGACCTGTAGCTGTTGAACTTGCAAGGAGGCTTCAGAGCAATCCCTACCCCACATACACATATATACGATAAAAGGCTAAGACGGCTGTGGTTTGCTTACAGCTTATTGGTGATTATCAAAAAGGAAAGATCTAACAAGAGTTCAGTACAAGTATCGTAATGACAAGAATTGTAGCTGACAAGACATTTCATTGCCTTGGCAGCCTGCAAACCAAAACCAAGAAACCCAGAAGTCCTCACTGATGGATTTCACCAAACGTGTAAAGAAGCACCAACATCAATCCTTCATAAATACTTCAAGAATACTTCCCAAGGCCGGCAAGATAGCTCAGCCAGCTAAAAAGCCCACTTAGGCAAGCTTAGGCAAGCGCAGGGACCACGGTTCAGCGCCTGGCACCACATACCGCACCAGCCCCAACCCCAGGGCAGTCAGAGCTGGCCAAAATAAATAAATAAAATAATAAAAATTAAACCAGATGAAAGTAGCACTGCAAGCCAAGATCTCTCGTGAGCAGAAGTGTAAAATCCTTTGTAACATGTTAGCAAGTCATTTGGAGCCATGGATACAGGAATTATAAACCAAGTGGGATTGATCATGATGCTTCCCTTTGTACTGAGCTCGTCTCACAGCATTGAGGAATGAAGCTGCGAATGAAAAAGAAGAAATTAGGAGGGTTTTATTGGAAAGAAGAAGAAAAGGAACAGCTCCTGGAGAAGCCAGGGATATAGCTCAGGCACAGAGCACCTGCCTAGCAAGTGCAAAGTCCTGAATTCGATTCCTGTTCCTGGGTGTCCTGCATGGGTGACTGCTGGGGCTCTTTGTCAGGGGTATTTTATCCCAGAAAATCACAAGATGGGTAGCTACTATGGGTCAAACTATAATCAATTCACAGGGTCACCGGTATGGAGGATGAGCTGATATTGGTACAATAGAGAAGTGAGGTGCTAGCAAGTGTGTATCAGCAAACATGGTTAACCTCAGCTCATCTATAACTTCTCATGGAGAATGAATAAAAGCAGGGTTGGGGAGATAGCTCGGCAGTTTAAGCACCTGCCTAGTGAGTGCAAGGACATGAGTTTGATCCCTAGTACCACATGCCGTGCCAGCCCAGAACTCTGGACATGCTGGGCCGGCCCCAAAACCGGGTGTGGTGGCACACGCCTGTAATGGCAGCACTGGGGAGGCAGAGACAGGAGGATCACTACTGCATAGCAAGTCTCAACTGCATAGCAAGACACTGTAACAAATTAATTACTTAATTAAGTTTTTAAAAATATCAAAAGCCTTCCTGGAAAGGGATGGATGGGAGTATGGGTTAGGATGTCCTGGTCGCCCGCATATGCGTCCAAGGCCTATCTGGGCTCGCTGGACCAGGCATGCTGATTACAGTATAATCTCCAGCTGCTGTGTATCTCTAGGGAGGCTCTCAGGCCAGGCATTGGCCTCCATCTTGAGGCCAGGCCATCTTCAGATTTCACCTCCTGTCAGGGTTTTGAAGTCTCGTCTTGTGCACTCACTTCCTGGATGACCCAGTACCTCTCTGAAAGCCTATTAATTTCTATCTATGGGGCCGGGGAGATGGCTCAGTAGGATAAGTGCTTGGCTGGCAAACGCAAGGATCTGAGTTCAATCCCCGGTTCCGCCAAAAAGAGAAAAAAAAAAAAAATTCTATCTAAGTTATCTGTCTATAATGCTTAAAAATAAAAGCCTAGTTTTTTAGCATCCAAAAATCTATTAATGTAGGGGGCCGGGGAGATGGCTCAGTGGAATAAGCACTTCCCTGGCAAGCGCAATGGCCTGAGTTCAATCCCCAGTTCTGCAAAAAAAAAAAAAAAAAAATCTATTAATGTAATATACAACATTCATAGCAAAAGACGAAAACCTCACAGTAGTGTCAGTAGATGCAGAAAAAGTGTTTGACCAACCCAATCCCCATTCATGAAGTTAAAAAGACAATTTCATTTACAATAGCATCAAAAACAATAAACCAGTCATAGTGGCACATACCCTGTAAGGGCTGGCGTCTAGCATAACACCCTATTCACTTTTAGAAGTAGAAGAGACTGAGGCAGAATTCAATTTAGTGTAACCCCTGCCTGAAGTATTTACATAGAAGCAGCCTCGCCTAAATCACCCCTTTCCTCACTCCTTCCCCTGCCCTGTCAGAGCTTCACAAACATATAGGAGACAAGGAGGGACAGGACGCATTTAGGGCAATAAGAGACAGACTATTTGCCCATGCTTAACTATAAATCCCTCTGCCAAGACCTTGCACCTATAGGATACAGAGGGCACCACATTCCTGCCTGGTTGCCATAGCAACGAAGAAACTCTAAAAACAGGTAGGGAACAAAGAACTGGGCCTTTTGTGTCTTCCCAGATGGGAAGCACATAGGTTGCCGGCTAGTAATAAAAAGTTCTGCAATTCCTTTTAATTTGGTCTCCCGTGGGCAATAGATTCAATCCCGGCCATTACAATCTGTAATCCCAGCATTCTGGGAGGTTAAAGCATGAGAATTGGAAGTTTAAGCCAGAGTGGATAATTTATTAATTTAGAGAGTGGAAAACGTATACAGTGAACCGAGGTACCACTATTACACTGACACCTCAGAATGTTGAAAGAAATTACAGACTATCTACATAAATGGGAAAATACCCCATGGTCATGGATGGTATGACTTACTAGTATGAAAATTCTTAAAACTCACCAATAGACTCAATACAATCGTTATCCCATTCTCAACTGCCTTTTTATGGAACTCGACAAGTTGACCTTAAAATTCATAGGAAATGCAAGGGACAGAATATGCCAGACACTTTACTTATGTGTTGACAGAAATATTGGTTTCACTATCCAAGCATATAATATACTATTCATATTATAAATAACAAAACATATCTTCTGCATCTACTGACATGATTGTGAAGTTTTTATCTTTTACTATGAATGTTGTATACAAAATGTTTATATTATTATACAAATACTGCATACATAGTTGTTATACAGTACTGTTTAGGGAAGATGGAGGAAGAGGAGAAAGGAAGTCAGTGTGTGTTCTCAGTGTAGATACAATTCTTTCTTCTTGAAATATTTGGTTGATGGGATGAGCCCACAGATACAGAGGACTGATTAAAAAAACAGGCGTTTTCCCTCTGGATGGTACGAGGAAACCTGCAGAAAGATCTTAGAGGAGGAGCAAGCTTAGGCCAAGTTCATAGTCCCTGCCTGAAATTTCCAACAAGAGGAGGAGCTGAGAAAGGTTGCAAGAGCTGGGAAACCTCTCACTGGCGCACAAGCACAATCCTGGGTCACAACAGGATTTCCCTCAAAACTGAGCCAGAGTGCTTTCTCCCCAGGTGACAGAGATTGCCCCAGTTTGGGGACAACCTGCCTGACTATTCTCTCCAACTTGAAGAGGGATTTTTCTGTGCAGATAATCAGAAACTTTCCCATTCAGGCCAGTGCATATTCACATGGCAGGATAAATGTTCATCTGCGATGGGGCTCCATCCGACGACCCATCCTCAGGCAGAAAGCCCAAGGCACTGCATCCATACAAACTTAACCTAGGCAAGACTCAAGGTCTCTTATAATTCCACAGCTTGTCCCATGCAATTCATCCACAGCAATATACAAAATAAACATGACTGGCTAATATCAGTCTGTAATTCTCCAGGATTCCCTGGGCAATCTCAGAAAGACAGCTAAAGGAGCAAAAAGATATCCAAAAATGGGCCGGTAAGATAGCTCAGCGGACTAAAGCACCTGCCTAGACAAGCTTAGGCAAGGGACCACAGTTCCATCCCCAGCCATGCCACATCAGCCCCGCCCCCAAGGCAAGCTGAGCTGGCCACAGAGTCCAGGCATAGTGGCTTATACATGTTATCCCAATGCTGGAGAGGCTGAAAACAGGAGGATCACTACAAGTCCGAGCTGCATAGTGAGACCCTGTATTAAATTCATAAATGGAAGAAATTATATACTTTTAGGATTTTGTTTTATGAGAGCAGAGTCACAAAGCATCAGGAGAGGCTCACAGGGAAATTTCCTGTGGTTGTGGCAGTATTTCCACAGTATGTACATCTATGAAAACTTCACAACTGTGGTGTTAATGAGGGTGAATTTAGGGCTGGCCAAATAGCTCAGCAGATTAAAGCACCTGCAAGTAGGTGCAGGGGCCAGGGGTTCGATCCCCAGGCCTGCTGTGCTGGCCCCGCCCCTAGGGCTCACTGAGAGGGCAATTGAGACTGGGTGTGGTGGCGCACTCCTGTAATCCCAGCTCTTGGGAGGCTGTAAATAGGTGGATCACTACAAGTCAATCTAGTAGTGAGACCCTGAACATCCTGTAGATCCTTCCCTAAAATACTAAATAAATAAATAAATAAATAAATGAGGGTGAACTTTACCATACAGAAAGTATACCTTCATTTGTAAAAATCAGAAAAGAACTTGTCAGATCTGCACTTAGCACTTAACAGTTGGCTCTATGGGAAACTACTACATCTGGCTGCTAGTGTCCAAGTGACAGGAAATAAGCATAGACGGTGTTATGGCTTATATCTAGTGTCACAACCCGTAAGCCTACCCATGATCCTGGGGAAAAACAGTGATGTGATGAGGAATATATGGACAAGAGACAAAAACTGAGGCCAGGTGGAGGTCCTTTCTCCTGATGGGCAGAGAAGAACTGCGCAACAACAGTAGGGGTATTTGGTTTTTTTGGGTTTTTTTTAATTTTTTTTTATTTATTTGTGTGTGTGTGTGTGTGTGTGTGTGTGTGTGTGGCCAGCTCAGCCCACCAGGGGGCGGGGCTGGTTGGCATGTGGGGCTGGGGGATTGAACCGCGGTCCTTGTGCTTTGCTAAGCTTGTTCTAAGTAGGTGCTTTAGACCACTGAGCCATCTCACCAGCCCCAACAGTAGGAGTATTTGTATTTTTGACAAGGTTAGTATCATGAGACACAGGGTTGCCTAGCAACTAATGACTGGAATTGTCTCAGGCAAGATTTTTTTTTCAGGAACAAGATAACTTGATTACTTTAGGCACTTTGGCCTTGCCTTGCCCACACACATGACCAATTCTAGCTTCAGCCACTGCCTATAATCCAGATGTTCCCCCAAAGTCTCATGTGATCTGAGATGGACTTTTGAGAGGTGACTGAATCATGGGGCTATGCTACTGATTAGAGGATTTGTTCACTGAGGAGTTTATAACTAGAAGTGATGCTGGGATCTGAGGCCTGGCCTGAGAAGGTGGACCACTAGGAGCATGGCCTGGAAGCATCCGTCTCTCTCTCTCCTCCCTTAATCAATCTCTCTCTATTTTTCCTTCCACTCCTTCTGTTGCTCTCCCTCTCCCCCTCCTTCCCTCCCTCTCATTCATGTCTGCCATGCCATGAGCTATTTCTCCCCTGCCATCCCACCCCACCTTAGAGCCAGCCAACTCTGGACTGAGATCTCTACAAACTGTGAGCCAACATCAACCTCTCTTCCCTTAGGTTATGGCTATCAGGCAGTGTGTCCCAGCAACAAGAAGGTCACTAAGACAGAAGATGACACAACTGTAAAGACTCTCAGATCTTTCTTTCTTTCTTTCCTTCTTTCTTTCTTTTTGTTACAGGGTCTACAGAGTCTCACTATGTAAATCGAACTCATAGTCATTCTGTTTCAGCCTCCCAAGCACTGGGATTACAGGCGTGTGCCACCAGGCCCAGTCTCAGTCACCCGTCTCAGCATGCCCTGGGGTCAGGGCTGGCATGGTACCCCAGGGATCAAACCCGACAGACCTGTCCCAGAGTGACTCAGCACAAAAAGTGTATATAAAGGAGCTGAGGAAGACTTCTCCACTGCTTGCCCCGCCCCTCTTCCTTGGAGAAGTCCTGGTCTTCAGAGAAGCTCAGATCTTCACGATGGAGCGCCGGTCTTCTCAGTCAGTGTAGAAGGAAGAGAGAGGCTTGATGGATCCCGCAGCTGCTGCTCCTCCTCTGCTCTTTGTTGTTTTTTGCAGCCATGAACTGCTGCTGTTTGCCTTGGAGCCAGCAGAGTATAGACTGAAGCCGCCACAAACTGTGAGCTAAATAAACCTTTCCTTCCTTAATTTTGAGTGTCAGGTATTTGTTTCAGCAACACATGAAAAGTAACCAAGACAAACAACAATGACAAAAACAAGTAGCCAGCAAAATTATATTTATTTTTTTTTCAAAATTATATTTATAAAAGCAACATTGATAAAGTTCTCCACTGGTATATATACCAGATGTTATAATCAGTTCAAAAAAAAAAAAAGACCTCAAATTTATATGCAGTGAAAGAATGTTGAAATTAATTGCAAATGGAGACAAAATTGATTTTTCCACAGAGGAAAAGGAAGTCAACAAAATCTCTACCAGACCAGAAAGAACTCACACATCTATCCATTAGCTGCAACTTTGAAAAGAGTTGAAAAATTCTGGGGTGCGTTACTCACCTTGACTCTTAGCTTGTTGAGGACGGTGACCATGGCCTGGCGTCTGCTCCTGCAGCTTCTGCCCCCTGACCCGAAGCCACCATGCATGAGTGCATCTCCATCCATGGTGGCCAGGCTGGTGTCCAGAGTGGCAACACCTGCTGGGAACTCTACTGCCTGGAACATGACATCCAGCCCGATGGCCAGATGCCAAGTGACAAAACCATTGGGGGCGGAGATGACTCCTTCAACACCTTCTTCAACAAGACTGGTGCTGGCAAACATGTGCCTAGGGCAGTGTTTGTAGACCTGGAGCCCACAGTCATTGATGAAGTACATACTGGTACTTACCACCAGCTCTTCCACCCTGAGCAACTCATCACAGGCAAGGAAAATGCTGCCAACTATGCCCGTGGGCACTACACCATTGGCAAGGAGATCATTGACCTCGTCTTGGACCAAATTCGGAAATTGGCTGACCAGTGCACAGGTCTGTAGGGCTTCTTGGTTTCCCACAGCTTTGGCAGGGGCAGGCTCTGGCTTCACCTCCCTGCTGATGGAATGTCTCTCCATTGACTATGGCAAGAAGTCCAAGCTCGAATTCTCCCTTTACCCAGCCCCCCAGGTCTCCACAGCTGTAGTAGAGCCCTACAACTCCATCCTCACCACCCACACCACCCTGGAGCACTCTGATTGTGCCTTCATGGTAGACAGTGAGGCCATCTATGATATTTGTCGTAGAAACCTCGATATTGGGCGCCCCACCTACACTAACCTGAACCACCTTATTAGCCAGATTGTGTCTTCCATCACTGCTTCCCTCAGATTTGATGGAGCCCTGAATGTGGATCTGACAGAATTCCAGACCAACCTGGTGCTCTATCCCCGTATCCACTTCCCTCTGGCCACATGTGCCCCTGTCATCTCTGCTGAGAAAGCCTACCATGAACAGCTTTCTGTAGCAGAGATCACCAATGCCTGCTTTGAGCCAGCCAACCAGATGATGAAATGTGACCCTCGCCACAGTAAATACATGGCTTGCTGCCTATTGTACCATGGTGATGTTGTCCCCAAAGATGTCAATGCTGCCATTGCCACCATCGAGACCAAGCGCAGCATCCAGTTTGTGGACTGGTGTCACACTCGCTTCAAGGTGGGCATTAATTACCAGCCTCCCACTGTGGTGCCTGGTGGAGACCTGGCTAAGGTACAGCGGGCTGTGTGCATGCTGAGCAACACCACAGCTATCGCTGAGGCCTGGGCTCGCCTGGACCACAAGTTTGATCTGATGTACACCAAGTGTGCCTTTGTTCACTGGTACATGGGTGAGGGGATGGAGGAAGGGGAGTTTTCTGAGGCCCTGGAGGACATGGCTGCCCTCAAGAAGGATTATGAGGAGGTTGGTGTGGATTCTGTGGAAGGAGAGGGTGAGGAGGAAGGAGGGAAATATTAGTTAATGCATTCCCTTCAGCCCTGCACCATGTCACGCCCTCAGAATTTGAGCTTCAGTGTAGCTAACAATTGCTAAACTTTTCTGGTGGCATTACCTTGATCATGTCTGATCTTCTGTGATCATGTCTTTTCCATGTGTAAGTCTGGTTTTTCCATGTCTCAGAGTAAATGCTTTAAGAAAGTTTTTTTTAAAAAAACAACAAAACCCAAAACAACAACAACAACAACAAAACCCTCTGAAACAGTGATCAGGGTTAGAACTAGACAGCCCCGCCAGGTGTACTATGAATGATGCATAGGTTGTCATGGAAACAGCACTTTTTCTACTGCCAATATTTATTCATTTTTTATTTTGTTCCTTTCCCTATACTAAATACTTCACAAGTTTTTCTCATTTAATGATCACAGTAACTTGGAGTGATACATACAATTATTAAACACACTTGGCAAATGAGGGAACTGAGACTTTAGACAGTTTAAGAAAAAATATATCAGGGAGATCATTGCATCTTTGTAAATGCTAATTAATTATATATCACTTAGACTAAGAACTATTCTTAAGAATTAGTTTTAATTTCTAGTTGACACAAGGCTCGTCCGTACTGCTGCAGTGTAGCACGACATCTCATTAGGTGTCCACAGCGTGTAATGATCAGATAGGGGTACTTGGCACGTCTGCCACAGACATTTCTCATTTCTCGGTGTTGAGGACATTCAAAATCCTCCATACTGGCTATTTCCACATATTAAATCAATTGTTGTCAATCACAGACCTCTTCTTGGGCTATAGAACACTACAGGGCTTCCGATCCAATTCCACCCTGACACATTAACCACCCTCCTCTTCATCTACCCCTCTATACTATTAAGAAGTACTTAAGGACTACTATGAGGACAACAATATGCAATGTATTAATTATTGTAGCTGTCCTACTAACCTGTTTTGAAACTGTCTCATTGCTATTTCTTTCTCAATAAAATTAATAAAATAAAAAAAAGGACTTGGGGCCAGGGAGTTGGCTCAATAGAATAAGCACTTGCTTGGCAAGCATAAGGGTCTAAGTTCAATCCCAAATTCCACAAAAAAAAAAAAAAAAAAGAAGTGCTTAAAGGGCTGGTAAGATAGCTCAGTGAACTAAAGCGGCCTGCTTAGCAAGTGCAGAGACAGTGGTTGGATCCCTGGGACCACATGCTGTACCAGCCCCATCCCCAGGTCAGGCTGAACAGGCTAGGGTCTGGGCATGGTGGCACACACCTATAATCCCAGCACTGGGGAGGCTGAAAAAGAGGAGGATCCCTATGAGTCCAAGCTGCATAGTTTTTTGGTTTTTGGTTTTTGGTTTTTTGTATTTTAGGGAAGGGTCTATAGGGTGTTCAGGGTCACACTACTAGATCAGACTCTAGTGATCCACCTTTTTATAGCCTCCCGAGAGCTGGGATTACAGGTGCACACCACCACGCCCAGTCTCAATTGCCATCTCAGCACACCTGGGGGCAGGACTGGCACAGCAGGCCCAGGGATTGAACCCCCAGCTTCTGAACCTGCTTGTAGGCACTTTAATCCGCTGAACTATTTGGCTGGCCCACCAAGCTGCATAGTGAGACCCTGTAACAACCAAATACATTTTTTAAAAAAAGCATTTAAAAAATCTTTGAGGGGGGCCGGGGAGATGGCTCAGTGGAATAAGTGCTTCCCTGGCAAGCGCAAGGGCCTGAGTTCAATCCCCGGTTCTGGAAAAAAAAAAAAAAATCTTTGAGGTATTTTAAATGTTGTAAAATTCACCTATTTCAAGTGCACAATCCAGTGATTTTTAGTAACTTCACTGAATGTTGCAATGATTACATATATCAGCTTGGGAATATCTCCTTTCCCTTAATGAGACTCCTCATGCCCATTTATAATTTATCCATGTCCCACACGCAGGCGCAGACAACCACTTTTCTATGTTCTGTGGCTCTGGATTTTCCAGACATTCCATCTGCACGGAAGGAGACAATATGTAGTCTCCTGTTTATTGTAACATGACGATTTAAAGGCTCCCAGGTGATGTCGCACGCATCAGTAGGCTCGTTCTTGTTAAGGCTGGAGAGCGTTCCATCGTACATGTGTGTCACAGTTGGGCTACGCGCTTGCCATTTGATGGGTACTGTTTCCAGATGCAGATTATTATGAACTAAACAGGACAGGACTGCTTGACAAGACCGTGGGCATCGTGAGCCCCAGCTGCCAGAACTGTGCTAGAGGAACCCCAGGCCCAGAAGAACCTGGGATTAGACAAACACGTCTAGAGCAGTATGTGAAGCATTGTAACCAGCGCCCGGAGCCAGGACCACGCCTCCCCCAGTGTTAGCTTACAAGAAGCCAGGTGCGTTCCGGTTTCAATGAAGTCATTTTTGCCCTTTTTCGGATACACCCCACTGCCTTTCTCTCTGGCGCCTGTATCCCTCAGTTGCGGTCTTGCCTCTTCCTGGGCTCAGGCTTCTCCCAAAAGTCCCCTAACAGATGACACAATGCAGTTCGCCCTCTGCTTGCCTCTTTTTCCTTAGTCTCACAGCACTGTGAGGTTCAACCCCGCACACCAGGACTGCATTGTTCCAGAACATGAATAATGTCGCTGTGAACACACATGTGTGGGCCAGGGATGTAGCTCAGTGGCACAGAGCCTGCTTGGCAAATGCAAGGTCCTGAGTTCGATTCCCGGTACACACACACACACACACAAAAAAAAAAAAAAAATAGTGAACATATGTGTGCAAATCTTTCTGCACATACGTGTTTTCTTCTCTGTTGAGCAGATACCTAGGAATCACATTTCTGGATTGTCTGGTATTTTTACATTAGTTCTTTGAAGAATTTCCAAGATGCATTACAAAGTGTCTATCATTTTTACTTTCCCAGTAGCAGTATATGACACTTGCAATTTCTCCATATCCTCACGCATGCTGGTTGTTGTCTGTTTTATTTATTATAGCCATTCTGTAGGAATAAAAAGGTAGCTTACTGTGGCTTCCATTTGTATTTCCCTAATGACTGACAATGCTGGGTATCTTTTCATGCGTGTACCAATCAGGGTCCTCAAAAGGATGTGATCTTTCAGGGCCCGCGAGGTAGCAGACTAAGCACCTGCTTAGACAAGCACAGGAACCAAGGTTCGATCCCTGGTCCCACATGCCTCGCCAGCCCTCCCCTGGGTGTGCTGAGCCAGCCACGGAGACTGGGAGACTGGTCGTGGTGGCGCACACCTGTTGTAATCCCAGCACTGGGGAGACTGAAAACAGGGGGATCACTACGAGTCCCAGCTATGTAGTGAGATCCTGTACCAAATACATAAATAAAAAAAGATGAGTTTCTTAAAATCACTTTCATGCTCTGGGCACTTGAGATTTTAATATCGTGTGTGCACGTGCATGTATGCATGTGTGTATGTATTTTACTGGGAATTGAACTGAGGGCCTTTGCACTGAGCTACATCCCAGGCCTTTTGTATTCTTTATTTTGAGATAAGGTCTCGCTAAGTTGCCCAGCATAAGTTCAAACTTGCAGTT
>NW_004524702.1:6934861-6948423 GCF_000260255.1 Octodon degus
TTATTTTTAAATTTCTAAACTTTGAAAACAAGGTAGCTGAAGTTAAATAATAAAGCTTTCCAAAGCTAAGTGTGCTCAGTGGAACTCAAGTTTTATAGACCATACATTTTGTATTTTTGTTCATAAAATACAAAAACAACTTCCTGAAACTCTTAGGTGGGAACAAGACCGTCCAGACGACTACGCGGGCTGCGCCTTCTCGGTTGTATCATCCCTTTCTCTCCTTGGCAAGGGCTCGGGGACCTCCGTGCACGCTTCAGGCGCACACGGACAGCTCCCGCCCGAGGGACGCCTGGGAGGCGTGCACTATGCACGGGAAGCCGTCCTCGTCCTTCTTGCTCCCGTACACCTCCGAGATGGGCGTGGACACGCTCACCAGCAGAAGAAGGCCTGGCTGGCGTTGAGCCGCAGGCACTGCCTGAGATCTTGATGAGCTCACTCATGGTGACACGGTCAGGGACCAGGAACTCGATTTTGTCCAAGATTGGCAGCTGCTTCTCGCCCTTGTATCGCTCTATGATCACCGGGATTTTGGTGGGATGCTGCTCTCGGAAGAGCCGGACATCTTCTACTCTTTGTTCGAAGGTGCGGCGCTGCTTGAAGGTCTTCTCCGACGGCATTGTGCTGGGGTCCCCGGGGCGGCGGCGGCTCCGGATCCGGCGGCGGCCACTTCCGTTGTGTCTCCTCTTTTTTTTTTTTTTTTTTGAGACAGAGTCTTGATACACTGTTCAGGATGGCTTGGGCTCACTTCGTAGCCCAGGCTGGTTTTGAATTTAGTACAATCCCCCTTAAGTACTGGGATTATAGGCATGCACCAGCACACCCACCTAAGGAAAAGATTTTTCCCTTTTCCACTAAGTAGAATAATTATGTGGTTAAGAGATGGATATGAAATATATATATATATCCAAGAGAATTTGATACCAACAAATAAAAGCAGAGAGGAAAAGGAGGCAGAGCTAATTTAAGATTCTCATCTCCAAGTCTGAATGAGTTCTCTCAACGGTTAAAACCTTGCATGTATAATCTCAGAACTATATTTACTAATGTTCCCAATATCACAGAGAAAAGAAGAGATATTTGAGAAATGCATGGAACATTTTCTTGATTCCTAAAATTGAGCAAAAGATTGATTTCAAAAACTGAGAGTTGCGGAGCTTGATGGCACACACCTGCAATCCCAGCCAGCACTCGGGAGGCTGACGCAGGAGGATCACTGCAAGTTGGAGGACAGCCTGGACTACCCAGCGAGACGCTGTCTACAAAAAAATTAAAAAAAAAAAAAACTGATAAAGTTTGACTTCAATCTTGATGGGCCTCTTAAACACAGTCCTAAATAGATCACTTACAAACATCACAGCATAGTGATTGCTAGTTCTCTGAGCCCAATAAATGCATCTAATAAATGAATATGCTTTTTAAATACTTTGTCTTGTGTTTTTTTTGGGGGGAGGGGGAACAGGGTGTCACTAATGTAGTTCAGGCTGGCCTTGAATTCGTTAGGTAGGTTAGGCTTGAACTTGAACTGATCCCCTGCCTCGGCCTCCCAAGTGCTGGGATAACAGTCTTGCACCACCATACCTGGCTTAAATATGGTTTCATAACTGATTCTGAGAAGGGGTTCTTAAGCCACAGTCCACACACAGCCTGTGAAACTGTTCAAGTTTTATACAAAATTCCGGGCTGACGCGCACTGTTCTCAGTAGCTGGTGAAGTACCTCTTTGCCTCCCTTGGGTTCTCAAAGCGGTAATCGGTACATCAGGGTCAGATTTTGGCATACAAACTACTGCAACTGTCACACATTTGAGAAAACGGTCCGCTTTCCTTAGATTCTCAAAGTGGTGGTTAAGTGTGTGTGGGGCCTGTTGTCGTCTAGCAGAGCCCTCTGGTTGGCACGTGCGGGTCCTGTGAGCTCTCCCAGTTCTCTTGTCCCACGGTGTCCCTTGTCTCCTGGACCTGGGCATCCTGCTGGCACCTATGGCTTAAAGTCGGCCTTGGCAGGGTCTCATTCTGACTCTGGGCTTTGATTTCCCTCCCTGGGCCGGTTCCACCTTAGCAAGCACCACTGCAGCCTCTGGCAGGGTCTTCCGCCAGCCGTGACTGTCCCCTGCACGGCCTCACTGCAGGTATGTGGGCCTCAGTGCAGCCTTCTTGCCCCTTCCAGGCAGGAAGCATGACAGCACCTTCCCACCTCTAGGGACAGAGGGAGGTGCCAGCACGGCCCAGCCAGTTCCGCCTAAGCTCCCTTGATCTCACTATGTTAGCTGTTATAGTCAGGGTTTGCAAGGAAAACAATACAGGACACATAATTGATAGGATTATTTTATATTAGCCACCCAGAGAGTCATACAAAGAGAGTACATAAAATCTGTCCACACACTGAAGACCACGCCAGCTGAGGCCTGGAGCCCACAGCTATGTCCTGCATGAGTCCAGCTGAAGGCCTGGAGTCCATACAATGCCTTCTGCAAGTCTGTTTCACAGATCTGCACTAGGAAGGCCCAGAGGTCAGTGGTGGAAGCTAGAAATCCTGCACCAGCGGGAGGAAGGATCTGTGCTAGCAGGCTGAGGGATCTGAACTGGAGTCAGGAAGTAACACTCAAAAGTAAGGACCAGAGCTCCCCAAAGAGTACCACAGTCATCCTCAGCAACAGTGAGGTCCCAATTCCTCCGAAGACGAGAACAGTTGAGTCCATAACAGGACTCGGCTACATGATGAGCTCCTGCAGGAGAATCAGCAGCTCTCTAACAACACCTCTTCTTCTTCTCCAGTTCGCCTCTTTCCTTTGTTGGCAATAACCCTCAGGTGGGCCTCCCACGCCCAGCACCATTCTAGTAAAATTCAGCTGGGTGTAACAAGCTCACCACCAATAGGCAATCCACCTCATGACCAGGCTGGTCTGAAACTCACAGTGATCTTCCTGTCTCAGCCTCCCAAATGCCACGATTGTGGGTATATGCCACCAGGCCTGGCTTTTTCTCCTGACATAATAAACCCCTACCAACACACACAAACACTCACTCAGACTTGAGCACAGAGTCAAAAGTGTGTGTTATACATATGTGTAATCACCCACTTCTCGTCTCTCCTTTGTCCCAAATTCTGTCTAGCCAGACAGGGCAGGATTTAGTTACTGTACATCAGAAATTATCCATGAGCCATATCCTTCTAGGGGCAGCATTTTCCTCCTGCAGATCTTGAACAGAAGCGTTACAGGGAAAACTGGTGTGTGGGGGACAGGGTATACACACGTGAGGCCTAAAACTTCCACAGCTTTCATAGTTTTAAATATTAATCCATTTTATATAACTGTCCTGAAATACATGAAAGGCATGATGCAAAGACAGAATTACTTTATTTTTTGTTTTCTACTGCTTAGAATTAGACCCATCTTGCCATTTGCAGAATTTGGATTTAGCAGAGACCGGGGTTTGATCCCTGGAGTGCCTTGCCAGTCTTGCCCCCAGGGTGAGAAGGGGACTGAGACTGGGCATGGTGGCACACACCTGTAATCCCAGTGCTTGGGAGGCTGAAAACAGGAGAATCACTACAAGTCCAATCTGTGTAGTGGGACCCTATAGTCCCTGTACTAAAATACATTTTAAAAAAAAAATTTTTTATAATTTGGAGTTAAAAACTAAAACTTTGGGGGCTTGTGAGTTAGCTCAGTTGTTTAAAACATTTGCTTGGCCAAACTCAGTCAGGCACAGGGGACCGCGGTCCGATCCCTAGCTCCACATGCCACACCAGAACTGCCCTTAAGGCAGCCTGAGCCAGCAAAAAAAAAAGAAAAGAAAAGAAAAGAAAAAAAAAGAATCCTTCTAGTAACTAAAACTTTCAGTTTCCAGGAAGCAGGAAGGGATTCTCCCCAGAGCCATCAAAAGAAATGCAGTTCTGACAGCATTGCTTTTAACCTTGGGGCTCATTTCAGACTACTGGCTTATGGAACTGGCAAATAATAAATCATATCTCTTCGGAGGCCGGGAGATAGCTCAGTGGAATGAGTGCTTGCCTGGCAAGCTTAAGGTCCTGAGTTCAATCCCTGGTACCACCAAAATAATAATAATAACAATAATAAATCATATCTTTTTAAGCCATTAAGTTTGTAACTTATTACAGCTGCAATCAGCAATTAATAACAAGAGATTAAAAGGCTTGTGAAACAGAAGGAAGTTATTCCAATATCTAATAAGAGAAAGAATAGGACAACGAAAAAATACAATAGTCTTTCATGGCTAAAAATGTTCTCTAACTGGAGAAATCAATGGTCGGACAGGGATCACACCAAAGTTTAGAAATGGTCACTGCAGAGCACTGAGAACCGAACCCACCACAGTGGAGCAGCTAAGGCTAAGAGAAAGTCTGAAAAGCAAGGTGACCCCCAAGCAGAGGTGTGAACAGTCCTCTCAGACAGGCTGCAACTGTCAGCGGTCAGCCAGCCTCTCAGTATTCAAAGTTGGGCTCCAGGTGTGGCCCGGGTTCCCTGATCTGAGTCCTGGCACAGCCTCAGAAGTGAATGTAGACCAAGAAGATGGGAGGGAGCCGCTTCCCCGGGGAGAGAGTCCTCTTCTACCTTGTTCTCCATCTCCTGCTTCAAGGTAAGAAGGGGGCAAGGACAAAGGAAGAATTCCCTCTGGAAGGTTACCTAGAAACTTCTTTCAAGTTCCCAGTTTGTAGAGACGGCCTGAGGTGGACAGAGCTGCTTCACAGGGATATGACTGTGATTGTGCACCCGGAACACGGGCAATGCCTTTGGTTAGAGGCCATGCAGGAGCACTGCTCTCTTCTTCCCTGTACCATCCACGGTGGTCTTCTCTCCCACTTGACCTCTGGGTCCATCCACCTTTCTCCCCACCAGTGTAAATCTTATTGCACTACAAGGGCCACCCCCTTACGTGATCCATGACTTCTTCTTTTTTTTTTTTAATATTTATTTATTTTTATTTATTACATTTATTTATTGTGTGTGTGTGTGGCCAGCTCAGCCCACCAGGGGGCGGGGCTGGCTGGCATGTGGTGCTGGGGGATTGAACCGCGGTCCCTGTGCTTTGCCAAGCTTGTTTCAAGTAGGTGCTTTAGACCACTGAACCATCTCTCCAGCCCTCCCATGACTTCTTGATAAGGGAGAACAGAGGAAGTCTGAGCTAGAGGTACCTCGAAGGTCAGCACACAGTTTAGGAACTAAGCACATGAAAACCTCGCTGAGTGCTTGGGCAGACTGACAAGTACTCAGGTGTGGGGACTGGTGTGGGGAGGCCAGTGACTCTGGAAGCCAGGAAGCCCTGAAGTCCTTGGCGCAGAGGTCACCAGCTGTCTTGCGCACTCCAGGCTGTGGCTCCTCCACTCATCCCCAAGGTAGAAGCTTGGAACCTGTATCCATCAGAACAGCAGGCAGGCAGTACATCAAAAGCCATGAGAAAGCTGTGAGAGGACTCAGCAGCAGCACAGGAAAGGTGGAAGCGAGGGGTCAGTCCAGATGCAAACAGACACGCTCTCTCTGGGGTCCTTGGCCTGTGATTCCTGAGATGCCTGTCACTGTCCCAGCGGTTCCGTATGCATACAAATCTGGGCATGCAAAGCACAGAGACAAAGTATTAGAAATAGGCTGGTGACCTAACTCTGCTCACCACAGGAGCCTGCATTATTTGCCTTCCAGCCCAGCCCATCCTCCTTGGCCCTGGCAGGAAGTGCCGAGCTCCAGACCTTGGGACCTCAGCAGCAAGCCCCTCCCTGACCTAGCTCCCCCAGGGCCAAATTGCACAGCCGCACACAAACCTGACTCAGCCCAGGTCTGCTCTGCCTCTTATTATCTCGCTGGCCTTGGGAAGTTCCTTCCTCTGGCACCTTGGTATGAACTCATTTATTACTTGAGAATAAAAATAGTACTTACCCCTTTATAAGGAGGGTAACAGAACACGGGTTAGCAATGCCTGAGAGGAGATAGGGAGGGGCGGAGAGGATGGTGCCTAGGGTGAGGGGTGCGACTGGACCCAGGAATGACTTCTAATGTTCTATACCACAGTGAGATAATAACTGTGTATTTCTTGATAGCCAGTAGAAAGGATTTTGAATGTTTTCAACATCATGAAGAAATAGTAATAAATGTCTGGAGTGATGGATATGCCATTACCTTGTAGGGATTGTTTCGTTTTGTTTTTTGGCAGTACCAGGGATTGAACTCGGAACCTTATGCTTGCCAAGTAGGTATCTATGGAGAGGGGAGATGGCTCAGTAGAATAAGCGCTTCCCTGGCAAGCGCAAGGACCTGAGTTACATGTACTGAAAAATTACACTATATCCTGTAAGAGTCAGCCAAATATGTGTGTGTGTGTGTGTGTGTGTGTGTGTGTGTGTGTGTGTTTAAAAAGCAATCACTGGTAAATGTAGCAGTGACATATAAAAGTGGAAATAAAATACGTTATAAAGTTGGTTGGGCGGATTAAAGGAGGCGATCCATTTAAAGCACTCAGAACACACCCGACCAGAGTCAGTGCCTGCTAGCTCTCAACATTAGCATGGGCCCTGCCGTACACAGAGCCCAGAGATTCTCTCCCTCGTCTTGACATAGGAAACATATCACTCCCTACCTCTAGGTGTCAAATGTGCCGAGTTTGTGGTCCTATGATATAGAGGAAGGAAGCCGCAAGCCAAAGGAACAAATTAGGAGAGCTTTATTGGAAATAAGGAGAATAGCTCCTGGATTTCTGGGAAAGCTGTCCAGTGGTGTGGCCACCAAGGCCCTTCATCAGGAATAATACATACCGCAAAGTCACACCATGTAAAGCATGGGTCAAACTACCACCGACCAGTAAGATTACAAGGACAGCCACTTAGCCAACATTGATCCAGTAGGGAAAAGAGTCACATCGTGAGGGTACACAGAAAGAACAAAGGCACTTGGGAGAATGCATGGGCCCAGGTGCTCTGGTCACCCACCTGGTGACAGAGATCTAGCTGGACCTCCTGGCCAGTGGTGCTGATTACAGAATAATCTCAAGTTCTTGTTTATCCCTTCAAGGGGCACAAAGGCCTAGCCATCGCTTCTCCATCTTTGTGTGTGTGTGTGTGTGTGTGTGTGTGTGTGTGTGTGTTACCAGGGATTGAACTCAGGACTTTGCACTTGCCAGGCAAGCACTTATTCCACTGAGCTATCTCCCCAGGCTGCTTCTCCATCTTAAGGCCAGCCCTTCTTCAGATGCAACTCCAGCCATGACTTTGAAGTCTGTTTCTTGTGTTGACTTCCTTGAGTCCCTTTCTGACTTGATACTGTCACCTAACTTAGCCAAGCTTAATAACCCCACACACTTGCTATCCGCTACAGCACAAGACCATTCTTTCGCCATCAACTGCCCAGGGTTTGGCGAGCCGGTGGGTCTGGATTCTGGCTTTGGCAGAAAGCCCTTCCCTCCAGTCATCAGCTTTGCTGTCCCCGTCCGGGTCAACATCTCCTTCACCATAATTGCCATCATGGATGTGGTGAGTGGTGACCCCGTGGTGTGCCGAGTGTTTTCCCGGCCTCTGGCAGGCCAGACCTCAGTTCCCTCACCGCACTGGTATGCGCCTTTTCCCCTGAGTAGAGAATCACAAAACAACAAAACTCTTTGCCCTTCATCAGGGTGAGACACAACAGCGTATGGAAGACTTGTTCTTCCTGCTCAGTGGCTACTGCCGGTGCCAAGGACCTGCCACACTCCCCACGTCCTTACTGGCCGGCCTCCACTTACTCATATTTCTTGGCTTCTCACATTATTCCAAGATGGTCCAGGCTTGAGAAGCACCCCCTTACTCTAGTCTGCAGGGTCTTCTCCTGCCTACAGCCTGCCTAGGAGCTCTATTTTGGCCGGGCTTTTGTCCCTGACCTATAATACTGGCCTTGATTACCTCATGACACTTATATTCCAGGGAGTAATAAAAATCGGGACTAGGGTAGGGTGGGGGAGTGGGCAGGAGGCGTCCGACAGGCAGCCTGCTGGAAACAGGAAATTCTCTTGGCAGGATGAACAGCTGCAGCTCATGACCTCATTCCTGTGGCTAGAAATGGTATGGTGAGCCTTTACTCTCTCTTCATAGGCTTGGGAAAGATTTTAAACAAGGATATAGTAATTATGACCTTTTATGTACCTGATAGTATAGTTTCGGAACACAGGAGAAACTAAACAAATCCATCATGATGCTGAGAAGCTACCATACATTGCTTTGAAAAACCAAATAGAAATAAGTACTTAAGAGAGTTATATTATTAATTTCTCTCAGTTCATTGAAAAGAAAGGTTTGTGCTAACATTGTTTGGACAATTAAATGCCATCTTGTACCCTGAGTAACTATTTTACAGATAACAGTAAGCAGTGTGTTAACCATTGTTATCCCCCATCACCTTGTTTTGAACATTTTGTTTCTTTTTTTTTTTCTCAAAGTTTTATTGACAAAGAGATAGCAATGAGACAGTTTCAAATCAAATCGGAAGGACAGTTTCAACAAATAATACACTGCATATATTCTTCTTAGTGGTTAATTGCTGTACAAGATGCGGACTTGTGATCCTATTCACAAACACCATTAGAACAAATCATTCTATTCATTAAGAGAATGCAACTATATATCTATCCCAACCTCTTTGAATACACAGATACAAAATGGACATTCATCGGTATACCCCATTATTTCTAAGTTACATTATTGAATAGTATAGGTGTGTAAACTCAGCAAAATATTCTAAAAGAGTCCAGTAGCCTATAATAGCATTGGGTCTTATATTTAACTGGCAATGTCAGAAATTATTGACCTGAGTCCCCCACAGCTCAACTTAACAGCATGGCTTTATTTTTTATATTTCGAATTCATATTTTTCTACTGGATGGTTAAGACCAAGGCAAAGCAGGACCTATGCAAGAAGAGTTGTAGCTTTTTGGTCTTAGAAGGTCAGTGAAATGCCCTCAGGATTTGTCCTGAGATCCTGTACCTCAGATTGTAGAACCTTCATCAGTGCAGCTTGTTTCTTTTTAAAATAAAAAAATTATGTGCCAGCTCCACCCCCGGGGCGAACTGAGACAGCAATTGAGACTGGGCATGGTGGCGTTCGCCTGTAATCCCAGCTCTTGGGAGGCTGTAAACAGGCAGATCACTACAAGTAGGATCTAGTAGTGAGACCCTGAACACCCTATAGACCCTTCCCTAAAATACAAAAATAAATAAATATTAAAAAATTAGACAAAAAATAAGGGCCAAGGATATAGCTCAGCAGCACAGCACCTACCTGGCAAGTATAAAGTCCTGAGTTTGATTTCTGGTACCAAAAATTAAAAAATAAAAAAATCAAATAGATCTGAGCGCAGTGCTACAAGCCTGTGATCCCAGCTCCTTGGGAGGCTGAGGCAGGAGGATCATGAGTGTGAGGCCACCTGGGGCTACATAGTGATACCCTCACCTCACAAAGCAAAACAAAACAAAAGCTACAGGAAACCAAGAAAAAAGTTGAAAAAAAATTATCTGGGCCAGGGAGATAGCGCAGTGGCTTAAGCGCCTGCTTGGCAAATGCAAGGTCCCAAGTTCCATCCCTGGTGCTACAGAAAAAAAAAAATTATCTAGATCATGTTCTCTAACTATAAGACTATAAAAAGTACAAAAGGATCACCTCCCCACTAAGAACACCTTGTTTCTTGGGAATTTAGAACTAAACCTCCATATGGTTTGAGCCACAGAGAAAACAAGACAACTCAATAAAAGTTACTATTTAGACATGAAGAATGCTACATATGAAAGGAAATTTTGCATATTTTTTTGAAATTTTACACATTTTAATTAGATTTTATTGGTACATTTTAGATATATTTAACAATCACATTCATCACAGAGAATTTGTACCTGTACATGATATCTTGTTCCTCCACCACTCCCTCTACCATCCTTTCAAACTTGAAATTTCACATCTTTTTTTTTTTTTAAAGTATTTGCTCAGGCACATAGTGATCCTCCTGTTTTCAGCCTCCCTAGTGCTGGGATTAGAAGCAGGCACCACCATGCCTGGGCTCAGTTGCTGGCTTAGTATGCCCGGGGGTGGAGCCAGTGCAGCATGCAGTACTAGGGATCGAACCCTTGTCCCTGCGCTTGCCTAAGCAGGCACTTAGCCCGCTGAGCTATCTCACTGGCCCTGAAACTTTACATCTTAATTGAATGGATTAGAAAACAAAGTGGGAGGGTGGAAAATGGAGATAACTGAATTAAATTTCCAACTTGAAAAGCCTGATTCAAGGAAAGGAAGGAGCCGGGGAGAGACAGTAACAATCTGAACCTTACCTTCCGGGTTTCCAGACCCACAGCACTGGCTCACTGCATCACCTGGAAGCTTATTAGAAATACACTGGACAGCAAGGCATGATGGCGCACGCCCGTAATCCTAGCACTCTGGAGGCTGAGGCAGGAGGATTGCCATAAGGTGGAGACCAGCCGGGGCCACACAGTGAGTTCAAGGCCAGCCTGAACTACAGAGCAAGACCCTGTTTCAAAATAAATAAATAAATAAATAAAAATAAACCTTAGGTCCAAGCCTCAAGAAATGTACTGGATCACAGGCTCCACCAAGGGTGACCAGCTGTCCCAACCTTCCCCAAGCTGTAGAGTTCACAGGGCATGCACGAACAATGTTACGCCAAACAAGTGCCTAGCAAGCCAGGGTTAGTCATCCTACCTACTGAACTGGAATCCTGGTTCATCATGATCGCCAGGGTTTTTGTTTGCTTGCTTTTTGGTTTTTTTATGTATTTGGTACAGGGTCTGATACGTAGCTTGGACTCAGTGATCCTCCTGTTTCAGCCTCCCCAGAACTCGGATTACTGACGTGTGCCACCACACTTGGTTTTGGTGGCCAGCTCAGCATGGGGCCTGCGTGGCATATGGCATCAGGGATTGAACCCAGGTCCTTGCGCTTGCCTAGGCAGGTACTTAGACCACTGAGCTATCTCCGCAGCCCCGTCAAGTGTTTTACATGCACAGAGATGTTTGAAAAGCACTAACTTCATACAAATTTTTGTTTAATATGCACAGAGCCCCTTTCTGTCCGTGGCTCCACAAAGTGCCACAGCTAACACTGAAAAGAGCCCTGAGACCAGACAATCCCACCCTGAGTCAGACAATCCTTGAAAACATTTTTCAGAGAGGGTCACCAGCCATGGAAAGGAGAACTAGGGCTTTTGGCATCCAAGAATCTAAGGGCTGGTTCAAAGCCTCCTTGCTGTGAAGGCCAGTGAAAGGTCCCTGGGAGACACCGAAGACGTTGCTAGGCCTCTGAACATCACAGTTTGCAGTTTCCTTGTGTGTACCCCATTCCATCTGATATCCACTACTACTCTTATTTCACAGGAAGGAAATTCTAGCTGAAAGAGGCTGAATTACAGATTGTTCAACTCCAATTCTCATTCCTATTACCAAAAGGACAGGTCATTCCTGATCATCAGCAATTGCCTGCTGAAGTACAAAAGCCAAGGGACCAGATTTTGTGTTTGCTTTGCTTTGTGGTGCCAAAGGCTGGCCCCATGGCCTTGCGCATGTCATGCAAGTGCCTTCTGCTGAGCCCCCACACCCACAGGCTGAGCCAAGACATCACAGTTTATAAAGAAGTACAAATTCAAAGGGCAGGAGAAAATAACCCGGATGCATCTCCAGCTCCCACCTGTCTTCCTCCTGGGCTCTATTTAGGTCTGGGATAACCCCCTGCTGCGCTGGCGCCCGGAAGAGTGTGAGGGCATCCGCAAAATGAGTGTGGCGGCCAGGAACCTGTGGCTCCCAGACGTTTCCGTCATTGAATTGTGCGTAGTAGGGCTGTGGAAAGCCAGCGGGAAGCTCCATCTCCTAATAGCAGTAGAGTTCACCATCGACCATTGGGGCCGCCAGAAGAGGTCGATGGTGAAGACAAAATCAAACATGTGTGGGTGGTACAGCTGTAGATGCTTCTTAGATAGCAAAGAACAAATCAAAATAATGAGTAGAATTGCAACACCTGCTTCCCACTTCCTTTCCCCTGTAGAGCAGAGGTGCAGAAAACCCCCAGAGGGCTCACAGCATTCATAAGTAATGAAGGTCGCATCCGGTATAAGAAACCCATGAAGGTGGCCAGTCTCTGCAACCTGGACATCTTCTACTTCCCCTTTGACAAACAGAACTGCACACTCACCTTCCGATCACAGCTCTACACAGGTAAGGGGCCAGCCTGGGGTTCCGGCCCCCGCCAAGCAGGGGAAGACTGCTACCAAAAGCAATGAACAAAGCAATAGAAAACAAAATATAAAGAACCCCTGAGTGGAAAAGCCAAGGAGCACAGGTGGCGCAGAGTCGAGCTCTGTGGACGCCTAGATAGTTTCCATAAAAGGCCCAATCTGTTCATTGTCATCCCTGACTCCCAGAAAATTCCTGAGATACGATGGATAGCCTCAAAATGTCTGCTGGATGGCAGAGTGCAAACAGAGGGCAGTAGGACCCCCCGCCTCCATGTTCTAGGTTGCATCCTTGGAAAACAGTCAGCATGGTTGGTTCTCCCTTTCAGCGGACAGCCTGGTACTGGGCATGGAGAAGGAAGTGTGGGAAATAGCAGCCGCATCACGGAATGTGGTTCAGGTCCGCGGGGAATGGCAGCTCTTGAGCATCACCAAGGCCACTCCAAACATGTCCCTGGCCACCAACCTGCACGACCAGATCGCGTTCCACGTGAGCTCCGAGGTCTTTGCTGTTTGCTCTCTCCTTTGCTTCTACTCTTGCCTAGAATGGCCACCCAGCCCCCAGCTTTCAGAGTGTCTTGCAGTCTTATGCCTCCAGCCAGGGCCAGAACTCTCTTCTGGTTGCCAGGGGACCGCAGACCCGGGAAAAAGACAGAAACAGTCACTGCAGGTCTGGCTGTGAACCGTTACTGCTGGCTTTGAGGTTTCCTCCACATCCCATATTTATTGCTCTCAACTTCCCTGGTGGTCTAGTGGTTAGGATTGGGCGGCACACTCACCATATTTACTGCTCTCTCTCTCCTCCCACCAGGTGGCCATCAGACGCAGGCCCCGGCTCTATGTGCTGCACCTCCTCGTGCCCAGCGGCTTCCTGGTGGCCATCGACGCCCTCAGCTTCTACTTGCCTGCAGAAAATGTGCACCGCGCCCCCTTCAAAATGGCCCTGCTGCTGGGCTACAACGTCTTCCTGCTCCTGATGAACGACCTGCTCCCCTTCGGCGGCAGCGCTCTCATCAGTAGGGCCCGCCCCTTCCACTCTCCAGGGAAGCAAAGGCAGCAGGCGGCAAAGAGGGGTCGGGAGGACCCACCCAGCGCCCCTGAGGGCGGGAAGGGCTTTTGAGGAAGATCGCATTGCAGAAGGATGCTGAGGGAAATGCAGACCTGACCCTGCTCTCCCCGCAGGCGTCTACTTCGCGCTGTGTCTGTCCCTGATGGTGGCCGGCCTGCTGGAGACCATCTTCATCACCCACCTGCTGCACCCGACCCGGTCGGAGCCCCCGCGCGCGCCCCGCTGGCTGTATGCGCTGCTGCTGCTGCCGCCGCCGCTGCCGCACCCCGGGCCCGGGAGCCGCCG
>NW_004524702.1:6948523-6950285 GCF_000260255.1 Octodon degus
CGCCCGGGCCGCGAGCCCCGCCCCTCCCCGCAGTCGGAGCTGAGCTTGTCCCCCACCCCCACCCGCAGGCCTCCGGGAGCACGGACCCCCCGCGGCGCCGGAGGCCCCAGGCCCCCAGCAGGCCGAGCCCAGCGGGTGCCCTGGGGCGGCGGACGCCCCCCGGGAGCCGCTCAGCCTCCGGCTGGACACCCTGCTCTTCCGCCTCCACCTGCTCTTCCTGGCCGCCTCCGTCCTCACCGTCGCGATCCTTTGGAGCACCTAGGAACCTGGGCTTGGAGGCCGCGGGCGCCGCCCCTTCTGCCCGACAGCGATCCCTGATGACCAGGTCCCCGCTGCCTTCCGCCCCCCCCCAGTCCCGGCCTGAGCTCAGTGTGATCTTCTCTTCAACACCGTGCCCTTGTCCCCGCGTTCCCGGAGCACCCTCCTGTCTACCTGGGTCTGGGGGACTCCTCAGCCCCGCATCTGGCCCCAATAAATCTTTGCAGAGATCTCCGACTCTGTGTCACCTCGTAGGGTAGGAATCTAAGTACGCAGGCCTGGAAGTCTCCAAATATCCCCCATGAACCCCTCTACCTGAAATAAATTTTCAGGGTCATTAAGGGTGACCCTGTCACCTGAACTCCAGTGTGGCACCTGCCCTGTTGGAGAAGACTTCATTCTCTTTGCTATTTTAAAAAGCTCTCTCTCTCTCTCTCTCTCTCTCTCTCTCTCTCTCTCTCTCTCTCTCTCTCTCCTACTGGGTCTGTGGGTTACAGGGTCTACAGGGTCTCACTACATAGATCCAACTGGTAGTGATTCTCTTGTTTTCAGCCTCCCAAGTGCTGGGATTACAGGCGCGTGCCACCACGCCCCATTTTTCGAACCCCGCCTCTGCGCTCTGCCTAAACCAGCGCTTTAGCCTGCTGAGCTATTTGCCCAGCCCTCTTTCTTTTCATATCTGCAGTACGGGGGACCTAACGTTTGTCAGGCAGGTGCTTACGCTGCTGAGCTATATCGCCCGCCTTTGAAAACTATGTTTTGTTGGGGTTTTTTTTCTTAATTTTTGTACTTAACACAAGTAGAGATTAATAAAGAAAATAGAAAAAACACTTTTTACTTCCAAGAAAATATAAAGAAAAATAGAGAATAGTAATAAATACACTGTGTATCATGATCTTAAAACAATAGCCGAAATATTACCCAGAGTACAAAAAAGACACGAGAAGGAACAAACAGGGACGGGAGATAGCTCAGTAGAATAAGCGCTTGCCTGGCAAGCGCAAGGGCCTGATTGGAAGTGGTATATGTGTCCATCATCAGACAAATGAATAAGGAAAATGTGGTAGGCATACACAGTGGAGTACTACTCTGCCATGAAGATAAACTTGAGGCATTCTTAGATACATGGATGTGACTTGAGAACACAATTCTCGTGTTTTTTTTCTTTTTTCTCATTTTCATTGAAATAAGCCAGACACACAAGCTTAAGTATAGATTCTCTTGATGAGAGAGAGACAGACAGACAGACAGACCACAGAGATAGACAAGTAGAAATAAGGAGTTCAAATAATTTCCCAAATTATTCCATTACTTCAAAACTATATTTAAGTCGGGTCCTTCCGCCACAGCAACCATTGAAAAAGAGTAGCCATGGCCCTCCGCTATCCCATGGCCGTGGGCCTCAACAAGGGCCACAAGGTGACTAAGAATGTGAGCAAACCGAGGCACAGCCGCCGCCGCGGACGTCTCACCAAACACACCAAGTTCGTGCGGGACATGATCC
>NW_004524702.1:6951450-6952328 GCF_000260255.1 Octodon degus
AGGACCTCACACTTGCCAAGCAGGCACTGTGCTGCCACCGAGCTGTATCCCCAGTCCCAGAAATTCCTACTTTCAATTTTTATTTTCTCTTTGATCTAAAAGCTAGAAGAGGGTCGGGGAGATGGCTCAGTGGAATAACCACTTCCCTGGCAAGTGTAAGGGCCTGAGTTCAATACCCAGTTCCGCCAAAAAAATTAAATAAGTAAAAAATAAAAGCTAGAAGAGTGTTTCTTAGTATCCATGAATAAAGGTTTCTATTATTGTTAGCTTGTCATGGTTAACTTTCAGGATCTGATCTTTTATGATCAGACAATATGGTCTTTTTTTTTAATAACTACAGTTTTGTTTACAATATGGTCATTATATTTAAAGTTTTTATTTATAAAGCTTTCTAGAGGCACACAAGATGGATTTTATAACAATTTCAGGACCTTAAAAAAGTTTATACTGTCTAGTTAATGTCCACCTCTGTTTATACTGTCTAGTGAACAGAGATTATTGACTATAGTATTCAAATCCTCTTATGGCTTAATTTTCTGTACTTGGTCTGTTAAAGCTTAGACATATTTTAGTCAAGTTCTCTGGGTAGTTGTACTTTCACGTATCTGACTGCTATACCAATACATGACCATGTTCTGATGCTGTATTCTCTTAAATTGCTATATTTCTTCAACTGACCCCATCCTTTTATCACTATTTGTTCTGTTTAATGTATTTGAAATAGAACTTCCACTTGCATGATAATATCATTGCACATTTTGCTTTTTGCTGCCATGTTTTTGCAAATCTCTTTTACTAATGCTCAATTAATTTTTTTATTTTTTATTTTTAGGGAAGGGTCTACAGGGTGTTCAGGGTCTCACTACTAGATCAGACTC
>NW_004524702.1:6954343-6976669 GCF_000260255.1 Octodon degus
TGGCAGACCTGGGATCAAACCCCTGGCCCCCGTGCCTGCTTGCAGGCGCTTTATTCCACTGAGCTATTTAGCCAGCCTAAGATTTCTAACTCAGGCCCTTGTGCTTGCCAGGGAAGCGCTTATTCCACTGAGCCATCTCCCCGGCCCCTAAATTTCTTCTAAAGGGTTGGCCAAATAGCTCAGAGGATTAAAGCACCTGCTTAAACACAGGCATGGGCCAAGAGTTGGATCTCTGGGCCTGCCGTGCTGGCCCCATCCCCAGGGCAAGCTGAGCCGATTGAGCATGGGTGTGGTGACACATGCCTGCAATCCCAGTGCTTGGGAGACTGTAAACAGGAGGATCACTACAAGTCCGATCTCCGTAGTGAGACCCTGTACTAAATACATTCAAAAACAAAAAAATTTTCCAACCTGTTTCAATTGACCTGTGGGGAAAGTTTTGTTTTGTTTTTTCTTTGCTTTGCTGTCTCCCTAGAAAGTTCATGCTGGCCTTCAACTCACTGTGTACCCTGGCTGGCCTCAAAATCTCAACAGTGCTCCTCCCTTAGGCTCCCAAGTGTGAGGATTACGGGCCTGCGTGATGGTGCCAGGCTTGAACTGTACATTCAAAAATGGCTAAGGTAGCAATGCTTATGTTGCCTGTGTTTTGTCCACAATTTAAAGTGAAAGTGATGCCTGGCAAGCGCAAGGTCCTGAGTTCAATCCCTGGTGCTGCTAAATAAATAAATAATTGAAAGTGAGCATTAGCTTTGGGAGAGCCCAAAATCATTTTTATCTGCAGTTGATTGGACTTCCTGTCACTGACTACAACAGTCAGTCATTCCTTTAAGAAATGTCTATCTGAGTGTTTGCTACACACCAGTTACTCATTGAAATACCTGGGATGTGAAACAAATAAAAAACCCAAAAACTCAGATTTTCACAGAGCTTACATTCAGGACTGGTTGACATCCAAGACTTTTTGGAAATCTAAATGCTGATAAAGAATGGCTTCCCCCTGCAAAGGTTGGAGTTTTGTTTTGGTTTTTTGAGACAGGGTCTTGCTATGTAGTGCAGGCTCAAATTCATCTCGATCCTCCTGCCTCAGCCTCTCAAGTGCTGGGAGGAGACACGTGCCACCAGGCCTGGCAAGATTTGAGTTTTGTTGTTGTTGCTTTTACTTTATGAAGCTATAAAAGTGATATTCAATTTTTTTAAAGACATGGTATCCTTGTGTAGCCAAGGCTGGCCTCAAACTCACAGGGCTCCCTGAATGCAGGGATTACAGGTCTGATCCATCCACCGTATATGCCCAACTTCAAAGTGATATCTATTCCGGAGGAACCATGCTTTGAATGTGGCGTTTTGATCTTCTCCCCAGGCAGTGATCTACAGTACAATATTCTCTCACAGATTGGAGCAGAAGCACAAGGGCAAGCAACATTCCACAGTGGACAGGTGGGCAGCAACCTGAATATTGGGCTTCACATTTTCACATCCCACCAAGTCTACAAAACCTCCACCTATGCCAGGCATGGTGGCGCACACCTGTAATCCCTGCACTCATGAAGCTGAGGCAAGAGGATCACTGCAAGTCTGGGTCCAGCTGGCTGCCTAGTGATTCAAGACCAGCCTGTACTACACAGCAAGACCCTGTCTCAAACAAGGAGAGTCCATCTGTGTGCACGTATGATGCATTCCATGCTTTATGATAAAATAGGTATCGTGCTGAAGGATCTCACCCACCTGAAGACTTTCGTAAGTGAACTTAAGGTCAACTGGGCTAAGCTATGTTGTTGGGTTAGCTTCAGTGTAGTCGATGCATTTTTTACTTACTATAGTAATTTTTTTTCTTTTTTTAAATGTATTTGCTGCCTGGCAAGTGCAAGGTCCTAAGTTTGATCCCTGGTACTGCCCCCCCCCCAAAAAAAATGTATTCAGTTGTTACAGGGTCTCAATACAAAGCTTGAACTCATAATGATCCTCCTGTTTTCAGCCTTCCTAGCGCTGGGATTACAGGCGTGCACCACCATGCCGACTCTGGCCGGCTCATCTCACCCTGGGGGCAGGGCTAGCGCAGCATGTGGTTCCAGGTGTCGAACCCATGGTCCCTGCGCTTGCCTCAGCTTGCCTAAGCAGATGCTTTGGTCTGCTGAGCTATCTTTCTGGCCCCACTATTAATTTGTGATGGGTTCATCAAGATGTAACCCCATAGGTGAAGGAGTATCTATCTCTTTATTAATTTACAGAGAGAATCCCAACAGTTGACCAAATGTGCACTTGTTTAACATGTGAAAAGATGTCCTCATTTCACTCAAATAGATTTGAACTACACCTGCCCCCACAGGAGGGTAGAAAGTCCAGACTATTGGCCAGTACTCTGGTGGTGCAGCCGCACGGGACAGGCACCGCTACGTCAGCAGAAAAGGACTGCGGGCCACGTGGGCGCAGAGCAGCCACAGGTTTCGTGCCAGCTCCTCTTAGGCTTCTGGCATTGGGTCCCCGGCTGCTTGAAGCTGGTTCCTGGGTTCCAAGAATGAATTCTTGGCTGAGGCCGTAGCTTAGCAGTGCAGCACCTGCCCAGGAAGGGTGAGGCTCTGGGTTCAATCCCTGGTGCCAAAGAAGAAAAACAGGGGAGGGGAATGAAAACAAAACAAAACAAAAAGGAACAAAAGAAATGAAAGGGAGACAAAAAGAACTGAAAGAACTCTAAGAGAAACACGAAGCTGGATATAGAGCTCAGTGGCACAGCACCTGCCTGGCCAGCCTGAGGTCCTGAGCTCAGCTCTTGGTACAACCCCCCCCCAATAAAGAATTAAGCACAAATTAGTAACTGTATCTCATGTATTTATGAGCATTATTTGCAATACAAAAACTGAAAACAGTGTAAATTTATAACAATAAAGAAACAGCAGCACATTAGTAACAGTGACATCACAGAGGTCCTCTCCCGAGGGCTTTGCACACATGACCCCATGTAATTCTCACAACCACCTGATTTTGTGAGGGCTATTACTGTTCCAGAAAGAAGTCCAGGCACACCAGGAAATGAGCAGGCCCCAGATGGACCCCAGGTCATCGGGCCTGAGCACCAGAATATAATCATTTGGTGTGCTGTCTCAAGCATAATTCTAAGTTTGAACATATGTGAGCATTTGAAGGTTTAAGCGTGACTGCTCGAAATCTAACTTTTTAGGGGAAGTCTTACATAACAAAATCTCAAAATATATGCGAAATCCTGAGATGGGTACATCATGGGACAAAACTATGATCAGACAATAAGATTACAAGTATAGCCACTTATTGGTTTTTATTTATTTATTTATTGATCTAGTACAGGGTCTCACTACACAGCTTGGACTCAGAGATCCTCCTATCTGAGCCTTCCCAGTGTTGGGATTATAGGCGTGCACCACTATGTCTGTTTTCTGTGGCCAGCATGGCACAGCACGCGGGCTGGCATGGCACGTGGTACTGGGGGTGGAACCTGGGTCCTTGCACTTGCTAGGTAGAAGCTTAGACCTCTGAGCTGTCTCTCCAGCCCCAAGGATAGCCACTTAGATAATGTTGATCTAGTGGAGAAGCAGCTCACATGGCAAGTATGAATTGAAAGAACAAGGACTTATTGGAAGAGACGAGTCTGGAGGTCCTGGATACCACTGATGTCTACCTAGACTTTACTGGACCAGGTGATCCAACTACAGTATATTGCTTATGTGTTTGGGAAGCATGCAGGCAGGGTCATTCTGTCTTTATCTTGAGGCCTGGCCTTCAAGAGTGCCCCTGGACTCCCCACCCCAGGGTACCTCTAATGCCAAGCAGAGCAAGCAGCAACACTTGTTGTGGCTACTTGTGGCTGATGGGCAGAGATACTCCACGGAGGGTCTATCTGAAGACCCTCAATAGATGCCAGGCATTCTCATTCTGGGTAGGCATGCAGCGGTAAGCCTGGAGGAGACAGGACCAAAGAAGCAGTTAAGTATGTGTCTCAGTTACTTTTCTCTCGTTGCTGGGACAAAATACCTGACACTCAAAATGAAAGAAGGAAAGGCTTACTTAGCTCACAGTTAGTGAAGTTTTCAGTCCATACTCAGCTGGCTCCAAGGCAGAGTAGCACATGGCAGAGGGCAGCAGTGCATGGTGGTAGAAAATAGCAAGAGCAAAGGCAACAGGTAGGAGCAGCGACAGCAGCGGCAGCGACAAGCCTTGGGCCAGGGTGGGTGTAGCACTCACACCCATAATCCCAGAAGTACTCAGACCCATAATCTCAGCCTTGGATCATGAATTAATCACAGGGGGCTGGTGAGATGGCTCAGTGGTCTAAAGCACCTACTTAGAACAAGCTTAGCAAAGCACAGGGACCGCGGTTCAATCCCCAGCACCACATGCCAGCCAGCCCCGCCCCCTGGTGGGCTGAGCTGGCCACACACACACACACACACACACACACACAAATGAATTAATCACAAACTCTAGAAGCCACCCAGTGGCTGCATGAGGCTTATGGGTGGGAGAAGGGAACTACTAGACACAAAGCATAACAAGCTCATTTGTCTATTCTCCCCTTTCCTAAAATAATTCCCTATATTTCAAGCCCCAAATATACCCATTTGTAATTCATGTACAATGGATGCCTGAAATTTGTAGGGGTTATGTTCCCAGAGCACCTGGAAATTGTGAAAAGCCATGGATCTCAGATGTCGTGAAAAAATGCCTAAAAATGCCAATGTTCCTCTTTTAAAACCTAATTATCCTGTCTGCCACAATTAAATACTGTATTAGTACATATTTAGAAGGCCCAGGGGGCTTTGGCAACATCTTAGGGATGTTGGGCCTCTACGAACACAACAAGGAGCACTTGCTGTAGCTACATGCCATATAACAACCTGCTGCAGTGTAGGAATGCTCGTGCCAGAGGAGGGTTACAGTGCAGCCTCCAAATCGCAGCAAAAAGGACTGAGTAATGCTCTCAGATTGGCTATTTGCAAACAACCCATGTAAAAGGAATTACAAAAAAAAAAAAGGAATTACACAGGACATTTGGGATTTCCACAGATTGGATAGGGTTTCTGCAAACAAATGCAAGTTAGGTTCTAAAGAAAAATGGGAAATGGCAGAGGCCCTAAACTCTAAACTACAACTTCATGAGGTTATCGTGTACTCCATCCAACGAGAGGTTTCCCAGGCCAGCTGTTCACACTGCTGAGTGCTCATCCCACTGATGCTGTTTCCACTGTCAGGGGACAGCAGAGCCATCAAACCAAAATGGCGGCAGACAGACAGAGCAGACCTGTCCCTGCTCCTGCCAGCAACAGAGTAGGAGAAGAATGCAGAATTTTACAATTATTTGAAATGAAAACTCATTAAAGAGGAGGCTGAAGCATGAGGATCATTGTGAGTTCAAGACCAACCTGGGCTACAAAGTGAGCTCAAGGCCAGCCTAAACTGCACAGGGAGACCTGTCTCAAAGAGATTTAAAAACAACAAATAAAAAGACTACGCTCCAGGCGTTTGGCAGCCGCAGTTTACAGTACAGTTATGGCCAAGTCCAAGAACCACACCACGCACAACCAGTCCCAAAAATGGCACAGAAATGGCATCAAGAAACATCAGTCACAAAAATATAAATCTCTGAAGGGGGGAGATCCCAAGTTCCTCACGAACACGCATTTTGCCAAGAAGCACAACAAGAAGGGCTTCAAGAAGATGCAAGCAAACGATGCCGAGGCCATGAGTGCACGCGCCGAGGCTTTCAGATTACAAGTATAGCCACTTTAAGTAATGTCGGGGCCGGGGAGATGGCTCAGTGGAATAAGCGCTTCCCTGGCAAGTGCAAGGGCCTGAGTTCAACCACAGGTTCCACCAAAAAAACAAACAAAAATAAATAAATAAATAAATAAATAAGCAATGTTGATTCAGTGGGGAAGCAAGTCACATGGCAAGGGCACATGGAAAGAACAAGGATATTTTGGGGGGAAAGGAATCAGGAGGTCCTGGTCACCCACTTGGGTGACTGATGTCTATCTAGACTTTATTGGACCAGGTGATCCAATTGGAGTATGTGGCTAATCTCTCTAGGAGGTATGCAGGCAGGGTTGTTCTGTCTTTATTGAGGCCTGCCCTTCAATGGATGCCTCTGAAGCCACAGTTGTAATGTATTCTCATCCTCTGCACTGACTCCCTTGAGGACCCAGCCCATTTGATTGCCTGTAATATTTCTACCTAAGTTATTTGTCAATAAGATGAGAGAAGCAGAGAAAGGGATTTTTACTTTTATATATGAGGGTGTGGATTGCGGCTTTCAATCTTCCATATAAGTGCTGAAACAAACAAAAAACTAACAGGTTGAGAGCTGCCCACAGTTCCATCTATTTTTTTTTTAATTTTATTTTTTTTTATTTATTTGTGTGTGGCCAGCTCAGCCTGCCTGTGGGCGGGGCTGGCTGGCATGTGGTGCTGGGGATTGAACTGCAGTCCATGTTCTTTGCTAAGCTTGTTCTAAGCAGGTGCTTTAGACCACTGAGCCATCTCACCAGCCCCAGCTCCATCTATTAAAGCAGCGCCCATCTGACTATCTACAGAATTGTCAGGCCTGGATTTACCACTCCAACAAATACTTTAGAGTCAGAGATACCACTTTCCAAAATGATGGAACTCAACTAGAAATTTCTCCCATTGGCTGAAGGAGCAGAGTTGGCTTTAAAAAAAAAATCATCCATTGGACCAACTTTCCATATTGCTCAATCCCCTCATCCTCTGTGTGTGTGTGTGTGTGCGCACGCGCGCATGCGTGTGTGTGTGTGTGTGTGTGTGTGTGTGTACTGGTGCAAATCACCTATTTAATCTCTCTCTCCTTTACAAAGGAAGTTCATTTAATAGAAAACTTTTATTGAGTGTTGTCTCCCTTCCTGATCCAGACTAAAATTTCCAAAATCAGTGGTTTCATGGGGGGTTTCTTCATTAACCAGGGTGGGGGCGGTGGAGGTACCAACTTCTTTGGTCCCAGAGGAAGGCACCTGACAGTGAGGAAAGTCAGGCTGTTCAAAACAACAGACCTCAGCCTGCTAACCCAGCTGCTCCTCATCTCCCTGCCCCCCAGCCGTGGGCTCTGTTTCCGCTCTGCCAACACCAGGTTTTCCCAAAACCTACTCTGCCCTTTGGGGTCTGCCAGAGCTGGCTACTCCTCCTGAGTTGATTCCACCCATCTCTGTTCTGGTTTAAGCCTCAGCATAGAGTGACAGGGTGAATGAATGAATGAATAAATGAATGAATAAATGAATGAATGAATGTAGGAGTCCCCTCCAGGTTCTTCTCTCTGTCCAAGAAGTCAGTATTTGGGCTGGTGAGATGGCTCAGTGGTCTAAAGCACCTACTTAGAACAAGCTAAGCTAAGCAAAATACAGGGACCGCGGTTCAATCCCCCAGCACCACATGCCAGCCAGCCCCGCCCCCTGGTGGGCTGAGCTGGCCACACACACAGAATGAATGAATGAATGAATGAATGAATGAATGAATAAATAAATAAATAAATACTTCTTTAAAAAAAAGTCAGTATTTGTAATCCCAAAGATAATTTATTAGAATCCCACCAAGTTAATTCCAATCTACCACTCCCAGTGCAACCCACAGCGAAAGTAAAGCATATTTACAATTATTGGGGAGCCAAGGGACCCTAAGTCCAGCCCTGAAAATGGCTTTCTGGAACAAAGAGGCTGACCCAGGGCTGCAGCTGGATTTTATTCAGTGGAGGAGGAGTGGCTTGAGGAATATCTGAGAATTGTGAGAAGTAGGTAAGTACTGTGAGCCGAGCTAGGTGAGTGGCCTACATGTACCTCTGCCATATGCAGAGATGATATGAATAGCATAATCTACATTATGCTATTGAGATAGTATCTAATGTTTCGGGGGTCTGGTGCTTCAGGGCTGATGTGATCCTTCAAGCCCCAGGAAGTCATTGCCTCCATCTTCAGGCTTGATCCCAGCATTGGCTCACAGTAAAGAGCAGCAGGTACTGGTATAGGGAAAAACGCATACCACCTCCAAAGACTATCACCAGCACCTCAGCTGGACCAATACACATTGCTTAAGGCCAACTGAAGGATAAACAGAAGTCATGGCCAGCTCTGTACATATCAATATAAGGAAAAAGGGTCAGGCTTCATCAAAATGGAGACAACTGCTTTTCTTTCAAGAAGAGCTGCTCAGATAGTCCTCCACAAACGAATACTAATATAGATGTTATCCCCACACAACTTGGCAGAAGGTTGTGAAACTAATTATGAAGTCAGGCAACAGGAGGACTGGGTTCCAGTACCAGTTCTTCCACTTACTAGCAGGGAGTACGTCCTTCATCCAAGAGTTCAAGGCATCATATTACAGCGATCCACGCACACACACGATTATAGCAGCACAATTCTTGTGTGTGTGTGTGTGTGTGGTACTGGGGATCAAACTCGGGACCCTGTGCTTGCCGGGCTGGTGCTTATGCCAGTGAGCTATCTCCCCAGCCCTATAGCAGCACAATTCATAATGGCTAGATCTTTAAAGTGGCTTACATGTCCATCAACAGATAAATGGACAATGAAAAGGTGGTGCTTACGCAAAATGGAGTACTACTGTGGTAGTCAGCTGAATTAGATAGGAATATTATAGGCAGTCAGATAGGGCCAGGCCCTCAAGGAGACAAGAGGGAAGACAAGGCGACTTTACAATGAGGAGACAGATGCTCCAGTATGGGCCACACCTCAAGACCAAGACAAAATAGGAAGCACAGCTACATGTTTCCCTAGGGATGCGCATATCGATATTGATATTCTAAATAGGTATCAACCACCTTGAAAGAGCCCAAATGACTCACTAGCCCAACCCTCAACAGGAACAGACCCTGTCCCATATTCATGCCCACTTTCTGTGACTCACTTCCCCATTTGGTACTGAATTTAATCAATTTTACCTGAGCAGTGGTGCTTGTAATCTCATTGGATGACCATAGTTCTGTCCCACCTCATGCCCACCTAGGCGAGTTCCCATGTCTTCTCCACCACCTTAGACCCGCCTCACCACGTGGTTTTCCTCCATAAAAGACCCTGGAAGAGACAGCTTCCTGGGGACTACCCACTTGGGCTCCCCTCTCCTGTCTCTGACAGGAGCTCTCTTTCCCTCAATAAATATATTCTGCTCATAACCTCCATTTGTTCCTAAAATTCATTCTTGGGTTTTAGAGAACAGGAACTCATTCCAGGTACCTTTTAGGTTGGGAGATCAGTTTTTCTCCCTGTTTCATTTGGAGGTTTCCCTGTATCACTGCTCTGCAATAAAGGATAAGAGTCATTCACAGGAAAAATGGATAGACAGTGGCCGGGGAGATGGCTCAGTAGGATAAGCGCTTGACTGGCAAATGCAAGGATCTGAGTTCAAACCCCAGTTCTGCCAAAAAAAAAAAAAGAAAAAAAAGAAAAATGGATAGACATTGAGACCATGATGTTAAGTGAAATAAATTAAGTACACAAGCTAAAGTGGTGCATGGTCTCTCTTATAAGAGAAACCCAAAATACAAAGAAAAACAAAATAACAGATATAGGAAAGAGAGATCTTTCCTAGATCTTCTGCAAGAAGGAAATGATGAAAAAAAATTGTGTGATATACATGTTCCACTCCCAAGTCAGGAAGATGATCACCGTGTACTGCAAACACTTATTAACAAAAAATAAAAATTGAAAAGAGTTCAAGAAATGTTTGCTCCCAGCACCAAAGAAGAAGGGAAGAGAAGTGAGGGAAGAGGGGGAAGAGGGGAATGATAGGGAGGACGATGAGAAGGGGAAAAGAGGAGGAGAGGAGGGGGTTGGAGATGCAGGGAGGAGGAGGAAGAGCAAGGACTGATTTGTTGAACAAAAGAAATAAGGTGATGAATTACATAAGCCCATGCTTGTACCGCACCGGCCCACCATCCGCGCTCCAGAGAAACCCACACAGACAATGTTAAAGCAGATCGCTCCAGAGAAACACACACACACACACACACACACACACACACACACACACACACGCACACACACACTGTTAAAGCAGATCGCGAGTTCCCAAGGAAGCTGAAGTCGGACTGGCTCCGGCCCGCACCCCCACCGCCGGTCCCATTAGGTGTCCGCCACGCTGGGGCACGGAAAGTGCTAGACGATTCAGAGCCCACCAGGCTGCCGCCTTTGCGGCAACCACAAATCCCATCAGGCCGCAGGAATCTCTGTTTCTTCGAGTGAGGGTTTACAATCCGGCCAACAGAGCCAGCCTCGACAGCACCCCTCCACACGCCGCCCTCCCAGCTGGCCCCGCCCAGCCGGCGCCGCGCCACGCCCCTCCGCTCAGCCCACCCACGGGGAGGGTGGGGCCCGACTGGGAGGGACGCATGCGCATTCCTCCCTTCCCGGCTCGTTCCTCCGGCCTTCGCGTTTCCAGTGTTGGGTGTATTTTGTCCCCTACTGCGTGCGGTGTCGGCTTCCCGGCGGAAGTGGTGGCAGTAGGGGAAAAAGATGGCGAGCCCTGTGGCGGCGGCACCTGGTGGGGAGGCCAGTCGGGCCAACAAGCGAGGTGGCGGGGGACCCGGAGGTGGAGGCGGCAGCAGCGTTGGCGGGGGAGCCAGGGCGACGGAGGAGGAACCGCCGCCGCCCCTGCAAGCAGTTCTGGTAGCCGATAGCTTCAACCGTCGTTTCTTCCCGATCTCCAAGGACCAGCCTCGGGTGAGCGCCTGGGCCGGGAGGGTGGTGGTGCCAGCTCCGGGAAGCACTTATGTCACCGGATAAGCCTAAAATCGGGCTTATCCGGCTGGGAGGCAAACAGGAGCTGTTGAAAGCCTGACGACTGCGCGCCCACGTGAGTGGCTTTGGAGATGGAAGCCTTCAGAGTTGTCCGCCCCAGGTTTGGGAGGATGGAGTGGGTGAAAGGCAGACATAGTGCCGACGGAAGCTCTGACAGCGGGGATTCAGGGGCCACCCCGGAGCCTGCACTGCGTTTGACTCTGCGGAAGAGAGATGCTTAGCTGGAAAGAAACAGCGTCTCTCTTTGACTCAGAATGCCTAAAAAGAGCAGGCTACAGCGCAAGGTGGTGTACTTTTTTTCCCCTTCTAGCTTTTAATGACCCCCCTGCCGTCTAAAGGAGGTCAAGTTTAATAGCTGATTGCTGCCAGCTCCCGAGTTATCTAAACAATACAAATGGGACTGAAGTTCTAAGAGAGGGGAGTCACTAAAATCCAGGAAAATCTTCTCTAAAACCCCCTCCCCAAAAGGCCTAATGGCTGTTCGTTTTTGATAAGTGATAAAGGGATGGCAAACCCATGATTCGTAGAAAAGGCTTCAAGGAGCCAGGCCTGGTGACACAGGCCTGTAATTCCTGCGTGATGGGAGCCTGAGGCAGGACCACAAGTTTGAGCCCCTTGTGGGTAAGCGATTTAGTGAGACCTTGTTGCAAAAAATAGAAAAGGACTGGGGCTGTGGGGCTGTGGTTCTATTGTGAAGGCCTGAATTCAATCACCAGCACAAAACAGGAGGCAGGGCGGGGAGATGAAAGGAAGGAAGAAAATAAATTTCAGGGCGTAGAAGTCTTATCAGTGCTTAAAGTTCTGGAAACATGATGAATGTTCAATACTGTTTCTTTGTAAAACCTGGAACTCTGTGCCTGGTATTAGACAAATAGGTTCCCTTCTTGCTGTGCCCAAATTGACACACCTTGGCCTCCAGCTTAGCACATACCAAGACTATCAAAAGCAGGGACCATTGGGCATGGTGGTGCACGCCTGTAATCACAGGGAGGGTCGACTTCAGTTGAGGCCAGCCTGGGCTACATAGTGAATTCAAGGCCAACCTGTACTGCAAAGAGGCCCTGTCTCAAAACAAAGCAGAAACATACTTACCTTTGGTTTAGAAAGATCACGTATAACTGTAGTATTTGGAAGCACTGATAGATGAGTGAAAATTGTTGTAGTAATTGGGTACCCAGAGGACCCTCATGAATTCAAGACCTCAAAAGTTTTTCATATCCTGCCCTGCAGGTCCTCTTACCCCTGGCCAACGTGGCATTAATTGACTACACTCTGGAATTCCTGACAGCCACAGGTGTACAGGAAACCTTTGTCTTTTGCTGTTGGAAGGCTGCTCAGATCAAAGAACATTTACTGTAAGGCCCTGTGATTTTTTTTCTTCTCATGTTTTACCATCTCTGTGGTCTTTTCAGGATGAATGTAACTTGAGTAAGGGGAAACTTGAGGGAAAATAATATGTCCGTAGTTCCCACAGTAGGACCTGAGGTTGTTGGCTTCGCTTGCAAGGTGAGCAGCTATAGCTCTGTATCTGCCCACTTGGAGCTTCCTGTGATAAAAGTCCTACTAACACTTGTACCCAGCAGTGAAACTGAGGCAGGAGATCCCTTAAGCCCAGGACTTCAAAACCAGCCTGGGGAGCATAGGGAAGCACTGTCTCTCCTTGAGACATGTGGGTTTATCTGAATCTTACTTAGGTTATACTTATTTAATGTTTTCAATATGTACTTTATTGGAATAATGTATTTGTCTTTCCACTGAGTTTCCAAACATTTTGTTCTTCCCCTTAAGGATAAGAATGAGTTCTTTGGGCCAGGGTGATGGCTCAGTAGAATAAATGCTTCCCTGGCAAGCGCAAGGGCCTGAGTTCAATCCCCGACTCCACCAAAAAAAAAAAAGAAGAATGAGTTATTTTTCATCTCTGTATTCCCACTTCCTCATTTAGTGCCACACACATAACAAGCCATTCACAATGTTTGTTAAAATCTTGGGAAAGAGTAAATCTCAGAATTTATGAAAGATTAGGAAATAAAGATTAGCTACTAGTGCGGTCACCATCAGACAGTTCCTGAATTTGATACGGGGACCTCAGGGAAAAGGTGACATGGAAAGCGTGTTCCCAGAGTTCTTTCATACCCTAGATTTCATTAGGATTTGGGAACAGAGGTCAAGACATAGAAAGGAAACCATATTTCTCTAACCCATGAAACAACCAGTGATACAGAATGTTGAAAGCATTAATTATAGTTCATAAATCTCTTTGAAGCTGAGGACGCTGGCTGGAAGTCATAAAAGCAATAAAGGAATGTGAATACTGCATGGGGGCAGGTAGGGCCCGCATGAACTTTAGGGTAGATTTATTCATTTCTCTTGCCCTTTCCATCCTGCAGGAAATCTAAGTGGTGCCGCCCTACATCCCTCAATGTGGTTCGAATCATCACATCCGAGCTGTATCGATCACTGGGAGATGTCCTCCGGGATGTTGACGCCAAGGCCTTGGTGCGTTCTGACTTCCTGCTGGTTTATGGAGATGTCATCTCGAACATCAACATTACCAGGGCCCTGGAGGAGCACAGGTCAGGATGAGAATGTGGCCAAGATGAGGGTTAGGGACCAGCAGGGCCCTAGGGCAGCTCTTCTGCAGCTCTCTTCCTCCTGTCCTTTGTAGGTTGAGGCGGAAGCTAGAAAAAAATGTTTCTGTGATGACGATGATCTTCAAGGAGTCATCCCCCAGCCACCCTACTCGTTGCCATGAGGACAATGTGGTGGTGGCTGTAGATAGTGCCACAAACCGGATTCTGCATTTCCAGAAAACCCAGGGCCTCCGTCGTTTCTCATTTCCTCTGGTGTGTGGGTACCTGAGGAGCTCGAGGTGGGAAAGTAACCAGCTTGAGAAGCAGTGACACGTTAAAGTCCTTGTGTTTCTCCTTGTAGAGTCTGTTCCAGGGCAGTGGAAATGGAGTGGACATTCGATACGATTTACTGGATTGTCACATCAGCATCTGCTCTCCTCAGGTGAATGCCTAGGGCTGGGGTCACATGTCCAAAGATAACTTTCGGGATCTGTTGCTGTGTGCTTTCCTTATCTGTTGTAAAATGGAAAGCTGCTATTTCTTTGTCCCTGATATATTGGGAGCCTCTTTGGGGTTCTGGCCTCATCCAGCTGTCAGAGGTTTGTTTGGTTTGGTTTGTCTTGTCTTGTCTTATAGTCCTGGGGATTGAGATCAGGGCTTCCTGCATGGTAGCCATGCACCCCCACCCCCACACGCACTGAGTTACACCCCTAGTCCTGCCTTGTTTTGTTTTGTTGAGGTACCAGGGATTGAACTCAGGACCCTGTGCTTTCCAGGCAGGTGCTTATTCTACTGAGCTATCTCCCCAGCCCTGCCTTGGGTTAGATAGGGCTCTGGGGGACTTGTCCTTACTTCCAGAGATCAGCACCTGACTTACTTACTTTATTTATTTATGGGGGGGGCACCAGGGGGCGGGGCTGGCTGGCATGTGGTGCTGGGGGATTGAACTGCGGTCCTTGTGCTTTGCTAAGCTTGTTCTAAGTAGGTGCTTTAGACCACTGAGCCATCTCACCAGCCCCAGCACCTGACTTTAGCCTGGCACGCTTCCACCCCTAGGTAGCTCAGCTCTTCACAGACAACTTTGACTACCAAACTCGAGATGATTTTGTGCGAGGCCTGCTTGTGAATGAAGAGGTAAGAAAAACCCTCCAGAGCCTCTTTAAAAGAGTAGGAAGGATGGGACTGCATTTTTTCTCATTCAGAAGGTAACCTCTTAGCCCCTTTGGGTTTCACTGAGCCTTATGAGGGAAGGAAGCAGGCGGAGACTGAAGAAAACAGCCCTGGAAGAAAACGCTCCTGCTCTTTGCCTATAGTAAATGCAGGGGAAATTAAGAGGCTTAGAAAAGCGATACATTACTCTAGGATGTTCTTCCTATGTGTCGCCTTCCTGTGTCTCGGATGACCTCCCTTCCTCATTCAGATCCTGGGGAACCAGATCCACATGCACGTAACAAATAGAGAATATGGTGCCCGGGTCTCCAACCTGCACATGTACTCAGCCATCTGTGCTGATGTCGTCCGCCGCTGGGTCTACCCCCTCACCCCAGAAGCCAACTTCACGGACAGCGCCGCCCACAGCTGCACCCATTCCCGACACAACATCTACCGGGGGCCTGAGGTCAGCCTGGGCCATGGCAGCATACTGGAGGAAAATGTGCTGCTGGGCTCCGGCACTGTCATCGGCAGCAACTGCTCCATCACAAACAGTGTCATTGGCCCCAACTGCCACATTGGTGAGCACAGGAGGGAAATTGAGGCAGCCATCCTAGGAACAGGACCCTGGGGGCCTATATTGTTTCCAGAAGCGAGGATGGCACATGAGAGTGGTCCTTGCAATGAGAAAAAAAATAGAACTACTTTTTAATTGATTTTTATTTTTTATTTTTTGTGGAACTGGGGATTGAACTCAGACCCTTGCGCTTGCCAGGGAAGCACTTCTACTGAGCCATCTCCCCAGCCCCAAAAGAATTAATTTAAAAAAGAGTGAGAAGCAGGCATAGTGGTGCATGCCTGTAATGCCAGCACTTGGAAGGCTTAGGCAGGAGAATTATTGCAAGTTAGAGACCAACCTGGGCTACAAAGTGAGCTCAGGGACAGGCTGAACTGCATAGTGGGACCTTGTCTCGAGAAAAAAAAAAAAAAAGAGGTAATAAGGGTTTGACAACTGATCCCTTTACTTATATCCTCAGTCTCTTATTCAATGAGTCTTTACATTTCAAGGTACCCCATATTTACATTCAGGACCAAGTAGGTAATTAACATGTAATAATCTCTGTGTGATGCATCACTGTTTACAAAGGGCTTTTACATACATTATTTAATTCTCACAAAGATTTCTAAGAGGAAGGCATTATGATCCCTAATTTATAAACCTCAAAGAGGTTGTCTTACCCAAGGTCATAGCTAGTGAAGTGCCAGTACCATCAAGTTCATGCTTATAATCCCAGCACTTAGGAGGTTGAGGCAGGTGGATCACAAGTGTGAGGCCAGACTGGGCTATCCAGTGAGTTCAAAGCAAGATTTTGTCTCAAGGAAACACAAAGTGGGGTGGTAGTAGCGGATACACAGTGCTGAGACTTGAATTCTAGGTATTCTGCTGTAAGTCCAGGATTCTTTTTTACTCTCCCCTAACTTCTGGGTGTAGGAATGTGATGCTCCTAATGGTACTGTCCCTTTAAAAAAAACAACAGTTGGGGCCGGGGAGATGACTCAGTGGAATAAGCTCTTCCCTGGCAAGCGCAAGGGCCTGAGTTCGATCCCTGGTTCCGCAAAAAAAAAAAAAAAAAAAGGGACCACAGAGAGCTCTACGGTCTTAAGTGCCTGCCTAGGCAAGCGCAAAGACCAGGGTTTGATCCCCGGTACCACATGCTGTGCTGGCCCTGCCCCAGGTTCCCAGAGCTGGCCACCAAGACTGGGTGTGGTGGTGCACATCAGTAGTCCCAGTGCTGGGGAAGTTTAAACAGGAGGGTCATGGGCCGGCAAGATAGCTCAGTGGACTAATGCACTGGCTTAGGCCAGCTTAAGGACCATGATTCAATCCCTGGCACCACATGTCGTGCCATCCCTCCTGTCCCTACTGCTGTGCTGGCCAGTCTGGACATAGCAGTGTATGCCTGTAATCTCAGCGCTGGGGAGGCTGGGAAAAAAGAAAAAGAAACAAGAGGACCTCTATGAGTCCGAGCTGCATAGTGATATCCTGCACCAAATATATAAAAAATTTAGATTCTAAAATATCTAAGAGTGGGGCCGAGGAGATAGCTCAGTGGAATAAGTGCTTGCCTGGCAAGTGCAGGGGCCTGAGTTCAATTCCCAGTTATGCAAAAAATAAAAAAATTAAATAGCCAAGAAGTAGCATTGATTCTAATAAAATTATAGCTGTTCTAATAAGTTATAATTTGATTCTAATGAAGTTCTTAAATTCATCCCCAGAAATCTTGAAGGTTCTCAGCTTCTGAAGCCCTATCCATATACAGTCTGTAATTGCCCTAAGTGTGGTAGAGAAAAAAAGAAAGTACTCAGAAAAATTGGGCCGAGGAGATAGCTCAGCAGAATAAGCACTTGCCTGGCAAGCACAAGGGCCTGAGTTCAATCTCTGGTTCTGAAAAAAAAAAAAAAAAACCCAAACAAACATGGTAGAGGAGAGTCAGGCAAAATGATGTCCTATGACCAGGGTTATGCCTAGAGCATGAGTGATGTTTTGATGCTTTGGGGGCTGGCATCTTGGAGCCCGTGGGAGCTGAGCTGTTGTCTCAGTAGCCTTGTCCTCCACAAAGGGCTGTGGGCAGGAGAGGAAGCTATGACTGACCAGGAATCCTTCCCATCCCGAGCTAGGTGATAATGTGGTCCTGGACCGGGCCTACCTGTGGCGAGGTGTTCGAGTGGCTGCTGGAGCACAGATCCATGAGTCTCTGCTCTGTGACCATGCTGAGGTCAAGGAACGAGTCACCCTGAAGCCACACTGCGTCCTCACTTCCCAGGTGAGACCTGCTTCACACTGCCCAAACCCTGAAAAGCGACCTTAGTCCCACTAGTACTGCAGCGCTGATTTCAAGTCCAAGCCACTGGTGGTTTCACTCACCTTCTATTTGACTCAGTTTAAAAAAAAGTTGGAGGGCTGGTGAGATAGCTCAGGGGACTAAGCACCAGCTTAGGCAAGTGCAGGGACTGGGGTTTGATCCAGGCACCACATGCTGCGTTGGCCCAGCCCTCAGGTTGGGCTGAACCTGCCACCAAGACTGGGAGATCAAGTGAGGTGGCACACGTCTGTAATCCCAGCACTGGGGAGGCTGAAAGCAGGAGGATCACTACGAGTCTGAGCTGTATAGTAAGACCCTGTACCAAATACATTAAAATGAAGTAACATGACATGTTGGGCTAGGGAGATAGCTCAGAGGCTTAAGTACCTACCTGGCAAGCGCAAGGTCCTGAGTTCAATCCCTGATACAAAAAAAAACAACTTGTCTATGCCAAAAAAAGTCACTCTCCCTTTTTCTCAGCACCATGATGGCTCTCACCCACCCCTTCCTTTTCCCCTAGGTGGTGGTAGGTCCAGATATCACGCTGCCTGAGGGCTCGGTGATCTCCTTGCACCCTCCAGACGCAGATGAAGATGAGGATGATGGCCAGTTCAGTGATGATTCTGGGGCTAACCAAGAAAAGGAGAAAGCGAAGCTGAAAGGTGCGCAGTATGACAGGTGGGGGGCATCTTGCATCTTCCCCAAAGAAAGTCACTGTGTCCTCCCAGAGGAGTCAGCTTCTGTTGGGGCTGCTCTAGACATCAGTGCCTTTCCCAGGTTACAACCCAGCAGAAGTGGGCATTGCGGGTCAGGGCTACCTCTGGAAAACTGCAGGCATCAACGCAGAGGAGGAGGAAGAGCTGCGGCAGAGTCTGTGGGGTAAGCTAAGCTGGAGCTGAGCAGTTTGAAGTAGTGAGTCCTTTGGAGTTTGTTCCTCTACACAGGCCTCCAAGGCAGATGGAGGGCTGTCCAACAATTGCTCTTTTCCGTAACTTTTTTTATTACTTTTCTTGGGTTCTCAGGACTCAAAATCAACGTGGAAGAAGAGAGTGAAACCGAAAGTGAAAGAAGTATGGACTCAGAGGAGCTGGACAGCCGGGCAGGCTCCCCACAGTTGGATGACATCAAAGGTAAGCAGCAGGACAGAGAGGCTGCGCACAGGGACAACCTCCAGTTTTTTCTTCCGCTGTGTCCCCTGGCCAGAGGCTTGCATTCCTCCTAGAAAGGCTTTGGTGTGCTGTCGGGACTGACGAAAGTGAAGCGGTCTGGGATGGTGGTGGCCTGTGAATTTATTCTTTCTCTTCAGTGTTCCAGAACGAGGTCCTGGGAACACTGCAGCGAGGCAAAGATGAAAACATTTCTTGTGACAATCTAGTCTTGGAGATCAACTCTCTCAAGTAAGAGAAGCCCTTCCCACCCACCCCCATTCTCTGCTTTGGGAAGTTCTAGGTGTTGAGATTCTCCCCAAAGCATTTCCTTACCCAGCTATAAGTGTCCCAAAGGGAAAAGGCCAGAAGTATCTGGGAGGGGGACATTAGGTTCTGCCTTAACATAGACTCCCCTTCCTCACTCTTTTCTCTGACCCCCTCTCCAGTGTGTGTGGAGGGCCCTGGTGTCACCCCAGTCTCCCCACAGGTACGCCTACAACATTAGCCTGAAGGAAGTGATGCAGGTCTTGAGCCATGTGGTCCTGGAGTTCCCCCTGCAGCAGATGGACTCACCACCCAGCCCAACCCGCTACTGTGCGCTGCTGCTTCCTGTGAGCAAGCCTTGGGCTGGGGCTGGGCAGTGGTGGAGGCAGATGCGCATCCTTGCTGTGCCTGACTTTAAAAGAAATCAAGAGTAGTTGATCTTGTGGGTTATATTGTTTCTGGTTCCTTTCTCCTTCCCTCTGGGAGCCTATTAGATTCCAAAGCAGCCTTGGTTGGTCCCGAGGAATACGGTTTGGAATACAGTTTGGTTCAACACTGAATAACCTTTGACACAGGATTCAGACAGCACTATGACCCCAAAGGGATACTCAGCAATAGATCTGGGCTCCAGGCCTGCTGCTTGCACTGATAGCCCAGCTGCTTAGGAAGCTGAAGTAGGATTACTTCATTTCAGGAGTTCAAGGCCACTCTGGCAATGAGAGTGAAACCCCTGTCTCAAAACAAAAACTTAACAACAGGGGGCCGGGTAGATAGATTAGTAGTAGCACAAGGGCCTAAATTCAACCTCTGGTTCTGAGGAAAAAAAAAATAGCAAGGAATAGAGGAGCAGGCAAGCTTAAGCAAGTGCAGGGAGCTCAATTGGATCCCAGGCACCACATGCTGGGCCAGCCCCGCCCCCAAGGGCAGGCTGAGCTTTTTTTTTGGGGGGGGGGCAGAACTGAGGATTGGACGCAGGCCCTTGCGCTTGCCAGACAGGTGCTTATTCTATTGAGTTAATTCCCCGCCCTCTAAAAGTGATTTGACTCAAACCAAGTGCAGCCTCAATGCTGGGGATGGGTATTTAGAGGCAACCTACAGCCTCTGATTCCTTTCACCTTGCCTGGGAAACCTGTTGCGCAGCCATGCCTCCCAACAGCTCCTCCCTCCAATTCCACGGAGCCTGGATTACCTCCCTCTGCCTTCCCATGTCTTGAAAGATCCACGTACCAGAACGACTGTGCTCAGGTGTAGGTGCACCTCTGAATGCATTGCACTTCACTTCTTTCTTCCATAGCTTCTCAAAGGCTGGAGCCCTGTTTTTAGAAACTATGTAAAGCGTGCAGCTGACCACTTGGAAGCATTGGCAGCCATTGAGGACTTCTTCCTGGGGCATGAAGCTCTTGGGACTTCCATGGCAAAGGTGAGTACCTCTGCAAACCTCCTGCTTCTGTGTTTGCTTTAACCTGGCCTCAGTGCTCCAGGGAGACATGACAGCATGGCCCACGTGACCCCATCATGGAGTTTGACTCGCAGCATCCTTTGTACTTTGTTGCGCTTGTTGATTAGAGCCAGGCAGACTTCATGACTGAAGTCACACTTCCACCCCTGTGCGTGGAGGATCACCCTCGCTCCCGAGACTGAGCCGTGGGGAGCTACAGGAGGAGAGTGAGTGCTAGTGAGTACTGTAAGGCTGCTATTTGGCGTTGGTTGGTGATACCACCTGGCCAAGGTCACACCTGATCCGGGTATACCTGAGGACGAGGCTGCTCTGCTCGTGAAGGGTGCTGAGGGCCTGGTAGAGGTGCTAGGGTCCTGCCTCCTCTCCCTGGCTGCCTTGTGAAGTCCCTGTGACCCCTTTGTGGCCCTCTGCAGGTGCTCATGACTTTCTACCAGCTAGAGATCCTGGCTGAGGAAACAATCCTGAGCTGGTTCAACCAAAGGGACATCACGGACAGGGGCCGGCAGCTGCGCAAGAACCAGCAGGTGAGTGGGCTGCACTCTTGTGGCCGCTCTCGGGGCTTTGGCCTGGCCCCGACTGCAGGGACTGTGGGTGTGTGTGGGTGTGTAGGGGATGGAGATGCGTGTCCCTCCCATAGCTCTGCCCTCTGCTTCCTGCAGCTGCAGAGGTTCATCCAGTGGCTACAAGAGGCAGAAGAGGAGTCTGACTGAAGTCACATGCTCTTCCCTGGGCGTGGTAGTCCCCCTCCTGGCCCCGGGGACTGAACTGTGAGGAGTGAGCGCCATCCCGGCTGGGACTAGAAGAGCAGAGGCTGGACAACAGTATTCTTCCCACCACCTGGCACGTGTGCCCCTCATCCCTTGTGGGAAGCTGGGGCCAGGGGTGTTGGGCTGAAGTGAGGCTCCTGCCTGGGAGGGGCAAGCAGGACCTGCAGCCAGGAAACTTTGGGCTCCAGCTTCCCTGAGGGACATCAAAGATCAGCTGGCCCTCTCTGCTGCTTACATTTGTTAATATTAAAAGAAAACAGGTGTGTTTGGTTTCTCTCCAGCTCTGACAGCAGCTGCAAAGTGCGGTGATTTCAGAACCTCTGACAGGGCAGCTTTTCCCGAACACCTGGCAGAGGGAGTCGCGCGTTGTGGCCGCTAGGTGGTGCTGTGGCGCCTTGCTGACCTGATGACCTGGTTGGCAGGGGAGGCAGGGCCTGCCACTGGGCAGCCTCTGTGGACCAGTCTGATCTTGGGATGGTACACCTGGGCCCATAGCCAGACCTGCCAGAGGGTGATATTGGGGTACGTGAGCCCCCTCCCGGGTCCTTTCCAGTACACTCGGTGCCAGTCCAATCCATAAAGCAGGGCCGTACTCCATCTTGAAGGTAAGGAAATGTGCTCAGGGGTAAAGCTTAAGACAGCCCTCAGTCTAACACTCTGCTTCCACATTGTGTGTGAGAGAAGGGGAGATCGCCCCTGGAGGCAAGAAAGGGTAAAGCCAGGAAGAAGGCAGGAAGTGCTTCAAGATGGTGCTTTTCCTTTTCATGAGAGCTTAATGTGTGACCAGCTTTCTCCTAAATATTACTTGTGCGTTATTTCATGTAACCCTCAAGTCAGCCGCATGCTAGGAAGGAAAGATTCCTTCCAGCGAGGATCACTAAGGAAGGCTTTACCAAATATGTTGGGGTGGCCTGAGCAGTGAAAAGATTAGAAGGGCACATTCAAAACCAAGCCAGGTGTGGTGTGCACCCCTGTAATCCTACACACTGCCAAGGCTTGAGTTTGGTGGAGCAGTTCAAGCCCTCCTGGGCAACTTAGACCCATCTCAGAAATCAGACCAGGTTGGAATACAGCTCAGTGGCAAACTGCTTGCCTGGCATGTGGGAGGTTCTAGTTCTGTGTTCAATCCTTAACACCCCACCCCCACACACAGTAGTGCATGATTTCTAATTACAGAAAATTAGGAGGGGTTGCACCTTCCAAAACCCCATTAAAATGCAAGTCAGAAAATTCTAGCTAGCGGGCTGGCCAGATAGCTCAGCAGACTAAAGCGCCTGCTTGGGCAGAGCACAATGATGGGTTTGATCCCCAGTGT
>NW_004524702.1:6978072-6986156 GCF_000260255.1 Octodon degus
TGCTTTACCTTGGTCTTAACCATCCAGCAGAAAAGTATAAAAACAAAGTATAAGAAGTAAAGCCATGCTGTTATGTTGAGCTGTAGGGATCTCGGGTCAACAGTTTCTGACACTGCCAGTCAAGAGGAAGCCCCAGTACTATTATGGACTACTGGACTCTTAGAATATTTTGCTGAGTTAACACACCTATGATATTCAAATGACGGAACTAAACAAAAAGGGATACAGATGAATGTCCATTTATGTATCTGTGTATTCAAAATGGTTAGGGTAGATATATAGTTACATTCTCTTAATGAATAAAGGGATTTGTTGTAATAGTATTTGTAAATAGCATATCATGTCCGCATCTTGTATAACAAATAACCACTAGGAAAAGAGTATGCAATGTGTTAATTATTGAAACTGTCATACCAATTTGCTTTGAAACTGTCTCATTGCTATTAGTCTCAATATAATTATGGAAAAAAAAATTTAGGGAATGGGAGACTGGGTGTGGTGGCATGCCCCTATAATCCCAGCACTTGGGAGGCTGAAAACAGGAGGATCACTAAGAGTCCAAACTGTAGTGAAGGGCTGGGGAGATGGCTCAGTAGAATAAGCACTTGCCTGGCAAGCACAAGGGCCTGAGTTCAATCCCAGGTTCCGCCAAAAAATTCTAAATGATTATAAATAAGTTTGATGAGTAAATGGTTAGAAAACTTCAATAAGATTGCAGCAAGGTAAAATTATTGGGCCAGGAAAATAGCTCAGTGGCATAACCACCTGCCTGGCAAGAGGAAGGTCCTGATTCAATCTCCAGTACTGCAAAATAAAAGGTAATGGATGATAGAGGAGAAATGGATAACAAAATCAAGGATCAACTGAGCATGTAACACATGCTTATAATTGCAACATCCAAGGCTGAGCTAAGGGATCCCAAGTTTGAGGTAAGGCAGTTGGACAACAGATAGACCCTCAAAAAAGGAAAAGGAGAGCAGAGGGGAGAAATGAGAATTCTAAAATCTGTCATCAGGTACCAGGGAGATGGGTTCAGTAGAATAAGCACTTCCCTGGCAAGCCCAAGGGCCTGAGTTCAATCCCCGATTCTATAAAAAAATCTGTCAGCCACAAGTGGTGGTATATGCTTGCAATCCCAGCACTCAAGAGGCTGAGACAGTAGGATTGCTGTGATTTCAAGGCCAGCCTAGACTACATAGTTAAACCTTGTCTCAAAAAATAGTCTAACATCAAATAAGCTACAGAAAATAAAATAATAGGGTATTATTCAATAATTATTTGAGGGCTGGCCATATAGCTCAGCAGATTAAATCTCTGGGCCTGCTGTGCTGGCCCCACCCCCAGAGCATGCTGAGACAGCAATTGAGACAGAGTGGTGGTGCGTACCTGTGATCCCAGCTCTTGGGAGACTGTAAACAGGTGGATGACTCGATCTAGTAGTGAGACCCTGAACACCCTATAGACCCTTACCTTAAAAATAATAATAATAATGGGGGCTGGGGATGTAGCTCATGTAAAGGTCCTAGTGCTTAGCCTGACACAGGAGGCTGGCTGTGAATTTGAGGCCGGCCTGGGCTACATAGCAAGACCTTGTCTCTAAACAAAACATTATTTCTAATGGGTGAACAATGTACATTTACAGTACTCATAGTAAGAATAATGGCACCTGGGCACAGTGGAGCATGTCTGCTATCTCAGCACTAGGGAGGCTAAGGCAGGAGCATCACCATGAGTTCAAGTCCAGCCTGGACTAGAAAGCAAGACCCTGTCTCAACAAACAAACATAAAATACAGCAGCAATAGCAATTCTGAGATTACATTTAATCAAAAGGTGTGACTTCAGTATTTTAAGAGAGTAGGGGGTTGAGGAGATAGCTCAGTGGCATAAATGCCTGCCTGGCAAGCACAAGGTCCCGAGTTCAATCTCTCAGGTATTAAAATAAAATAAAATAAAAGCGTGAGGGTGCTCGGGATACAGCTCAGCAGGCACAAGCACCTGCCTGGCAAACTTGATTCCCAGTACCAAAAAAATTTGAGAAGAGAAGTAGAGAAGAACCGGGCATGGTAGTGCACACTTGTAATCCCAGCACTGGAAAGGTTGAGACATGAGGATCAGTGGACGTTTGAGACTGGCCTGGAGTCTACAAAAATAAGCACAAGGCCAGCCCAAACTGCACAGCAAGACTCTTGTCTCAAAAAAATAAAAAGAGCTCATTAGTAATCAAAGCCAGAAATGAATAGGTAATGTTTAGAATTCACAAATCAAAAACTAGTAATATGAACTAAAAAGTGTTATGGAGGTGAAGAAAAAAAAATGGAAGTGGATTCTTGTTTCTGTTAAAACTTTCAGTACTATTTGGTTATGTACATACATTACTTTGATTTAAAAAAAAAATAGCCAGGGAGGTAACTCAGAGGCATAAGCACCTGCCACATAAGCGCAAGGTCCCTAGTTTGATGACTGGTACCAAAAAAAAAAAAAAAAAAGTACAGAACAAAATTTAGCTGGACATAGTGGTGCACGCCTGTAATTCTCGCAGTCTTCGAGGTTGAGAGAGGAGGATCAACAGTGTGAGTCCAGCCTGGGCAATTTAGTAACTTAGACCCTGTCTTAAAATTTCAAAACAAAACACCAATTCAAATGCCTGGAGATGTAGTTCAGTGTGAAGGCCGTGGGTTCAAATACTGAAAAGAAAAAAGTAAAAGGACAGCTATAACGTGAAAACATATATGGTGTGTACAGCAGCTAACAAGAGGGTTAATTTGGTTGTTTGTTTTCAAGTGGGTTAATTTGGCAAGAATCAAAAATCTAGCTACAGTAAATGAGTCAAGGACCAGAAAGGTAGGTTGACATCACATTAAGAAAGGCTTTAGATACTAGGCTCAGGATATTTGGACGGCATCTGGAAGCTGGAGTGGCAGTGGCAACAGAGGAAGAGGGCCCGGAGTCCTAGTGATCCTGTCGTCCTAGCCCCTTCTACACTGGCAGACAGCTTCCTTCCCCCACAACACACTTTCTGGTCCATGAATCTCATGCAGCAAGTGCATTTCTGTGCTGAGCCTTCCCTTGGGCTAGACCTCGGCCTGGAATACTCTCCCCCAGGACAGGTCTGTCCTTTCTCCACCCCTACCACATCCCTTCATTTTACTTCTCAGTAGGGTGTGTCACTAGGAAGCTACCTGGTTTCAAGCCCGTGTGCCTTCTTCCAGTTCAGTCCTGAGAGTAGCCCTTGCTTCTCGCTGCTGCAAGCACTGAATATTTATTAAAGGAAGTACTGCAGAAGCTGAGGCCATTGAGATCTGTTAGGAAACGAGTGTACCTAGCTCTACTGAGTGTGCCTAGGTCCAGTTTGAGACTTAAGTCCAATCACGCACACATTCACTCATTCTTCACTCAACCAACCAGGGCGCTGAGGTTACAAAGACAAATCAGGACGCGAGCCTGTCCTGCCCTCAAGGACCTGTTTAGTAACTTCTCAGCGGACCCCACAGGGCCCTATGGCGGCCACTTTCCCGATCCACAGCCAACTCTTCAGATCCACCCTCCAGTCACAGTCCAGCTCTGGGGACCCCAGCGACCTAGGCATACAGCCCTCCTGGCTACAGGGCGTCCACCACCTACCCCCGTGGGGCCAGAGTCAGAGGGGCCAAAAGAGTCAGAGAATGCAGGCGCCGCAGTAAGGCCCCAAGCCACCGCCTCCCGCGCCGAGTGGCCTGGGTCGGGCCATCTGCGATGAGGCCAGCCCCGCGGGGTGGCCACGGGGGCGGGGCCTCCGGGACGGGGGCGGGGCCTCGGCTCAGGGCGGGGCGGGGGAGGGGAGCGGCGCGCCGCAGCCTAGAGCCGGGAGGGCCGCGGCCACCGGAAGAGTCGCGGTCGCCAGCCCAGCCGACAGAGTGGGCAGCGGAAGCGGCGGCAGGCGGCGCTGGGACCCGGGGGCGGCCGGAGAACAAGGGAGCTGGCGCCGCGGCCGGGCGCCGAGCTAGGTTGAGCCACTGGGCCGAGCCGAGCGCCACCGCCGCCACTGCCACCGCCGCCGTCAGCCGGCGTCCGAGAGGCCCGGCCCGGCCGCCCGAGCAGGCCGCGCGTGGGCCGCCGGGCCCGAGGCCGGAGCCATGGGCGAGACCAAGATCATCTACCACCTGGACGGGCAGGAGACGCCGTACCTGGTGAAGCTACCCCTGCCAGCCGAGCGCGTCACCCTGGCGGACTTTAAGGGCGTGCTGCAACGACCCAGCTACAAGTTCTTCTTCAAGTCTATGGACGACGACTTCGGGTGAGGGTGGCCCCCGCCCCGCCCCCGGCGCCCGGGCCCATTCCCTGACCTCCCTCGCGGCGCTGGCGCCCCCTATCCGCGGGGCCGCGGGGCCCGGGGGCCCTCCCCAGGGCTTCCTCGGGCGGGCGCTGTGGTTCCAGCTCCTCCAGTGACTCTCCATTCACCTCTTGTCGCCCTCCAGTTTAAGAGGACTGGGGCTCCCCCCGGCCCCCGGCAATCAGAGTTCCTTCCAGGCGAGCCCCCTCCTCCCGCCCTTCCCCAAGCCTTGGCCCACTTAGACACACCCCCTCCACCCAGTCCCAAAGCCACAGTCCCCACCCCTCCTCCTTCCAAGGGAACTACCTTTTCTGCGTAGACTTGGGGTGTTTGGCACTGAGCTGCTCCATAACTCAGAGCCATTTTTGGAGTATCCTGCATTTGAGGGCTATCTGTGAGACTTTGAACAGAGAGAAAAAGTTGGGGTGCCCCCATGCCAGGCTAGAAGCTAGGGTGTGCAGACCTGGTGTTTATTTAGCTCCCCCTCATTTTCCCTGTGAGCTGATCAAGGTGTTGTTGAGGGAGCAGTGAGGCTGACCCTAAGAGGACGCTCTACTAACCTAGGTGCTGATTTCCCCACAAAATTGGGACATTTTTCCTCCAGCTGCTGGCTCAAGAAAGAACCTTCCAGCCTGGATGGGAGAGCCAGGAAGAGTCTCTTGGTGTTCTCCATTTGGCCCTTCCTTGTGGGGTCTTCCCTTCTGCCCAACCATAGGGCTTGAGACAGGCAGTATGGAAGTAGCCACTGCCCCTTTAAGAGGGGCTGGAATGCCAGACCCAGAAGGTTCTGTAGCAGCTGGCCTGGGAGGGGGAGCCTGGCTGATACAAACACACACTCGCGCGCCGCACACACACACACCCCACCACACTCCCAACTCCTGGGGGGGACTAGAGGCGGGGGAGGCCCCCACACTTGCCTGCCCCGCACTAACTGGGCGCTGGGCCTGGAGGCCATGGTGAGGGGAAAGGCCTTGCCTGGTCCTCTAGGCCTGCAGCTCCAGCCCTAGCCTGAGGCCTACTCTGTTTTTTGCAGCTGAGGCCCCAGAGCTAGGAGAGACCTTTCTTCCTCCCCTCGCTGGGTTCATTAGTCTGGCTGCTCTGGCAAGACCCCAGCCCTCCAGCCCCAGGAGGCAAGCACCTTCTGTCTTCTGCCTAGCATGTTTGCTGTCACCTTCTGTCCCGGAACTCAGCATCAATGAGCACATGCGCGTGCGTGTGTGTGTGTGTGTGTGTGTGTGTGTGTGTGTGTGAGTGCTTTGTAAAGCCAGCAGTACTACCTTAGGTAGATCCTTAGTACTCTGGCTTCTGTTGTTGTTCTTACCCTGGAGTGCAGACTCCCAGTATGGTGATGATTGTCTGGTGTCAGTGCCTGATTGGCAGATTCTCCGGAGCATCCATCTGGAAGGGGGTTGGGGTGAATGCTTCCTTCCAGCAGGAGAAAATAGGGTAGGAAGGGAGGAAATACTGCCTCAGGACATGGGTGGGGGAATGGGAAAAGTCAGCCCGAGTCCTGTCTGCTACTACCTTGAGGGACGGAGTCCAGGTCTGGGTCTCAGTCCCTCGCCTTGCTCCTGTCTGCTAAGCAAACCTCCCAGGGCCTCCCCCCACTCCCCAAAGGTGGATGTTGAGCCAGGCCTAACTGCCCTTGTGAGAAAGTCCCCATTACCTCCACTTACTGTTTACTTCATATTTTTTTTTTTTTTTTTTAGAACCGGGGATTGAACTCAGATCCTTACGTTTGCCAGTCAAACGCTTATCCTACTGAGCCATCTCCCCGGCCCAACTTCATATTTTTTAACTACTGTCAGTCTACTCATTTTTTTTCTTAACTAATAATATGAACTCAACCACAGGTATGACTTTCTATTTATATTTCTTTTTAAAATGTGTTATAATGCCAGGTACTGTGGTCCACAGCTATAATCTCAGCTACTCCAGAGGCTAAGGCAGAAGACTCTTTAAGTTTTTTATTTTTTATTTATTTTTTTTATTTTTTGAGACAGGATCTCACATTGTAGTATAGGCTGGCTTTGAACTTACTATGTAACTAAGTCTAGCCTTCAACTCACATTGGTCCTCCTGTAGAAGAATCTTAATTTGAGGCCAGCCTGGGCAGCTTAATGAGATTCTGTCTTGAAAAAAAAGTCTTGGGGGAAAAAAAAAGTCTTGGGACTCTAGCTCAGTGGTAGAGCACATGCTTACATGCCCAAGACCCTAAGTTTGATCCCCAATATAAATAAATAAAAATGTTACAAATAAATATTGAACTAAGCAGCATTTATCATGTACCACTGAAATCATCAGAGTTGGTAAGGTGCAAAACAATGCTAAAACTGGAGTGGTATAGCTCAATTGATTGACTGACTGATTTTATCCCAGAAGGATAAATGAGCAGGGGAACTGTTGGTAGGGCTACCTTGTCACAGAGCATTAATAGCCAAGGAGCATATACACAGCATATTTCACTTATTTTACAAACGCTGTGGTGCTTCGTGTGTGCCAGACCCAGAGCTAAACACTTCACAAAGCTTTACTCACTGAATCCTCATAAGTCCTGTGAAATAGGCAGTGATATCCCCATTTTCCAAGTGAGGGAACCAAGGCACAGAATGCTTAAATTACATGCCCAAAATCACCTAGCTAGAGACAGCACTTAGTTCCACTTCAGGAATCTGGCTCCAAAGTCTAGGCCTTAATCACAGTTGGAGATGTGATTGTTATCAACCTCTTACAGAGCTCCTCTCCGGGAGATAGTAACCTTTGGCAAACTGAGGAGGTAATAGGGATGACCGAGGATCTCCAGAGAAGGAGGTGGAAGTGGGGGAAAGGCGATGGCAGCAGAAGTGGCTGCCCTCCCTCCTGACGTTCAACCTCCCCTTGCTCTGAGCTTCTGCTGGAGGATGCCCAGTCCTTTGTGGTCTGTTGTGAGCTTTGGATGACAGAGGAAGAGTGACCATCTTCAGCACTAGGAGAGGGTGGAACTGGCATAAGAGAACTAAGTAGCCTCTGCTGTTCTAGCCTTGAGCCAAGGTAGGGGGCACCGTGACAAATGAGGTTGTTCCTTCTCCATGTCACCTCTGGGCCGCCTACTTGGCGCAGGCTTCTTCCCCTGGATCCTCCAGATCCAAATTTTTCTGTTCTCCAGGGTGAACTCTCACTTGAGAATCGTCATGGTGCCTTAGCCCTCTTTCTGTACATCCTGACCCAGCTCTCAGGAGACCCTGACACCTAAGTAATAGGGAGCCAGTATCTTTCCACAGCTCTCACATCTGTGGCTCCAACCTCTGCCTATCTGCAGTACACTGACATGTCTCAGAGTGCCAGGCAGGCTCTAGGTCTGACACCTCATAAGTCCATGCCGTGACCAGCTCAAGATCCAAACTCACTGGGTTCTCGGCAAAAGCTTTTAAATTGGAAGGATGATGACTGATGAGAAGATATGTTTGGTTCAGGCGGTAGAAACTTAGACCTAGTGATAAGAGCATGGATCTCAGTAGAAGTTGGAAAGAGTATGCCCACACTATGGCAAGACAGGCTGGGCATGGTAGCGCATGCCTATAATCCCAGTACTCAGGAGGCCTGTTGAAAGTTTGAGGTCAGGCTGAGCTACTGAGTTCAAGGCCACCCTGAATTGCATAGTGAAATCCTGTCGCAGAAAGACAAAGAGAATGCAACAAGGCCTGGGAGAAGTTACTCAACTTCTCCAAGAAGAGGGGGGGAGGGAGGGAGGAAGGGAGAGGGAGAGGGGGAGAGAAAGAGAGAGAGAAAGAGAGA
>NW_004524702.1:6986256-7017105 GCF_000260255.1 Octodon degus
AGAGAGAGAGAGAGAGAGAGAGAGAGAGAGAGAGAGAGAGAGAGAGAGGCAGAGACTGAACCATTCTGCCTTACCACAGCCTGAGGTCCTCCGGGGATGCTGAATGTCAGGTGATCAGTTGTGAGTTAACAGAGTCTTGGTGACCTGTTGGTGACTCCCAGAAAGTAAGCAAACATCTGTAGTATGGAGCAGTGCCATGGGCCTGCTAGGGACAGGGAGGGGACTTAGTAGCAGCTTCCCACCAGAGAGACACACTGCAAAGCAGGGCATGCAGTCTATGCCATGTGGCCCGTGTCTTCCACACAGGGCTGCAAGCCCAGGTTGCCCTATGGCCAGACTGGCTGGTGTGTCTGAGCCACTTCTCTTGTGTGTTTCCAGTCCATTCTGCCTCCAGGTTTTCTGTTATCATGAGTCTGAGTAGATGATTCGGGCTCTTTTCTCCAAGTCGCTGTGGGTTTGGGAATGGTGGAAGCCAGAGCTGGGTGGGAAGGAGGCGGGCAGGCTTGGCCTGTGAGTTTGGCTTTGAGTCCAAGAATGTGAGCATCACAAGGAGCCAAGCACGTTCCTGACTCCCAGCAGAGGCCACTGTTAGAACAAGGACGCTTGGGCTTCCCAGCCTCCTCCCTTGCAGTCTCCCCTCTGATTAGAACTCTAGACCTGTGTTGTTCTATATCCTGCACATGGTCACGGCTTCTCAGCTCTGTGCTCCTGGGCTCTTAGAAGGTCTCACAATCCTCCAACTTTTCTGTTGCCTTCCTGGCCCCAAACCATAGCTAGGGTCAGACTGTTTGCCTTACTGCATTCCCTCAAGCAGACTACATTCCGGGACCACATTCCACACCCTTCTGCCCCATGTCCTGTCCACCCCAGCACGCCGCCTGACCCACATTACCTCTGTCAGCGCACAGGAAAGTATGGGATTCATAGTCAGACACCCCAGAGTTGAGTTCTGGCCCTGTCATCTGGTAGCTTTGTGACCCTGGGCAAGTTACAGAACACTTGTCAGTTTCCTCATTCATGAAATGCAGCCTGTTTTGTCCACTCCATGAGGCTAGTGGAAGAAGAATGCAAGTGTAGACCAAAGGGGTGGAAAGTAGTAAAATGGTAAAGAGGACATGCTTTGCTGTCAGGCTGACCAGGGTTCACCTGCTGGCTCTGTGCTTGCTAGTGGCATGAGCTTGGGTGAATTACTGAACCTGTTAAGCCTGTTTTGCCCATCTGTCTCTACCTCACAGCACTGTGGTGACTATGAAGCCAAGTGGCACAAGTAAAGTGTAGCGTAGTGCCTGCCCCATTATGCTTGCTCAGTAAATGAGAGCAGTTGTCACTATTACTTTCCTGGCATGCGGAAGATGTTCAGTCAGTTCCTTCTCCCCTTTCTGGCCTAATTTCCTGGAGAAGGGAAGAGTGATAATATATGTGTACTCTTTCCCAACACGGGATTTAGAGGGAAAGAGTCCAGCCTGGGAAAGCCATGTTGGGGCTGGGTAAAGTACCCAAGGGGCCTGAAGGGTGCATGGGGCAGTGCCCTGTCCCTTGGAATCTGTGACCACCTAATGATGGAGAGGATCCCCAGGAAGGTGGCTGGCTTGTGTGCAGGCTGGCGCTAGGGGCTGTCCCTGGGTCCCCGCCTCCTCTGCTACTATTTGAACATTCTTGTGTTGGTTGCTTGGTCTCCAGTTGAAGGTAGAGGACAATTGGGGTTATGAGGCCCTTCCAGTTCCACACCAGAAAGTTCTCTGACACCTCCTTTCCTACAGAGTGGTGAAGGAGGAGATCTCTGATGACAATGCCAAGCTCCCCTGCTTCAATGGCCGCGTGGTGTCCTGGGTAAGGCGCCCTCTGGCCCATCCGCCTGCATCCTGCTGCTGAGATTGTGGCTGGGGCTTTGGGTTTTAGTATCTAGATCTTCCTTTAGTTCTCCCCACACACATACCGGGAATTAAACTCAGGCCATTGCGCTTGCCAGGGAAGCGCTTATTCTACTGAGCCATCTCCCCAGCCCTTCCTTTAGTTTTTTGACTGATCCTTTTCTTACCCCAGATTTTAAAATCTTTAATGAAAAGTGGTAGAGTAGTGGGAAGGGAGAGAATGAGACTCACAGTGGAGATAAGCTCTCCTGTGCTCATGCGGACACCTGCTGTCACCCGGTGACCTTTGTCCAGGACTGCCGACCCGTGTTGCCTGCCCCTACCCACTTGACCAACCTAGGCCTCCCAGCCCTTCACACCTGGCTGAGGGGCTGCCCCTCACCTCTGCTGCCCCTCTCCTTGGTGCCCATGACCCAATGCCCACTCATTTCCTCCCCACCAGCTGGTGTCAGCAGAAGGCTCGCACCCAGAGCCCGCCCCCTTCTGTGCTGACAACCCTTCAGAATTGCCACCACCTATGGAGCGCACAGGGGGCATTGGGGACTCACGACCCCCATCTTTCCAGTGAGTGTGACCTGAAGGTTGGGTGACCCGTGGGGCTGGGCAGCATTCTTTCAGCCTAAGGCAGGGGAGGGAGCCCCCAGCCTGCCTCTCCCCTGCCAAGTCCTCTCTTCCCTGCAGCCCTCATGCTGGTGGGGGCAGCCAGGAGAACCTGGACAATGACACGGAGACGGACTCCTTGGTTTCTGCCCAGCGCGAAAGGCCGCGCCGGCGGGATGGCCCCGAGCACGGTGTGTCTCCCCACCACATCCAGACAGCCCCTGCACCCCTAGTTCCTGAGCTCTGTATGTCCCTGGCTCTCTCTCCTCCCTTGACCTCACACACATTGGGCACTGCATGACTGCAGCTGCCTCTGTCCACTGCAGCAACCCGGTTAAATGGAACCACAAAGGCAGAGCGACGGCGAGAGCCGGGCGGCTACGATAGCTCATCCACCCTCATGAGCAGCGAGCTGGAGACCACCAGCTTCTTCGACTCTGATGAGGACGATTCCACCAGCAGGTCGGGCTTCATATGGGTACCGCAGGCAAGGGCTGCTGAGCTGCCCACTGAGGGGATGCTCTGCCAGGAAGGATGGTGCTGTGGGCTGGGAATGAGAGCCCAGCAGCACATGGAGGGGGCAGGGGGCTGGGCCAGGCTGGTGGGGACCAACTGTGCGCCCTGCAGGTTCAGCAGCTCCACGGAGCAGAGCAGTGCCTCCCGCCTGATGAGAAGGCACAAGCGGCGGCGGCGGAAGCAGAAGGTCTCCCGCATCGAGCGGGTATGGGTCCAGGCTGCCCCTATGGGTGTGGGTAGACGGGGCTGTGGTCTGGCCTTCCTCAGCATCCTGATGTAGTGGGTGAGGGTGGGGCGCTGAGGAGGAACCCAGTGGCAGCAGAGAGCCCCCCACTCCTGCCTGCCACTCAGGGCATGGTTTCTTCCAGTCCTCGTCCTTCAGCAGCATCACAGACTCTACCATGTCCCTCAACATCATCACGGTCACTCTCAACATGGGTAAGTGCAAGCACCCATGGGATCCACTGGGAACAAGAGGTGGGGTGGAGGGGGAGACAGGATCTGTTCTCTGCCCTTGAGGAACCTCGTGAATAAACAACTGACAGACTGATCCCTAGTGTGTGGTGGTCAGGGCTGTAACACATGAGCACAGGGTGGTGCAGAAGCAGGCAGTGCGCCCCGAAGGCTTACTGGAGGGAGTGTCAAGCGCCCTGCCCCTGGCCTTCTTTAGCCATTGCACCCTCACTCTCTAATTTCTGCCACAGGGCAGTGATGTGGTGGCAAACCTTTTAGAAACAAGTGCCCAAGCTGCAACCTAAAACCCACTTCTTGCAAAATGGTAACACTGCAGTTAAATCTGAATACTAAGATTTTAGCTTAGTTTAAAAAAAAAAAAACCCTTGGGGCTGGTGAGATGGCTCAGTGGTCTAAAGCACCTATTCAGAACAATCTTAGCAAAGCACAGGGACCGCGGTTCAATCCCCCAGCACCACATGCCAGCCCCCCCGCCCCCTGGTGAGCTGAGCTGCCCCCCACACACACACAAATAAAAAATTAAAAAAAAAAAAACCCTCATACATTAAGGGCTGGCCAAATAGCTCAGTGGATTAAAGTGTCTACAAGCAGGCACAGGGGCCGAGGGTTCAATTCCGGACCTGCTGTGCCGGCTCTGCCCCTGGGGTGCCCTGAGATGCAATTGAGTCTGGGCATGGTGGTGCGCGCCTGTAATCCCAGCACTTGGGAGGCTGTAAACAGGAGAATCACTATGAGTCTGCTCTATTAGTGAGACCCTGAAGGCTGTGTAGACCCTTCCCTAAAAATACCAAAAAAAAAAAAAAATTATCTTAAAAAAATAACACATGCTATGGGTTTGCTACCACTGCCGTAGGGACTCTTTAGGAGACAGTTGCATGTGGTAAAGCAAACAAAAACTTGGAAAACTAAATCTGATTTTATTATTTTTTATTTATTTGTGGAACCGGTGATTGAACTCAGGCCCTTGTGCTTGCCAGGGAAGCACTTATTCCACTGAGCCATCTCCCTGGCCCCTTAAATCTGATTTTAAATCCTGCCTCTGCCTCTTATTGGCCTAGAGAGTAATTTAAATTCACTAAACTGTGATCCCAGCACTCAGGAGAATTGCTTTGACTTTGAGGCCAGCCTGGACTACATATTGAGTTCAAAGCTTGCCTGAGGGGTCAGGGAGATGGCTCAGTAGAATAAGCACTTCCCTGGCAAGGCAAAGGTCTCAGTTCAATCCCCGGTTCAGCCAAAAAAAAAATTGCCTGAACTACATGGTAAGATGGTGAGACTCTGGCTCAAAAAAAAAAAGAGGGCCAGGGCCAGGGAGATAGCTCAGAATAAGTGCTTCCCTGGCAAGCGTAAGAACCTGAGTTCAATCCCTGGTTCCACCAAAAAGTGGATTAAAGTGCCTGCTTAAGCAGATGCAGAGACTAGGGTTCAGTCCCTGGCATGCCATGCTGGCTCAGGGCATGCTGAGATGGTCCAATCTGTGTAGACCCTGTACATTAAAGAAAAAAACGAAAAAAAAAAATCACTAAACTTCACTTTCCTGTTCTCTAAAACGGAACTGTCGCCATCCCATAACCAGCAGGAATTACAGGAAAGCATGTTAAAGCAGAGTGTACACAGTGCCTGGCTCAGGTTCAGTAAATGTCAGCTCTCAGCTCTTGTCCCCCTCCACCCTCTTCTAATAAGGGAGTGGGAATCTGGGCAGGGACCTTGCCTCGCTCAAGGTGCTAAATTACTCCCTGTAGAAAAGTATAACTTCTTGGGCATCTCCATTGTGGGCCAAAGCAATGAGCGTGGCGACGGAGGGATCTACATTGGCTCGATCATGAAGGGTGGGGCTGTGGCTGCTGATGGACGCATCGAGCCAGGGGATATGCTCTTACAGGTATTGCCTGCCCGGGGTGTGGCGTGCTAGGGAGGGAGGAGGGATCCCTGCCCTCTGGAGGAAGCTCCCTGACTCCGGTCCAGCTCCCTTGCCCCTCTCCCTGGTGCTGCCATTATCCCACGCCTAATCCTTTCTCAGGTAAATGAAATCAACTTTGAGAACATGAGTAATGACGACGCTGTCCGGGTACTACGGGAGATCGTGCACAAACCGGGGTATGGAGGGAATGGGGCTGGGGGAGGCAGGGGCAGGCATTTGGTCTGTCAGGTAAGGGACTGTGGCTGGCCTCCACCAATCCTCCCCTCAGCAGGACAACCTTGTTTTTAGGCCCATCACCCTGACTGTAGCCAAGTGCTGGGACCCAAGTCCACGTGGTTGCTTCACATTGCCTAGAAGTAAGTGGTTTAGGCCTTTGTTCCTGTAGTTGGTGCTTGCATATGTGAGCCCTACCCCTCCTTTCTTCCATGTCACCCTGAGCTCTCACACCTGCCTATCAGTGTGGGCAGCCCACGACTCCTAATCTCTCCTGCAGGTGAGCCCATCCGGCCCATTGACCCTGCAGCCTGGGTCTCCCACACTGCGGCCATGACGGGTACCTTCCCTGCCTATGGCATGAGCCCCTCCCTGAGCACCATCACTTCCACCAGCTCTTCCATCACCAGCTCCATCCCTGACACAGAGCGTGAGTATCCAGCCTGGGCCCTGGGCCCAGCAAACAAGACCAGGTGGGGGATGGACTCACTGAGAGCTGGAGAGGGAACCGCTCATTCCAGCCACCGCATGCTGCAGCTCGCCCCATGCACACCTGGTCCCCACTGTGCACTGTTTGCTGCTGACCTGGTGTTAAGCACCCAGGAGCCTCAGTCTCCTCTTGTGAATTGGGACAGTCACTATGTACTTTACCAGTGGGCTTAATGAGAGGGTGCTGCTGACACACACTGGTGTGTGGCATACCATGAGCACTCAGTAAATGGCTGCCATTTTCATAACCTGCACACACACACACTGCGCTAAGCACTTTCCCTTACCTTACTAATTCTTCCTTCAAGTACCCTTGTAAAGTAGGCATTAAAATAAAATGCCCTTTTTTTTTTTTTTTTGGCAGAACTGGGGATTGAACTCAGGCCCTTGAGCTTGCCAGGGAAGCACTTATTCTACTGAGCCATCTCCCTGGCCCCATAATGCCTTTTTTTTTTTTTTTTTTTTTTTGGTGGAACCCGGGATTGAACTCAGGCCCTTGCATTTGCCAGGGAAGCGCTTATTCCACTGAGCCATCTCCCCGGCCCATAATGCCCATTTTTAAAGAGAAGAGAACTGAGTGTCTAAAAAGTCTAATTTGCCCAGCATTGGGCCCACCGCTACTGGGCCTAAGCTGGAATGTAAACTCTTGTCTACCAAACCCTAAAGCCCCTGCTGCCTCACCATTCTGCTTCCACCCTCAGGGCTAGACGACTTCCACCTATCCATCCACAGTGACATGGCTGCCATCGTAAAAGCCATGGCCTCCCCTGAATCAGGGCTGGAGGTCCGAGACCGCATGTGGCTCAAGATTACCATTCCCAATGCTTTCATCGGTGAGAGAGCCCCATGGTGGGATGAGGACAGGGTGGGGAGTGAGGGACAGCTCGCTGGCTCAGCGGGACCCAAGAACTCTCTGGGCCAGCTCCATTGAGCTTCTGGGAAGCCAGAGGAACCCAGACCTGGAGTGCTGCCCGTTCACCTGGTAGCCTTCTCCCCAGGCTCAGATGTTGTGGACTGGCTTTACCACAATGTGGAAGGCTTCACTGACCGGCGGGAGGCCCGCAAGTATGCCAGCAACCTGCTAAAGGCCGGCTTCATCCGTCACACTGTCAACAAGATCACCTTCTCTGAGCAGTGCTACTATATCTTCGGTGACCTCTGTGGCAGTACGTGCCTTCCCCATCCTCTCACCTTGTCTGCTGCTGGGGCGTGGGGAGGTGCCAGGGATGTTGTGGCAGACTCTGGGGAAGCTGGCTGATATGCAGCAGCACTGGGGGCCCAGCTCAGCTCTGAGTTCTCTAGTAGAAACAGAATCAGCCTAGACTCCACCTGCCCCACATCTCCCCTTTGATCCTGGCCTTCTCTGAGCACACCCTCTGTGCCTGGCATGGTGCTGATAGACCAGAGTATCATCTCACTTGATCTTTGTGGTCCCTGAGGGTGTGAGGTTTACTCTGTATGTCCTGAGATGAGGAATCAGATGAATCAGTACGAGTCTACCCTGGGTCCCACATGAGAAGCGGAGAAGTGGGGCCTTGGATCCTGGTCCTCTAACTCCAGATCCCTTGCTCTTTGCAGTGCTGGGGCTGCCCTGGGTATTCCGTGCTATAGAATCATTCTCTCAGCAAAGTTAAACAGAGGGCCCACCTTTGGTCTCTGAACCAAGTGGGTCCCTGCAGGGCAAGACCTGGGACTGGCCAGATTTCCTGGGTCCTCCTCAGACCCCAAGGGAAGGCCATATTACACAGTGAAGCTGGAGAAGCTGCCAGGGCCAGGCCACAGAAGACTCTGCAAGCCACAGAGTCTGGAAAGTACCAGTGAGGCTGTCAGGCAGGAGAACTCCGTGGTTCTCCATGCCTGCCTAAGGAGCCTTCTCAGCCCAGTGGTGCCATCTGGTTTCTAATGGGGACTCCTAAAAGGCCTCGCATTGGGTTCTAGGGAGCAGAACATGTGATCCTGCAGGACACAGCCTGAGTGAAGAGTGGGTCAGGCCCTCGGCGGTCTCCACATGGCCCCATGGGGTGGAGACGTGCAGAGGACTGTGGGGGTTGGCAGCTCTCAGTTCAAGTTGTAGCTCTCCCTGACTGAGTGAACATGAGTGAGTGATGTGGCCTCTTAGTGGTCAACTTCTTGGTCTGTGAGATAGAGATAAGAGTAGAACCTACCTCACAGGGCTGTTTAGAGGACAATTTATAGAAGGCTTAGTACACTATATGAACCACAGTAAGTGCTCTGTAAAAGCTACCTGTTCATAATTAATGAGACACTTTTCACATTTCAGTATTTGTGAAATTGGGATACGTGTTATGATCAATAGCTTCTTAACTCAGTGAAATGTAGATGACTATCATTATTAGTACAAGTCAACCCTGGCTCCACACCTCCAGAGACACCTACAAATTCTAAGGTAGCTATGGTCTTTGTTTAAAAAATAGTGTTTCTCAGGGGCCAGGGAGATAGCTCAGTGGAATAAGTGCTTGACTGGCAAGTACAAGGTCCTGAGTTCGATTGCTGGTACCACCAAAAAAAAAGATAGTGTTTCTTTATGGGCGCACCTGGGTTTTCTGTGCATGGCCCTAGGCCATCCTAGACCCAGATTACAGTGATCTCTTCCTTCTCACTGGCCTCTCAGAATCCTCAGCTAGGAGTGTAGTGGGCTCACAGGGAAAAAGAACCACACCGTCACTCCTGTGACCACATACCACAGCCTGCAGGCTAAAGTCATTGCCTGCTCTTCAGGCCTGAGCCAAAAGGCCGCTGCTTCCCTCCACTCTGGGGCAGTTCCAGATCCCAGAGCTCTGGGGCTTGATACAGGCAGTGTGTGAACAAGGATCATCCCGGGCAGAGAAAGGAACCTGGTGGCCCTTAGAGCCCCTGCCAGGTAGTCCCAGCTTTGGTGAGGGCACTCTTGCCCTTAAGGAGTTAGAATTTCTGGGGACAACCAAAGTCAGGAAGTAGTGTTGGTAGACTGAGTTGGTGCCAGGCCTGGTTGAGAATGGGCACAGAAGAAGCACAGTCATTCCCTGGCTCTTCCCATCTCACCCTCACCTTCCCTGGCAATACCAGGAAAACGTAATCAGGGCAGGGCCTTTCATAAGGAGGCTCTGAAAGGCCTCTGCTCATCCTGGCCTTTTTTTTTTTTTTTTTTTTAACCAGAAAGCAAACTCACAGTTTACTTGCTAGGCAGGCACTGTGCCACTGAGCTATATCCCCAGCCTCTCACCCTGGCCTTTGATTGGATATTCCAGAGAAGAAGAGAAAGACAAAATTTAACTGAAATTTCTCAAGATTATTCCCTGCTTCTAATGGCTCTGTCAGGACAGTTTAGGAGAGAGAAAGCAGCCCTTAGCTTCTGTTCTCTCTCTCTCTCTTTTTTTTTTTTTTTTTTTTTTTTTGGTACCAGAGATTGAATTTAGAACCTTGAACTTGCCAGGCAGGCAGGCACACCACTGAGCTGTCTCCCTGGCCCCTTGTGCTTGTCAGGCAAGCACTTATTCTACTGAGCTATCTCCCCAGCCCTAGCTTCTGTTCTGTTTGCAGTTTAGATTGAACTCAGGCTGCTGCTCATTTAACTCCTCTGGACTTGTCTTATCTTGCTTGGGCAAATGAGGGGATTAGGGCGTTTCTGTGGGAACCTGAGTACTGTGCTGAGTGGTGTCTTGCTGAATCCCAGTGTGCAGTTCCTGAAAGCAGCCTGGCTTTTGTGCACTCTTTCCCATTCCCTGGCCTGGCATCCTCTGGGTGAATTAGAGAAGACGGCAGAGCAAGAATTTTGACCCCTCTTCTAGCCCACTGCGGAGGAAGGAGGGGGGCCAAGCCTTCCCAGAGGGTCTCCCCAGGGTCTTACATCCTGTGTACTTGGGTGGTATCTAAGGGATGAGAGGAAGGGCTGAGCTGTCTGGCCAGTGCCGTGCCTCCTCCCACTCTGGCCAGAAAGGACCACCGTGGCATACTGCCCCGCCTAGGCGGTAGCATTCTCCCCCAGCTCACTCTGTGCTTCTCTGCAGACATGGCCAGCCTGTCCCTCCACGATCACGATGGCTCCAGCGGTGCTTCTGACCAGGACACGCTGGCCCCGTTGCCTCACCCCGGGGCAGCGCCTTGGCCTATGGCTTTCCCATACCAGTACCCCCCACCTCCGCACCCGTACAACCCGCACCCCGGCTTCCCGGAGCTGGGCTACAGTTATGGTGGGGGCAGCGCCAGCAGTCAGCATAGTGAAGGTAAGGGGGTCGGGCACACGGGCAGCCGCAGGCGGCCGAGGCTTCCTGTCCGCGCTGAGCGCCCACCTCGGCCCTGCGTGTCCCCGACAGGCAGTCGGAGTAGCGGCTCCAACCGCAGCGGGAGCGACCGGCGCAAGGAGAAGGACCCGAAGGCCGGGGACTCCAAGTCGGGCGGCAGCGGCAGTGAGTCCGACCACACGACGCGCAGCAGCCTTCGGGGCCCGCGGGAGCGCGCACCCAGCGAGCGCTCAGGCCCAGCCGCCAGTGAGCACAGCCACCGCAGCCACCACTCGCTGGCGGGCAGCCTGCGCAGCCCGCACGCGCACCCCAGCTACGGCCCTCCCGGTGTGCCCCCGCTCTACGGCCCCCCGGTGCTCATGATGCCCCCGCCACCCGCGGCCATGGGGCCTCCAGGAGCGCCTCCGGGCCGCGACCTGGCCTCGGTGCCCCCTGAACTGACCGCCAGCAGACAGTCCTTCCGCATGGCCATGGGAAACCCCAGTGAGTTCTTTGTGGATGTGATGTGAGCGAGGCCCTGCGACTGCCGTCCCACCCGACCCGACCCGACCCCGCAGCCGCTCCCTCTCCGTCCATCCGTCCGCCCGCCCGCCCGCCTTTTTTACTTTGTCTGGTACCTGAAAGGGAAATAAATGGAACTAAACCCGGGGGCGCTACTGCTCGCTGACTCAGCGAGGGCGCCGTGCAACCCCTAACCTGCCTCTGGCCCCGCTTCGCCCCGGCCCACTAACGCTGTGCGGGGCTTACCAGGACTGGAGTGGGTCCGGACTCGCAGGTGCTTGCTCTGGTCTGCCCACCTTCACACATTTCAGGACCTGGCCCGGGGGTGCTTGCCCCCTCTGCCCCTCAGTACCGTTTCACTATCCATTCAGCTACACCTCTCCTGCATTAAGCCCGCCCTGCAAGCATGAGTGCAGACCTCTTGATTGTCCATAGTACTGACATCAAAATAAGTCCCTGCATCTGCCCTCCCTGTCTCCTGCCTGCTGCCTCCGCCCTACTCCCCAGGGCCACAGCCCCTCCCGCTGCCATCCCAGAGAGCCCCCGTGGGTGCTTGGGCAGCTCCCGCCTTTCAGGGAGCATCTCTGCCCAACCCCCGCCCCATGCCTGCCTGTGTGTTGGTTCCATCAGACCTTAACCCTACTAACCCGCAGGCTCATCTTACCTTGAGCCTGAAACATTTCTTCTTTCTTTTTTTCCTCCCCCAATTTTCCCTGGGCCTGGAGCAGCCAAGAATTTCGGGCTGTTTGACTTTCTGTGAGTCCCCAGCAATGGGAGGCTCAGCCTCCGAGGAGACCGAGAACCCTGCTTCCGCCGCCCCTCAGGCTTCCCAAGGATGTCCAGCCCCACACCCACACCCCAGCATCACTAGGCTTGGGGAGGGCTCCAGCTTCATGCAGGCAGGGAGACCTTGTTTGTTTCCAGAGAAAACCAATCACTCACACAGGCGTGTGCAAATGCACACACATGTGCCTATGCAAATTCATGTAAGCCTCAGGGCTGGTCCCTGCATAGAGGGCTGGACCCTCTCCAGAAAGTGGGGCTGGTCCCCTGACTTCCCTCCCTCATAGCCCGTGAGCCTGCCCCATGTGTGCGCAGTGTCTTCCTACCTGGATTAACCCATATGCTGGATCTCAGGCCGGGTTCAGCAGAGAACCCTCCAGGGGACTATAGGTCCTCACCCCACCCCATTCTTCCCTATTTTCACTGCACCCAAAACAAGGACAGGAGCCACAGGCCAGTTGCAGTTAGGCAAAAGGACTTCTAAAACTTACAGAATTCTGTTTTTTTTTGTTTTCTTTTTCTTTCTTTCTCTGCTTTAATCAAATCATGCTGTTGTCTCTAAGCCTCCACTCGCACATTTTCAGGGTTAGGTTACTGGGGGTAAGATCAAGTCCTCCGCCCAGGTTTGGAGCAAATTGAAGTAGAGGGATTTCATCATTCACTTAACAAAGATTTCTTGAGGTTTTTGTGAACAAGGGGCTGTGCTGGAAGGATGACAGCCTTGCCTGCCAGCCTGGGTTTCCTTCCCAATCCAGGCCACAGCTTCTCGCCGCCTCTACAGGGCTACCTCTAGCACTTTCCTCTCTGTCTGTCTTGTCCAAGGCAAAGACCCTAGAGAATTCCTCCACTACATTTTTTGGGGGTTTGTATTTCTGTTCCATCTTTGATCCACTTCTGTTTTCTCCCTACTCCAAAACACTGTCACCCATCCAGATATCCTCAAATGCTGCTGATAATGCTGGTGATTGTCATATGTAGCTCCAATCCCAACATCCTCCAGTCTTTAGATCTCCATGGAGAAGACCGTGTGGACTCAACTCATGCCCTAACCAGTGTCCTGAATCCCTCTGTCCTGGTGACCTTCATCACAATCTATATAGGCTCACCAGCTAGAAACGTGTAAGAGCTTAAATTTTTTCTGTATCTTACTAGCATATTTCATCCTTTCCACTCCAACAATCTTTCCTACATTTGGCCCTTATTATTATCCCTTTGCCTCTAATTTGCCAGAGCATGAGATTTGGAGTCAGGTTGGTCTGGGTTTGAATTCTGGCTCCACTACTTTTTGTTTGTGTGATAGGGGAGTTACTTAACCTCTCTGAGCCTCTCAGTCCTCTTGTATGTAAAATGATGATAATAATACCTACCTCACAGGGTTGTTGTGAGGATTTAAATTAGATATTGTACGAAAAGTGCCTAGCATAGTGCCTGGCACAATAGAGTAGGTGCTCAATAAATGGTAGCCATTATTATTATTTACTCTAAATCACAGTCATTTAAGGTGTTTGGAAGCTAAAGCTTTTGCAAAAAGGTAGAATTGAAGCCTTGAATACTGTCCAAAGTTTAGAAGTGTCTGTTTTCAGCCACTAAATGGCATCAGGATGACAACAGTTTGAGAGGGGTCAGATCTTCCTCCTGCTGCATCCTGGCTTTTGGTAGGAACCTGTCAGGGCCTGTAAGGTTCATAAACAGATGTGCCCTTCCTGGTACAACAGCCCTAAGCCTATTGAGTGAAGGCACCAGGATACTGCTGCATACAGGTGAAAAGCCAACATATTTTCTTCAGATCCAAGAACCAAGTGGCCTGTTGTGTCCATGGGTTTAATCTGCCTCTTCTTTTTTTTTTTTTTTTTGTATTTAGGGAAGGGTTTACAGGGTGTTCAGGGTCTCACTACTAGAACAGACTCTCCTGTGATTCTCCTGTTTACAGCCTCACAAGTGCTGGGATTACAGGTTTGCACCACTATGCCCAGTCTCAGTTGCTATCTCAGCATGCCCTGGGGGGCAGGGCTGGCCTGGCAGGCCAGTGGATTGAACCCCCAGCGCCTGTGCCTGCTTGCAAGCGCTTTATTCCACTGAGCTTTTTTTTTTTTTTTGGCACAACCAGGGGTTGAACTCAGGCCCTTGCGCTTGCCAGGCAAGTGCTTATTCTACTGAGCCATCTCCCTGGCCCCACCACTGAGCTATTTGACTGGCCTTAATATGCCTCCTGTAATTAGCTGCAATGTAAAGATTAATTCTGTTTATCAGAGAAAGGATTTTGAATGTCATGTCCAACAAAATTCAACCCACTAACCATTATCTAAGAAACATTTTCCTATAGAAAGCGCACACAATCACTGGTATAGCTGAGAACACTGAAGCAGTCATGAAAAGCTTTAGCTAGCTTCTTCCAAGAGTGTGCCTGCAGCAGGCTGGTAACTGACATCTGTACTCCCAGCACTGCGGCGGCTGAGATAGGATTGCCATAAATGTGAGGCCAACCTAGGATACATAAATTCAAGGTCAGTGCACCTGTAATCCCAGCACTTGGCAGGCTGAAAACAGGAGGATCACTAGGAGTCCGTCCAATCTGTGTAGGGAGACCCTGTAGACCCTGTTCTAAATACATTTTTTTAAAAAAATGTGTGTCCTCTCTTCGTGCCCCTTAGTTATGTCTTTTTTTTTTTTTTTTTCGGAACCTGGGATTGAACTCAGGCCCTTGCGCTTGCCAAGCAAGCACTTATTGTACTGAGATATCTCCCCAGCCCCCAGTCCTTAGTTAGGTCTTGATCCTTGCGAAAAGGCTTATGTCTGAAAGACATACATGAGAAAAACTCAGGAGAACCACACCTCTACCGTGTGTGTGTGTGTGTGTGTGTGTGTGTGTGTGTGTGTGTGTTTTGGGAGGCTAAAAAGTGAAGGGTGCGTGTGCGTGTGTGTGTGTGTTTTGGGAGACCAAAAAGTGAAGGGTAAAGAAGCCACTTTTCAGACTCTGGGGACAGGAAATGCCTACAGCAACCCAAGCTAACAACAAAGGCAAAAAGACTACAATACCCGGAATGCCGCTTGAGGAAACAGCGTGTAGAGTTGCCAGTGTAGGCATGTGTAATTCTGGCAGGGTGCGGAAGTTCTTCATCCCGGAAGTTAGGGATAGTCTCTCTAGACCTGTCGGTAGTTGTAGTTTTATAAACCTGGAGCTTTCAGTAGTCGGCGAGAAGGCCGCAGGGCCTGACGGGACTTGTAGTCGAGAGCGGGAGGCGGGCGCGCAAGCGCAACCGGGGCCGGGGCGGGGCCTTGGCACTGCAGTGAAAGCCGAGGCGGCGGGCTGGCGAGGTGGGGGCGGGCGGACATCTTGGGATCTGGAGAGTGGCCGGGCCGTCTGAGTAGGGGGCCGCGAACGCGGACTCCAGGTGAGCTGGGGAATCGGCCTTACTGGTTAAGGGAGAATGCCGCGGGTCGTCTGCCCCGCTGCCCAGTCTGCAGCCTTGCGCGGCTGGGCGAAAAGCTACCCACACCCGGGAGTGGCCTCAGCCTTCAGACTCTGGAAGGAGCTGCCGGCGGGGTGGGGGCGCCCCGGGCGCGGTTGCTGGACGGGCGGGCGGGCGGGCTTGCGGGCGGGCGGGGAGCGGCGCCCTCCACTTGACCTGCCGGCTCCTCTTATGAGGGCGAGACGGCCGGAATCGTCTGGGAACCCGGACAACGCGCGGCGCCCCCTCCCTGGGATCGTGACCACCCCCGGCCCTCGGCGCGTCCTCCTCGGCGCAGGGACACTTCCCCCATCTCCCGAGAGGGTGACATCCTTCGTGCCGCCTCCTAGGACGGTGACAGGCCTCTCCATGCGCCACGCCATTCCCCCAGTTCAGCGACTCCCCAGGGCTCTTCTTTGACCTGTGACAGCTCCGTCCCTTGTGGTTCCGTCTCCTCTCCCGGGCAAAGAGCACTCCCCACCATGCCTATGTACCTGAACCCCAAAGCAGGCCCAGGCCCCTCGCTTTCCCTTATTTACCATCTCTCCTGCTTGTTTCCCCACGTCAAAGCCCTGAACTCTGCTACACCTGAACCTCTTTTTTTAGGGGTCTCCACCAGCCCTATTTGCTGCTGTGGGCTCACGCTGCTTGCTGGTGGTGGCTGGCCGTCTCTTAACAAAATGCTCCATTCCTGCCTTCAGCCCCACTTCAGTTTCTCTAGGGCCCTGAGCTACCAGTCATCACTTGATACTGGTGGACTTGGTTCTTTGCCTAGGACTCTGCCTCCATTTTACATTTTCACTCTCAGTTTCTTTGGGAATAAAGAATGAGAATGTTTCCACCTCCTTGAGAAACCTTACACTGGTCTAGGTGACAGGAACTGCCGCAGTAAAAGACTTAGTTTTTCAGTTGGGAAGTCCATTGAACTATCCTCTGTGAAATTAATACTAGGGCTAATCCAGGAGATCTAGAATCAACCTCTTTCTCTTCTCAAACTGTCTAAATTATTTGACCCAAATAATTTAGGTGATTGAGGCAGTCAGATATCCCTACCCCTTGATTTTAAGTACTCAGGTTGGAAATGAGTTACTTGGTGAAATCAGAATTTCAGCAGGAAGGTTCTAATAATTTTACAAACCTGTACACACATCCTTCCTTATTTTATTACACTTCAAAGCTTTTTAAAAGGAGGTGGTCAGAAATAACCATAGTAAGCAATTTGGATCACTGACGTGCAGTCTGCCAGCACTGGGACTTTTGTCCTTTGCTACCTTCCTTGCCTGGAAGATATGTACCTGCTAAGGCCACACCCCTGGGTCCATGTCAGGGCCCAAAGCCTCTGTTCCCTTCCTCCAGCCCTGAAAGCTGCACACCCATTCTTGGAATGTGTAGGCTTCAAGAGATTGAAGCCCTGCTTGCCTTCCCTTCATAGAAGGGGAGTGGAGCCAGTGGAGCCCAGAGACTGGCTGATCTAAAGGTTGTGCCCAGGGGCTCCAGGCCTGAGCCAGCTGGAGTAATTCCTACCGCCATTCCTGCAGCCTCAGGCAGCCTTGACAGTGACTCACTGACTGGAGCCTGAGTGAGTCTGCACAGGAGGGGGCCGAAAAGGATCTTTGCTTAGCTCAGCGCTGTGAAGAGGAGGCGGAGGGGCGTTAGTCTCTGGCTCAGCCCCACAAAAGGAGGGTCAAAGTGCCTTAGAAGCCTAGGCTGAAGCCCTATTCCTCTCTCCCTTGGAGTGTGGGATAAACAGGAACTGGGGCCTGGCTGAGGGGAGGAGCTTGTCCAAGAGGCCTGCAGGGTCACTTGCTAAAGCATGGGGGGAGCCCATGACTTGCACCACCCTACAGGGGACATTGGCAGGACTTGTGAAGTCTTCCCTTCCTCCACCTGTCCTCTGTCCTAGGTCTCTTCTCAGAGCAATGGGCTGTGGACACTGAGCTGCCGCCATGATTGGAGGCTTATTCATCTATAATCACAAGGGGGAGGTGCTCATCTCCCGGGTCTACCGAGATGACATCGGGTAAGTCCCTTGGCTGAGCCAGTGTGCCCCATCACCCAGCCTCAGCATGCAGGACCAGGTTTTACTCCATGAGGCTTGACTTGGGGCACATGCATTGCTGCATCCTGGAAGCTCAGCAAGTAGAGCCTGGTTCCTTTTAAGTTTGGTGGCATTGGCCCAGCAGCCAGTTGGAGGCTTCCTGCGGGACCTCTGGAATGGCAGGGCTCCCCAACCTTTGGAACGCCTGTCCCTTCTGCCTCCTATGTCAGTTGTAGGCCTGGCTACTGAAGATGAGCGCATTTGCCAGGCAGGTTGATTACTCCTTTCAGAAGAGCTCTGCCTCCAGTGGGTGGAGTTAGGGCCAGGCTGGAGATCCTAAGCCACCTACACCCTGTTCTCAAAGCCCTCTCATTGAGGGCCTTTGCTGGCTTCTCTTGAAAGCCTCTCCATGCTGCCAGAGTCTCTCCTCCCTTTTTTAGGAGGCAGGCTGCTGACTCAGCTACTTTCAGTTCCTCTCGGTCACTCCTGGAGGAGAGGTTGTGCGCCAGTTTGAGGCACTCTGGGTCACTAATGGAAAGACAGGGAGGTCACGCAGCCCTTTCCAGCCCCTCTGAATAGACCTGGCCAGCTGTGTCCTGGGTCCCTCAGACTAACAAGGAGACACACAGCCTTCTCATTCTGCCCCACCCTGCATGCCATTTTTCTTTGCTGACTGTGACCTGTCCTTGCCTTAGCAGCTCTAATGAGATTAAGCTCCTCTGGTTCTGCTGCTTTGTTTTTCTTCCTCATAGGGCTTGAGATAAATAGCATGGGCCTATTGCAGTGCCCCTGGCTTCATGGCTCCCTGCCTGAGAGGTTGGCTTGGCCTGGCCTCTGTGGCTGAGCTAGACTTGTGGGAGTTCTTGGCATGCCTGAACCTTGCTGGCTACATGCTCCAGTATTGCTGTCCCCGGGTGGGCCTGATTGAGCCAATATGGGGTCCTACTGCTTTGCATGCACTGAGCTCACCACCCCTTGCCTGTCTTGTCTGCTTCCATCTCATGGTGTGTGCTGTCCTTCCTGGTGTGTTGTGTGTCTAACCCTCTCTCTCCTTGCTGTCACTCTCCTCTTCTTGCTGGCGTCATTTCTCTCATCCCATCTCATTGGCTGCCGTAGCAATAGGTAAGCGGCCTATCAAGCTGCTGCCCAGGTACAGGCGGGTGGGGGGCCCTGGCCCCACCAGTTGTCATTTTTCCTTCATCCTTCTTCCTCTTTTGAACTTGCCCTGGAGTTGGATCCTGGACAAGGATAGGTGACACAGCTGGGCATTGTGGCACACACCTGTGCTCCCAGTGCTAAGGAGGCAGGAGGATCCTTGCAAGTTCAAGAGTAACCTAAGCTACAAAGAGAGCTCAAGGTCAGCCTGAACTACATAGTGAGACCCTGTCTCAAAAAAAATAAATAATAGGTGACTCAGCTCTAGAACCCTTGGCACTTCTTAACTGGTAGATTAGTGCTTTCTCTTTGTCCACTTTCTGGGAGAGTCAGCCTTCCACACCAGTGGACTTATTAGTGGGAGGATTGGAGAGGCAAGCAAGCTCACTCCCCACTTCCCTTCTGTCTCACCCCACCACCACTTCCTCCCTAGGCCTGGAGTTTACTGGGAAGCCAGGGTGGTGGTAGATGGGAAATTGGGGTGAGGCCTCTCTAAACCTGATGAGTTTCACTTTTTTGAGGTTATGTCTGCCCTCCTCTTTGTGCTGTTTGACTTCCCTATTTCTCATGGCTCAGGTCCTCCTCGGCCCCCTTTGGAGCCATAAGAATGAACTGGCCCTAGTGGTTTAGGCCTTGGCCTAGAGTGTGTGTCAGATGTCAGCAGTATAGAGGGTGGGCCTCTCAGCATCTGTGGTTGAGGTTTGCACAGATGCTGAGCAGCCTCTGCACCCTCTTCCCTCAGGAGGAATGCAGTGGATGCCTTTCGGGTCAATGTTATCCACGCACGGCAGCAGGTGCGCAGCCCCGTCACCAACATTGCTCGCACCAGCTTCTTCCATGTTAAGCGCTCCAACATCTGGCTGGCAGCTGTCACCAAGCAGAATGTCAACGCTGCTATGGTCTTTGAATTCCTCTACAAGATGTGTGACGTAATGGCTGCCTACTTTGGCAAGATCAGCGAGGAAAACATCAAGAACAATTTTGTGCTCATATATGAGCTGCTGGATGGTGAGGCAGGCAGAGTGGTGGGACTTGAGTGGGGAGGAGGGTAACTGGGTATGGCTGCAGTATGTACTCAACTTTGTTCCTGAGGACTTGGGCGAGGATCCCTGCTCCTGAGAAGCCGTGCTCACATCCAGGCCTTGAAGGTGCTCTGAAATGGAACACAGTATAAATAGCCCAGCCAACGGGTGGGGGAGCTGCAAAGCCTCTTGGCTTTGGTGACATCCTCCAGTACTCATGCTCTTGCCTTTGTGTTTTGGGCCACGATTCAATTACTGTCCTCTAGCTTTCCATCTTAGCAGCTACTTCAGAGCCTGGGGGAAGTGGCTTTCCAGCCCTTCTTATTGTTCCTCTGTGATATGTGAGTCCTTCCAGGTTCCCAGCATCTGTTTTCTAGAAAAAACAAGGACCCAGGACATCTTGACTTCACTTACTTGCCATGTAATTTTTTTTGTGTGTGTGATTTCTCTATTTGGGAGCTGAGTGTAAATCACAGAATAAATGCTACAAAGCTGAAAGGCCTTTGTCTAGATCCCAGTCTTCAGAAGCTGTCTGGCCAGACGTGTCCAGGCCAGGGGAAGGATTAGAATGAGAGAGCCCTCAGCTTGTTCAAGGGCTGATAGCTTGTTCTTTTGCAGAGATCCTGGACTTTGGCTACCCCCAGAATTCAGAGACAGGTGCACTGAAAACCTTCATCACCCAACAAGGCATCAAGAGTCAGGTACTTGAATTTTACAGGCAAAAATAAAATCCTTGAATTTTACAGGCAGAGTAGAGCCCACCTCCGTTCACCCCATCTGACCCCTTGTGCTATCAGAGCTGACTCATGAGCCTGCTCTTGTCAGGAAGTGCTGGCTTGAGCCTCCTGCCATGACTGCAGGCCTGCTTTCCCTGTCTGGCCCTCCCACCCTCAGGAGCAGCTGATTTAGCAGCTCTTTCCAGGAATACAGCTTAGGCATTTTCCTGTACACTGCGGCAGGGGGTGTGGGTTGCTTTGCCTGTTGCTCAGGACAAGAACACTGTGGCCCCCCCTTTATGATCCAAGCCTCACAGCCTTCTTTTCTGCCTCCCCTGCTGTCTCCTGTGAACGTCATTGGTCCTTCCGTCTCCAGCATCAGGTAAGTTGTTCTCTTTGTTTCTACCCTTGCAGTTTTGCTGTTTTCTCCTAGCCCTGCCCATTGGGGCCTGAAAGGAAAGAGGGACCACTGGGTGAGGACCAGAAACGAAGAAGGATAGAATGGGAGAGATGGGATGATTGAGGGCAGAAGAGTGAAACTTGCTGTTTTTCTCTACCCCCCCACCCCCCATGTAGACAAAAGAGGAGCAGTCCCAGATCACCAGCCAGGTGACAGGGCAGATTGGCTGGCGGCGAGAGGGCATCAAGTATCGCCGGAATGAGCTCTTCCTGGATGTGCTGGAGAGTGTGAACCTGCTCATGTCCCCACAGGGTGAGGGCCCTCTCATGAAGCCAGAGGGGGGACAGGGAGGACCCTGGCCTGCATGCTTAACCCAGCTGTGCCCTGTTCATTTGTTCTGTCACCAGGGCAGGTGCTGAGCGCCCATGTGTCAGGCCGGGTTGTAATGAAGAGCTACCTAAGTGGCATGCCTGAGTGCAAGTTCGGGATGAATGACAAGATTGTCATTGAAAAGCAGGGCAAAGGCACAGCTGATGAAACAAGCAAGAGGTGCCTGACACAGGGGAGCTGGAAGGAAAGAGTGGGTGGGCCTTGGAATGTTCATTGGGGTTGGTGAGCCTCGGGTTGCAAGTGTGTGCTTGGCTGGTTGCACTTGACAGCAGTGAGGGGGATGAGGGCATTGTTGTCCGCTTCCTGTCCTCGGAGAGCAGACCTCATTGTGTGGTCCCCAGGACCACAGGCTGTCTGTACATACTGATAGCCTCAGCCTGCTGAGCCTGAAACGTGCGTACCACGCAGCCCAAATCTCAAGAAATGATGAGCTGATAAAGCTCCCTCACCTTGAACTCCAGGGCAGGGATTTCCAAGGCAGCTGCATTCTGGCAGCTTTCCATGGCCCCTGGTGCCAGTCGGCATGGGGTGGTCCCCCAGCATGACACCTGCCATTCCTATCCTGACTGAGAGCGGTCTTCTGCCCACAGCGGGAAGCAATCAATTGCTATTGATGACTGCACCTTCCACCAGTGTGTGCGACTCAGCAAGTTTGACTCGGAACGGAGCATCAGTTTTATCCCACCAGATGGAGAGTTTGAGCTAATGAGGTGCCAAGGGGCTGAGGGGACAGGGGTGCTGCTGGCAGGAACCATGGAGCAGGAGTGTGACTTGCTGTGTGTCGCGAACCTTGCTTTCCACCCCTGCAGGTATCGCACCACCAAGGACATCATCCTTCCTTTCCGGGTGATCCCACTTGTGCGGGAAGTAGGACGCACCAAACTGGAGGTCAAAGTAGTAATCAAGTCCAACTTCAAGCCCTCACTGCTGGCCCAGAAGATTGAGGTGAGGATGAGGGCTTGGGGAGGGTGAAGAATTTGTCTCCAAGAACAAAGGTAGCTGTGTCAGGTCTGGACGGCTCCCATGTGTCACTCCTAGGTGAGGATCCCGACCCCACTGAACACAAGCGGAGTACAGGTGATCTGCATGAAGGGGAAGGCCAAGTACAAGGCCAGTGAAAACGCCATTGTGTGGAAGTGAGTCTTCCTTCAGGGCCGTGGCAGGGCTCACAGTGTCCCTTCTTCACCTGTTCTCCTCTAGCATGGGTGGGAAGGCAGGAGTGTGCCCCTACTTCTTGCCACCCTTCATGTTTGTGCACACATGCACACCTCACACGTGCACTCTTGTAACAGATTTATGAAGCTGGCAAAGGGAAAGAGATAGTTTGTCTATTGAAGTGGAAACTGTGGCCCAAAGTACCAAAGGAGTAGGAACAGACCCAGAGTTCCACAGCAGTTGGTTTTCAGGGTTGTGACCAATTTTCCTTGTGCTAGCACCTCCTTTAAGCCCTGGGCTGTCTCCCTGCTTGAAGTAGGCACTTTCTCCCCCGACCCCCAAAATTCCTCCGAGCTTCCATGGGCACCTGCTGCTCATCGCCTGTGTTTCCAGGATCAAGCGCATGGCAGGCATGAAGGAATCGCAGATCAGCGCAGAGATTGAGCTTCTGCCCACTAATGACAAGAAGAAGTGGGCTCGACCCCCCATTTCCATGAACTTTGAGGTACGGCAGAAGAGGGACTTAGCACCAGGGCAGAGTACCCTGGGAAAGATCTGAGAGAACACTCAGATCAGCCATGCACCTTAGAGACGAAACCAAGGCCTAGAATAGGGACGTGACTAATTTATAGACCCATTTCTTTTACCTTCAAGTGTCTTTGAGAGAAATTACTGATCACCCTGAGAAACATTTTGACGTCTCTTCGCTTGTCACAAAACAATTCTTAGGAAAAATTTAGATTGAGTGCCTGGTAAGATAGCAAGTTTCCTTGTAGACAGGACAATGAGCTGACTTTGCCTTGTGCATTAAGACATATAATTTTCTCTACCTTATTTTTCAAGTCCGTAATATTGAGCAGGATAACTATGTTCTAAGGCAGTTCTCCATTTGCTGCATCCTGCTGATTAAAGGAGTTCAGATTATCACAGGAAGGCCTGACTTCACACCCCAGATGATTGCTAGTTACTCCTGGATATGCTTATTTTTTCAGTAACCCTTTAGAGGGCTTTCCACCACCCTAGCCAGCTTCCCCAGCTTCTTTCAGGACCCTAGCTGTGCAGACATGTGCAGTAGGTTAAGGTAGGGCAGAGCTGTGGAACTTCCTGGTCCCAGAAGAGAACAGCCGTGAGAGGAAGGTCACATCCCTAACTGCACCTGTCCCTTGCCCAGGTGCCATTCGCGCCTTCTGGCCTCAAGGTGCGCTACTTGAAGGTGTTTGAGCCGAAGCTGAACTACAGCGATCACGATGTCATCAAATGGGTGCGCTACATTGGCCGCAGTGGCATTTATGAAACCCGCTGCTAACTGCCTAGTAACAGCTGGCCCACCTCCCCACCCCACCTCCTCTACAAGTCCAGGTGCCCCTGAGTCACCATGCATCAGTGTCTCCTCCCCGCTGCTTTGCTGCCTTCCCTTTGCACCATCCCCTGAGCCTAGGTCTGGACCAACCACATAGCAAGTGGGACTGGCAGAGCCATCCCTGAGCTCCCTGGGCAGGGCAGTTTTCTGGGGTTCCTGCTCTCCATCTGTCTGTCCTGGCCCAGTTCCAGGCTCTGAGTTCTGTGACCAAAGCCAGGTGGGCCCCTTGTCCCCCCCACCCGTGGCCAGATCTCTGGAGTGGGAGGGTTGGCTGCCCCTCACCTCAGAGCCCCCCAAAGGCCAGTAATGGATCCCCAGTCCTCAGTCCTTACTCTGCTTTGGGATAGTGTGCGCTTCATTTTGTACACGTGTGACTTCGTCCAGTTATAAACCCAATAAACTCTGTAGAGTGGAGTTGTCGGCTAAGTATCCATGTGGGATATACAGGGGGCAGGGAACTAAGGGATGACTTTCCACACTTTGCTAAGGGGTCTGCTTTGTGCAGAATTTTCCATCATGAATGCTGTTGAAGCTCTTTCCTTGTCTTGTGCCAGTTAGGCCCTTTCTGAGCCATCCATTTGTCTCAGAAGTGCAAACCAGGGCGTCCTTGCTTCTCCAAGAAGAAAACTGCCTCAAGGGCAAGCAGCCCCAGCCTAGCCCAAGTTTGAGAGAGCAGATTCTTTCTCCAACCCATTCTTTGGAAGTAGTTTTTAATTAACATAAGTCCAATTTTGGCCTTTGGTCTTGCGGTCATCCTAAGAAACTGAACTGGGTTTATTTTCCCATTTAGCCAGTCTTCCTCCAGTCTTGGCAGAGCTCATTTTCCCTGTGGTGCTTAGCAAACCTAGGGCAGATACACCTCTCCAGAGAAAAATATAGCAAGCTGCTGCCTGAGGAGACTATGTTGGGAAATGTAAAAGCAGACTTGCCCTCACCAGTTGGTCCTGGCTTGGTTTCAGCTCAAGACAGATTCATTAGAAAATTTCTTTTTATTTTTTGGTGGAACCGGGGATTGAACTCAGGCTCTTGCACTTGCTAGGGAATCGCTTATTCCACAGAGCCATCTCCCTGGCCCCTAGAAAATTTCCAAACTAGTAGAATAACATAACAAACCCCCATCCAGTGAACGTTGTTTAATTCAAGAATCATACAGAGGGGCCAGGGAGATGGCTCAGTAGAATAAGTGCTTGCCTGGAAAGCGCAAGGGCCTGAGTTCAATCCCCGGTTCCGCCAAAAAAAAAAGGATCATACAGAGTTCTCCACAACCTGTGTCCAAGTAGGACCCACTGCGATTGGTTAACATTTTAACAACTAGTACCTTTCTCTTCAGCTCTTAAAATTTTGTTCCTGGAGTTGTATAGTTTCTCCATCAGGGTTTACCTGTTGCTTCCCTTAGAGATCACTTAACACATTCTCTTTAGTTGTATTTCCTTAGTCTTTTATTTAAAAATCTGTTTAGGACAGGGTCTTCAGGGTCTCACTATGTAGATCGGACTCGTAAGGATCCTACTGTTTTCAGCCTCCCAAGCGTTGGGATTACAGGCGCACGCCACCGCGCCTGCCCAGTCTTCAAGGCTCCGTGCGCCCTAGGGGCGGGCCAGTATGGCACACTAGGGATCCAACCCTGGCCCCCTGCCTGCCTAAGCAGGCACTTTAATGTGCTGAGCTACCTGGCCGGCCCTGTATTTCCTGTAAAATAGTTATTAGATGTAGATAGTAGGTTTTTAAAATTTAATTATCAGGAGCTGGGTGTGCTGGTGCACGCCCATAATCGCAGCATTCAGGAGGCTGAGGCAGTGGGGTCAGTTCCAGGCCACCCTGAACTACATAGCAAGACCCTCCCTGTATAAAATCAGTCGATCGGGCCGGGGAGATGGCTCAGTAGGATAAGCGCTTGACCGACAAATGCAAGGATATGAGTTCAATCCCCGGTTCCGCCAAAAAAAAAAATAAAATCAGTCAATCAATTATAAATATTGGGACTGGTCTTTGCTATGGCAATGCTTAATTCAAAAGGCTAAGTGGATAGTGATGAAGTTTTGGATGCCAATTTTAGAGCCAACTGGAAGGATATTTATGAATCCATGAAGCAGTGATGTTATTTATCCGGAAAAAGCCTTTTACTGACGGGAAAGGCGAAGAAGTAGGGATAGAGAGACTGTACAGGCCAAGCTGGTTGTAGCGGTGGCGGAACACCCGAATGGCCTTAACGGCTCTAGGTGGCCGTCGGGCTGTCACGAAGCGAAAGGGCCGCCCAGCGGGCGCGGGGTGCGGGCCGGGACCAGCACAAAACCAGCGGGCGGAAGCTCAGGGCCGAGCCGGGCTGCAGTGAGTCAGCGCGGCGCTCCGCGGGCGGGCGCAGGACAGGCTGGGCTGGGCGGCAGGAGCAGACGCGCCTCGAGGGATCGCAGAAAACCCAGCGAAGCCAGGGTGCTATCAGCAGCGGGTTTCCAGGGCGACGCCCACCCACGGGACCACTAAGGCTTCGCGCCCTGATAACCCTGGAGTGCGGTCTTCCCACCCTCGGCCTCAGGAGCGCCGCCTCACAGGAGGCACCGAGAAGCGCGCGCGTGGCTCTTTTCTGGGACTCGGTGGCGCAGGCGCACAGGGAGCGACTCGGCTAGGCTGAAGGGCGCTTGCGCAGAGCTCGGCCAACCGCGTTCACCCGCCCAGCGGGTTCCGCGCTTTTCTTACGTCATCGCTACGCATGCGCCTTGGAGGGAGGGGCGAGCTTCTCGGTGGGGAGCAGGGGGCGGGTCTCGGCCAACGTTTTACGGCGACTGCGCAAACTGGATCCTGACTGGAACATGGCGACTTGCGCAGAAATCCTGAGGAGCGAGTTCCCCGAAATTGACGGACAGGTCTTCGACTACGTGACTGGTGAGACCAACCGAATCAGTGGGCTGCATAAGGCGAAGTGGAGGTCGGGTGGGAAGGTTCAGCGAGGGCGGTGCTGGGGACCCCTGCCAGCCTCCCTTCCCCGTGACCTCCTGTCCTGAGGGGCGGTTGCGAATGGAGCCCGGGCAGGGGGCCGCGGCTCGAGCGCTGAAAGTGCTTGTGTATCCGCCCTACCGGTATCTTCTTCGGCCTGCCACGCCCGGCGCAGGCGTCTTGCACAGCGGCAGCGGGGACTTCGAGTCTGTGGATGACCTGGTGGACGCTGTGGGGGAACTGTTGCAGGAGGTGTCCGGGGACAGCAAGGATGACGCGGGCATCAGGGCCGTGTGCCAGCGCATGTACAATACTCTGCGCCTGTACGTGCCAGGAGTTGGGGCCGATGGGGGCGAAGGGTCCGGGTCCCGGGGTGGGAGAGAAAGCCTGATGGTCAAAGGGCTTTGCCCTCGGGTCCTAACTGCGCCTTGTGTCCCTACCCACGTAGGGCAGAGCCACAGAGCCAGGGACACAGCCAGGTGCTTCTGGACGCCCCCATCCAGTTGTCAAAGATAGCGGAAAACTACGGTAAGGGAGAGCGGAGGCTGTACTGCTAGCTGCGGCTGTCCTTTCCTCAGCCTCCTCCCCTGCTCACCGCCCCTGAGGCGGGGGACGACGGTGGTAGGGGCCGACTGACGCGTTTATACGAGCAAGAGCCTAGGAGGAAAGGATGAGGGTTTTTCAAGTTATTGATTGGAGTATGATGGAAGGAAGCTTGTGGGGCTTCAAGTTGGACGGACTTGGCTTAACACTCCACCTCACCCTCCGATTCTGCAACTTCAAAGAGTTGGCTCTGTGCCTCATCTTTTCTTTCTGTTTTGGTATCAGGAATCGAATTCAGGACCTTGAGCTTGCTAGGCAGCCACTTATGCCACTGAGCTATCTCCCTGGCCTATGCCTTAGTTTCTGTATCTTTCTACACATATAAAGGGTTTTTTGTTAGTTTTTAGTTGTAGATTACAATCCCTAGGATTGTAACATTTTTTTTAATGTCCCTTTGTGTGCCTGTTTCCTATTAGTCAAAGTATTGGCTTCCCTTTCCTCAGATAGAAGGTGACTTTTTTTTTAAAATCACTTACAGACTGTGACATGAAACTTCCAGGACTGCTAAAGAGAGAACAGTCTTCGGTGAGAAGAGAGAGGAGGGGAATGTATCTGTGGGGCATCAAACTGTTGGGGTATCTTTGGGAGGAAGGGATTGCTAATTGTATCTTTCCTTGAACTTTTGAACCTGTTGGGCATGGGTGAGTAGTGAGAGTTTACTTGAGCTATTTTCTCTGAGCCTATGCCCTACAGTAAAATGTTTATGTTTGGAATTTGCTTAGACAGTGAATGCAAAGAAGCTAGAAAAGGCCGAGGCTCGACTGAAAGCAAAACAGGAGAAGCGCTCAGAGAAGGACACACTGAAGACCAGCAACCCTCTGTGAGTTCTGGAAAAAGGGCTCAGAAGAGAGCAGAGTAGTTGCTTCCAGGAGACTAGGGTGTGGGAGCTCTAAAATCTGCCTTTTCTCCCTTTCAGAGTCCTGGAAGAGGCATCAGCCAGCCAGGCAGGCAGCAGGAAGGAGAGTCGGTTGGAATCATCTGGCAAGAACAAATCCTATGATGTGCGCATTGAGAATTTCGACGTGTCCTTTGGTGATAGGTGAGGCAGTGCTGGGGGGAGGGGCTTTCTTCTAGTTATGGGACAATTAGGAACAATAAAATGGGGCTAAAGCCAATGTTGGGGATCTTTCATTAAGTGTGCTGTGATGTTTCCAGCAGTCCCTTGGTCTCTTTTCTGCCACTCCTAGGGTACTGCTGGCTGGAGCAGATGTGAACTTAGCGTGGGGCCGCCGCTATGGGCTGGTAGGACGGAATGGGCTGGGGAAGACTACGCTGCTGAAGATGCTGGCCACCCGTAGCCTGCGGGTTCCAGCCCACATCTCCCTGCTACATGTGGAGCAGGAGGTCGCCGGTGATGACACTCCTGCCCTGCAGAGTGTGCTGGAGAGCGACAGCGTGCGAGAGGACTTGCTGCAGCGGGAGCGGGAACTCAGTGCCCAGATTGCTGCGGGCAGGTGTGGGCTTCAGGCTCAGGGCTCCTGGGTGGGGAATACCTAGCAGTGTTCTTCACAGAGCGGTGTCATGCTGTCACAGCCTGTGATTCACATGGCCATCCTAGTAATCAGCTCCTCCCCGCTCCTTTGGGCAAGTCCTTCGTGTGTTCTATTCCTGTCCTGGCAGCAAGCAGCCGGTGGCTGCTTTCCACTGGTATAGGTGTGACATCCTCTTAGCCCTCACTTAGCTTGGTTACTCCTTCTCCCTTCCAGGGCAGAGGGTTCAGAAGCGGCACAGCTGGCTGAAATCTATGCCAAGTTGGAGGAGATTGAGGCTGACAAGGCACCTGCTAGGTATTTCAGATTATCCCTGTATTTGTCATGTTTCTCCTTTTCTATCCTAAAACTTGTTCCAACTGGATCCTTCAATTCTTCACACCTAGGGCATCGGTCATTCTTGCTGGGCTTGGCTTTACCCCCAAAATGCAGCAGCAGCCCACCCGGTGAGTCACCCTTGTAAATCTCGCCTCTGAATGTTGCCGACTCTGCTCTTGCTTGCCCCGGTAAACACCCACCCCTAATGTGGTTTGCCTGTCTGTAGGGAGTTCTCCGGTGGCTGGAGGATGAGATTGGCCTTGGCTCGAGCCCTGTTTGCTAGGTGAGTCCCCTGGGTCTGCATCAGGAACCCTGTAGAGGGTGGGCCTTGGAACATGATGGTGAGCCCCTGGCCTAAAATCCATGTTGTGTGTTCCTTTTTTGTAGGCCAGACCTCCTGCTGTTGGATGGTGAGTTTCAAATGAAGCACCTTGACTCTGAGCTGGGGAGGGGTGATAGCATCCTTGTTCCTAGTTCAAACAGCTCTGCAACCCCAAGTATGTGCTCCCCCACTTCCTCTAGAACCCACAAACATGCTGGATGTCAGGGCCATTCTGTGGCTGGAGAATTACCTGCAGGTGAGTTCAAGGAAAGGCTTTGGTGTGGGCTTCAGGAGAGTCAGCTTCCAAGATCCTTGGAGCTCAAGAGTTGATTCCTGTCCTGTGACCTCTCAGACATGGCCCTCCACAATCCTAGTCGTCTCTCACGACCGCAACTTTCTGAATGCCATCGCCACAGACATCATCCACCTGCACAGCCAGCGGCTAGATGGTTACCGGGGGGACTTCGAGACCTTCATCAAGAGCAAGCAGGAACGGTTGCTCAATCAGCAGCGAGAGTATGAGGCACAGCAACAGTATCGCCAGCACATCCAGGTGAGGGCGCAGTGGGGTGTGGGGCCATCCATGGTGTGGAGCTGGGGTTTTCAGGAACCTGACCAGTGTGTGCCCTCCTCCCACAGGTTTTCATTGACCGCTTTCGCTACAATGCCAACAGGGCCTCTCAGGTGCAGAGTAAACTCAAAATGCTGGAGAAGCTGTGAGTAAAGCGTTCTTAGTCAGGCTCTGGCTCCTCTTGTTCTCTTTGTTTCTTCTTCCTTTTTTGTTTTTGTCTTTTATTGTAGTACTGGGAACCAAACCCAGGGTCACTGCACTGGGCTACATCCCCAGCCCTTTTTTTATTTTGAGACAGTCTCACTAAATTGTCTGAGGTGGGCTCAAACTTGTGCTTCTCTTGCCTCTGTCTCCCAGAGTGCTGGGATTATGGGTGTGTACCACTGCACCAGCCCTTTCTACCTTCATTTTGCCCTTGTCCCCATTCCAGGTCTGCTGTTGTCTACTTTGATGCTCTCTCATTCCTCAGAAAAAAGTATTTTGCACTGTTCCTGGAGGGTTAACCCTGCCTAGGCAACTGCTAGGCAGATTTTTGTCTGTGTATTTGCTTATTGTGGACTTTTCCATCCAAGTGGAGTCATCAGTGTGATATTTTTTTGTCTGGCTGCTTTCACTGGGTATTCTCCTGTGGACGTCCTTGTGGCAGGCATGAGCTCTGACATGTGGTTGTACAACATTTAGTTTACTGATTCATCAGGTGATAAGCCTGGGTTGCCTCATTTAGTTCTGAAAAATGCTCTTGCGGAGCATGCAGGAAGCTGAGACAAGAGAACTGCCTTGAGTTTGAGGCCAGTTGAACCACAAAGCTACACCCTGTCTCCAAAAAAACCTACTTGTGGGCCAGGGAGATAGCTCAGCAGCTCAAGCACCTGCCTGACAAGCACAATGTTGTGAGTTTGATCCCCGGTACCAAAAAAAGCCTACTTATATACAAGTTAGGGTTGTTGTTTTTTTTTTCCCCCTTCATTCATGCAGTTCTGGCTGGCCTTGAGCTTACCTTGTAGCCCAGGCTGTTCTCGAACTCACAGTGATCCTCCTGTCTCAACCTCCAGAGTACTGGGATTACAGGCCTGCATCACCATGTCTAGCCTAGTTTTTAAGTTTTTGGGTGCTCATATGTTTTCATTTCACCTGGGTGTATACTTAAGAGTGGATTTGCTGGGGCTGGTGAGATGGCTCAGTGGTCTAAAGCACCTACTTAGAACAAGCTTAGCAAAGCACAGGGACCTCGGTTCAATCCCCCAGCACCACATGCCAGCCAGCCCCGCCCCCTGGTGGGCTGAGCTGGCCACACACACACACACACACACACACACACAC
>NW_004524702.1:7017651-7035714 GCF_000260255.1 Octodon degus
GCCCCCTGGTGGGCTGAGCTGGCCACACACACACTAAATAAATAAATAAATATTAAAAAAAATAAATAAATAAAAGTAAAGGCACTATTTTTACACTCCTCTGAGTATTGTAGAGAGTTGTGATTTTTCCACATCATTGCTAACACTGCATCTTAATGCTTCAGAGTTTCACCTATCTGTTTATTTTTTATTTTTTGGCGGAACCGGGGATTGAACTCATGCCCTTGCGCTTGCCAGGGAAGCACTTACTCCACTGAGCCGTCTCCCCGGCCCCTAGCTATCCTATTTGGTTGTCTCTCACAACTGCAACTTTCTGAATGCCATCGCCACAGACATCATCCACCAGCACAGCCAGCAGCTAGATGTTACCGGGGGGTCCCCAGGAGGTCTGGCCTGCCAGTGGTCACAGTGAAAAGTGAGGGTTTTTTTTTTTTTTTTTTTGGAGACAGGGACTTGCGATATAGTCCAGCCTCCCAGGTGTTAGGATTACAGGCATGCACCACCATGTCCAGCTCACAGTGAGGTTTTGTGCCTTTGATTAGCATTCCCTTAATACTAGTGATGTGATGTTGGGGGTTTAATCTTGAAGCAGCCACAGAGTTCTGGGCGAGGGTTAACTTTATTTGGTTTAGAACCCTGGCGTGGAAACATCACAGTGTATTAACTAAAGATGAAAAGGCACCGAGAGGGCTAGGGACGTAGCCTGGCCATCCAGGTTTTCTGAAAGTCTAAATCTGGTCTGCCCTATTTCTCCCCTCAGACCGGAACTGAAACCAGTGGACAAGGAGTCAGAGGTGGTGATGAAGTAAGTGCTTAGCCGGTGCTAGGGGGCAGTTCTTGTCACTGGCCAACCCCAAAGTCCTCACCTGCACCTCCTGCAGGTTTCCAGATGGGTTTGAGAAGTTCTCACCGCCAGTTCTGCAGCTGGATGAGGTGGACTTCTACTATGATCCTAAGCACATCATCTTCAATGGCCTGTCTGTCTCTGCCGATCTGGAGTCACGCATATGTGTGGTATGGTTGCTGTGTGTCTTTCCTGGGTGTGGTTAGGTCTGATGCTGTGGCCATGGGGGGGGAGGGGCACAGGACCACGAGGTGGGTCAGAGGAGGGACAGTGCTGTCCTCATACCACCCCTGCCTGACCTCTAGGCCCACAGGACCAACCTCATAGGTGAGGCGGGCATGGTGCTTTTTTTTTTTTTTTTTTTTGCGGAACCAGGGTTCAAACTCAGGCCCTTACACTTGCCAGGGAAGTGCTTATTCTGCTGAGCCATCTCCCCGACCCCAAAGACTGTCCTTTTTTTTTTTTTTTTTTTGCGGAACCAGGGTTCAAACTCAGGCCCTTACACTTGCCAGGGAAGTGCTTATTCTGCTGAGCCATCTCCCCGACCCCAAAGACTGTCCTTTTTTTTTTTTTTTTTTGCGGAACCAGGGATTGAACTCAGACCCTTGTGCTTGCCAGGGAAGCGCTTATTCCACTGAGCCATCTCCCCGGCCCCATGGTGCTTTATAAGTACTAAAGCAGCACTTTATCTTACTGGGCTGTTCTGAGTTATTTCAATTACCAGACATTGTTCACCTACCAGACATTGAGGCAGGAGCATGGGTTTCAGGGCTCCTGGCTGGGTCACAACACACTTTCTTCTTCCTTAAAAGGGAAGAAACGGGCTGGGGAGATGGCGCAGTAGAATAAGCGCTTCCCTGGCAAGTGCAAGAGCCCTGAGTTCAATCCCCAGTTCCACCAAAAAAAAAAAAGAAAAAGGGAGGAAACAGCTGCCTGCCTTGGGTATGAGTAGCAGTCAGTTCGCAGCACTTGTAGTACTGAGCCCTTGGTCCTCTGGGGTCTCCAGCTTACTTGTGCACACAGTTGCTAGGACTGTGTTTTCTCGCTGAAGTCCTAGGGCTAGCCCAGAACCCTTTGCTCCCCACCCTCACCACGCTCACAGGTCGGGGAGAACGGGGCCGGGAAGTCCACCATGCTGAAGCTGCTTCTGGGGGACCTGGCACCAGTCCGCGGCATCCGGCGTGCGCACAGGTAAGGTGTCCACACCACCCGTTAATGCCCTTGCACTCTGATTCCTTCTGCCTCCACCTCCTGCTGTTCCTTCCACCTGCAGGAACCTCAAGATTGGCTACTTCAGCCAGCACCACGTGGAGCAGCTGGACCTGAGCATCAGCGCGGTGGAGCTGCTGGCACGCAAGTTCCCAGGTGCAGAGGCAACAACCTGCGCAAGGCCTGTTGACCGGGATGGGGGGCAGTACCCCAGAGCCAAGCCAGGGGCTGGGAGGCAAGTGGGGCGGTACTCAGCCCTTGCTGGGGCCTTCGCAGGGCGGCCGGAAGAGGAGTATCGCCACCAGCTTGGCCGGTACGGTGTCTCTGGAGAGCTGGCCATGCGCCCTGTTGCCAGCTTGTCAGGAGGCCAGAAAAGTAGGGTGGCCTTCGCTCAGATGACCATGCCCTGGTGAGTCCCTATGTCCTAGAGACTCCCATTTCCCTGTCATCTTTGTGTCATAGCTTCATGTTCTTCTATGCCCCTCTTCCATGAATGCCCACCTCTTGCTGCCTTCCAGCCCCAACTTCTACATCCTGGATGAGCCCACAAACCACCTGGACATGGAGACCATTGAGGCTCTGGGCCGCGCGCTCAACAGTTTCCGAGTGAGTATGCATGCATCTGCTCCTCCCTTGCCCACCTTGGCGCCTGTGAGCCACTGAACCCTGCTCTCCTGTCTAGGGTGGTGTGATCCTGGTGTCCCATGATGAGCGCTTCATCCGCCTGGTGTGCCGGGAGCTGTGGGTGTGCGAAGGAGGTGGCGTCACCCGGGTCGAGGGAGGCTTTGAGCAGTACCGTGCCCTCCTGCAGGAGCAGTTCCGCCGGGAGGGCTTCCTCTAGGCTGCCTGCTGGGCCAGGCAGCCAGGAGCTTGGTGCCCAGGACATGGACGCCATACCAGATCCCGGACCTAGGCTTCCACCGCCTCCCTTGACTTGGGGACAGCCTCACGCCCTCATCTCTCTCATTTTGACTGGAGTGTCATGTGCACAATTGGGGGCCCAGCCAAGGGTCTGCAATGACTGTGTCAGGAAGGGACTAGAGGCCCCTTGCGGGATTTGGACTCCACCTGGCTGCTGGGTCCTTGAAGCTGCTTTGTAAATTAAACCTCTGCGTCCCCGCTGCTTTCTAGCTACCCACTGCTGAGGCACGAGGCTGGTGTCTCTGCTATACTCGGCACTCCTGCACTGGGCCTGAGGCATAGGGGGTCCACAACTGTGGTGGGCAGAGCCAGTTAAGGGGGCAGCGCTGCTGTGCCGCTTAACCTCACCTGGGCAGCCAGCATCCAACCTGGGAGAGTGCTCATCCATTCAAGCAGCTGCCCTAGTTGCTGCCACTGCCCCAGGCTGGTGAGGATGGGCCTGCTGTCTCAGCCCCTACTTCCTCAGAGCCTGAACTGATTCTGGGGTCTGGCCTCATGCCCAGCTCCCCATTTTCCCTAGGGTTCTGTGGCCCAGACTCCCTGCTTTTCTCTGGACCCTCAGGGCTCAAGAGAAATCATCTTTTCCTGTTTTGCTCAGCCGGTTTCATATTTACGTTTTCTTTAAGCACATAGGTCAGTGAAGTGGGGAATTGAGAACAGTGAAATGAGAAGAAATGGGACAGTATGATTTCAGATGAAGCAAGCTTAAAGAGGAAGCCAGAGCAGTGGTACACACGTGTAGTCCTGGGAGGCTAAAGCAGGGTGGTTGCTTGAACCCAGATATTTGGGGCCAGCCTGGGCAACATAGTGAGGCCCTGTCTCAAAAAAGGTGTGAAACAATATGACTTACAAATGTTACCTGTCAAAAACTCAGTTGCTATACATAGTACACAGAAGACATTAAAATACAGACTCACAGCTTTGGAGGAACCAAAGTCAGCAGAGATGATTTGTCAGACCCTTGGGAGATTTTAGTCACAAAGCTTGACCAAGGGCTTCACCTCTGAGCTGCTGAGGAGAGAAGCCTGTTCAGGGGGACAGTAAAGATGGGGCCCGGTTGCCCACAAGGTGGGTCTAAGGGGCTAGCAGCAGCAGGAGGGCTGCTGCTGCACCTGCCCTTTGGCCTTCCCAGCCCAGAGGAGGTGCTGCTCTGGCCTTTCATGTCGGTGTCCCTCAGCGCTCCTGAGGGCACTCAGCCTGGTCCCTCTGTTCAAGGTGCTGTGCCTGTCTCTGCTCAGGGACCCCAGAGGTTCTCCCAAGCCCTGTGGCCCTTGGAGGGCTTCAGTGATGTGGAGCCTGGCTTTGTGCATCAAAAATGTTGGGAGTTGGGTGTAAAGGAAACAGCATTTCTTTTTTTTTTTTTTTTGGTACCAGGAATCCCAACTTGGCCTTGTACTTGCCAGGCTGGAGCTATGCTGCTGAACTATATCCCCAGCCCTTGTGGGGTTTTTTTGTTTGGTTTTATTTTTTTTTCTTTTTATGTATTTGGTACAGGGTCTCACTTTGCAGCTCAGACTCATAGTGGTCCTCCTGTTTTCAACCTCCCCATCGCTGGGGTTATGGGCATGCACCACCACGCCCGGTCTTTGTAGTTCTTGGTACTGAGAGGGGCCATCAACAGAGCTGGAGTAGCCCCAGCATACCACTTAAACACTTGCTCGCTCTTTGTGGTGGCAGAAATCACATCCTAGCTCTTTTTGAGACATAGGTCTTCCTATGTGAGTTTGGCATCAGATCGGCAGTGATTCTCCTGCCTCAGCCTCACAAGGGCTTGGATTGCAAACTGGCATCTCCACCCCCTGCTCCTCTAGTTTGTTCCGGGGACTCGTGAAGATGTGCTGTCAAAGCTTGGGATACTGAGCATTCAGAAAGCAAATCCTGTGTGGCCCACCTGTGGCTCGAAGAGCTGTGAATGGGGAAGAGCAGTGCTTCCTGGGGGACCTAGGTGCAGGCCACAAGGCAAGCCCTTTCCGAGAGCCCTGCCTGCCTTGTGGCAGCCCCAGCCCCTCCTCACGCCGCCTAGGATACAAGGCAGCACTCCATGGCCTTCAGGCCTGGTGTGGCCTGCCTTAGCCTTCTGGGGTTCTAGCCATGTGCCATCCAGCTCAGGAAGATTAATTGAAAAAACAACACTGAAGTAGAGAGTAAGGCAGGTACCACACTCCAGCCTTACACAGAGGGTCAGACACAACAGTGGAAGAGGCTGCAGGGCTGTCCCAGCCCCACAGGGCGGCCCAACTGAGCCCCCTGAGCCTGGCCAGATGCTCAGCTGTCCTGTGCTCAACTCTTCCTGGCTCCTGCACGCTGATCTCTGCAGACTGCCCAAAGAAAGGGCCACAACCTTGACAGGCACAGAAGACAGATGAACAAGCCAGTCTGACTTCCAGGCTAGCAAAGCAGGAACTACGATCTTGTTTGGTTTCTGGAGTGCTGAGGATTGGACACAAAGCCTTGCACACACTAGTCAAGTGCCCTACCTCTGAGCTACTTCACCAGCCCTTTAAAAAAAATAAAAAAATTAGGATCTCAGTATGACCCAACCTGGTCTCAAACTTGAGATCCTCCTGCCTCAGCTTCCTTAGTAGCTAAGATTACAGGTGTGTAGCATCATGCCTGACAGAAACCGTAATCTCAAAGATGCCTTGCATCTCATAATGGAGCAAAAAAGTGGGATGGAAGTTCATTTGGGGGTGCTGAACCAAGGGGAGTCTGTTCCTGAGCTCTTCAGCCAGGCTGTGAGCCCTAGCAGTCTGTACCCCATCCCAGGCTGTTCAGAGCCACCCCTCAGGCCTGCCAGGAGCTGGGCTTTGCCCAGCATGGTGGCCCTGGGTGGTCTTACAGAGTACATCTGCTGGGCACCTCCTGACCAGAGGTAGTGGCCAGGGAGGGCTCTGCCACCCAGCTGCAGCCTAGAAGGAGCCTGTGAAGCTACACAGGCTGGCAGAGGGCAGCCAGAGCTGCAGGGAGTTGCGATTGGTGAGGTCTTACCCCAGCAGCTCCACTATCAGCCACAGCATCTGGGAGGCTGAGGCAGGAGCATCACTGCAAGTTCGAGACCAACCTGGACTACAAAGTGAACGTAAGGCCAGCCCCTGAACTGTGTAGAAAGACCCTGTCTCCAAAAAGTACCCCCCCACACACACACAAGAGCAAAGATTTAAGAGCAAATACAGCTCTGTCTCTGGAGAAGTGACCCCCAGCCCCTGCCAACAGCAATAAGCCAGACCCCAAATCTCAATTCCAAAGCACTACTCTAAGGTGCAAGGTGTGGGCTGGCGAGAGAGCTCAGTGGTCTAAAGCGCTTGCTTAGCAAGCTTAGGCAAGCATGCAGGGACCTCAGTTCGATCCCCAGCACCACACGCCATGCCAGCGGGTGGGCTGAGCTGACCATAAAAAAGGAAATGTTAAAAAAAAAAAAGTTTAAAAAATAAGGTGCAAGGTGTCTTGGGGAAGAGCTAGATGTAAGAGCTGGATGTAAGGCTGGAGGAAAGACTGAGATGGACCCAGAGTCTTACAGTAGACAGCAAAGAAGTAGCTGCACCCGGTGCACACCTGTAATCCCAGCACTCCAGGATTGCAAGTTTAAAGCCAGTCTGGGCAATTTAATGACTCAATGAGACCCAGCCTCACAATACAATTTAAAGGCTGGGGCTTGATACCTGGTAGCACAAAAGAAACAAGCAAATGGAAGCACAGAAGTACTGAAGGAAGAGATGATGGAGACAGACGAAAGAACAGGAAAGCTGGCTCAATGCGCTCCTGCTCTGCAGATCAGGGCAGCTGGGCATCCATGGGAACAAGGTTACAGCCCAGGACTGTAACGAAAACCTGAGCATCCAGCTGCTGAGCTGTGGAATGTGTGTGCTTTTACTGAGCGAGGCAATCATGTTTTGAAAGTGGTTCGCCCCAGACACCAATTCAGCATGAAGGAGAAAGAGGCAAGGCATGGGGGCCTGGCAGTCACCACCATAATCACAGAGGACATCAGAAACACAGTGGATAGACATCTTGTCTACCAAATGGAGCCAATCAGAACACAGTGCCCTTTCTGCAGTATTCCTGCAGACCCAGGCGCTAATCGTGAAGAAGAATCAAGACAAGCCCAGCCCACGAGCTGTCTACAAAAAAAACATCCCGTGATCTCTGAAAAAGTCAAGGTTGAGCTGGGCTTGGTGGCCGCATCTGTAATCCCACCACTGGGGAGGCTGTGGCAGGAGGAGCTCTACAAGTCTGAGCTGCATAGTGAGAGCTTGTAACAAATGAATCTTTTATTTTAAAAGAGAGACAAGGGCTGGGGAAATAGCTCAGTAGAATAAGTGCCTACCTGGCAAGAGCAGGGTCCTGGGTACCACAGAGAGAGAGAGAGGTCAAGAAGACTGATTAACTGTTCCAGGCTGAAAAATTGACTAGAGACTTGTATAATAAAACCCACAAAGTTATTTTTTTATTCGTTTGCCAGTTCCAGGGCTTGAACGCAGGGCTTTCTGCAGGCCCTGTCAGTGCTCAACCAGTCTACCACTGAGCTGCTTCCCCACCCCAGAAAAGGCAGGATGTTATCTGCACCGGAGATACGGATGTTGATTTTTATTACAGGTTGGTTGGTTTGCTGTCATTGTTATTTTCTTTTTCTGAGTCAGAGTCTCACTAGGGAACCCAGGTTGGCTTTAAATTCAGTGACCCGGGGCTGGAGAGATGGCTCAGTGGTCTAAAGCACCTACTTGGAACAAGCTTGCCAAAGCACAGGGACCTCGGTTCAATCCCCCAGCACCACATACCAGCCCGCCGCGCCCCCTGGTGGGCTGAGCTGGCCACACACACACAAATAAATACATACATAAATAAATAAATAAATATAAATTCAGTGACCCTCCTGCCTCAACCTTCCCAGTTCTGAGATTTCAGGCTTGTGCCACCACACCCAATTTTTTCTTTTTTCTTTTTTTCTTCTTCTTCTTTTTTTTTTGGTGGAACTGGGAATTTAACTCAGCCCCTTGTGCTTGCCAGGGAAGTGCTTATTCTACTGAGCCATCTCCCCGGCCCCTCCAAATTTTTCTTTAAAGAACATTATTGAGCCAGGCACACAGGTATACACTTGTAATCTCAGCTACTCAGGAGACTGAGGGGAGGGTCATAAATTTGAACCAGCCTGAGCAATTTAGGGAGATCCTATCTCAGATCTAGCCAGTGCCAAGGCCCTGGGGTCAACACTCAGTCACAAACAAAGTAAAATAAAAGGCATTACTGAAGTTCTAGGCAAAACTGGAGGGCTTGGGATGGCAGTGAAGATGCTGCATTGTTACTGTCCTCATTTGGACCTGGTGCTGTGGTTACCTAGGCTACCCTTTTGGTGGTTGTCACACTGGGTCATGCTGGGTGATGAGCATCAGGCCACTCATTCACTTGTAAATGGCTCCCCAGGAAAACATCTGTTCTGTGTCCCAATGTTTCAGTATGTTTAAGATTGTTTCCATTTTCAAAATATAAGGTAGTGTAAGCAGTGAAGAGAATGCAACAAAGAAAGGGAGGAGAGGGAGGAGGAGGAGGAGGAGAAAGCAAGTAAGAAAGCTGTTATAGTTGGGAGCAGTGGCACGTGCCTGTAATCCTAGCACTTCAGAGGCTGAGGCAGGAGAATCATTGCAAGTTCCAGACCAGCCTGGGCTACAAAGTGAGCTCAAGGCCAGCCTGAACTGCATAGCAAGACCTTTTCTGAAAAAGACACACACACACACACACACACACACACACACACACCCCAAAACAAAGCTATTGTCAGCTTGCTTCTAGTCCCTTCCCTAAAGTAATCATTGCCACCAGTTTCATATGTATTCTTGTAAACCCTCTCCAGGGTCACACAAAGGGGCTGCGGAGATAGCTCAGGGGCTTACGTGCCTACCTGGCAAGTGCAAGGTCCTGAGTGCGATCACAGTACTCCCCCCACTAAACAAAACAAAACAATAGAATCACACAGACATAAAGGTGGAGAACTGTGTCTGGAAACACCTCCTCTTATTATGCCAGCTATTAACATTCTCCCGTGTCCTTTGCTGAACAGAAATCCGTGATTTTGGGCCGGAGAGATGACTCAGTGGAATAAGCACTTGCCTGGCAAGCGCAAGAGCCTGAGTTCAATCCCCAGTTCCACCAAAAAAAATTTAAAAAAAAATCCATGGCTTTTATAACAGTTTTTAAGTAATTTCGGACTCCAACAAACACTACCACCAAGAAATCTCCTTTTGTCTCTAACCATGTTCCCCAAATGTTAGCACCTTGCCCCATTTGCTGTGTGTATGTGCTTTTGTTGGTGGTGTTTTGTTTTTGCTTTTAAACCTTTGATTTTTCTGGGTTTTTTTTTTTTTTTTGTATTTAGTACAGGGTCTACAGGGTCTCACTATGTAGATCGGACTCATAGTGATCCTCCTGTTTACAGCCTCCCAAGTGCTGGGATTACAGTGCGCGCCACTGCGCCCAGTCTCTGGGATCTTATTTACTGCACAGCCCAAGCTGGGATCAAACTCACTCACTGTGAGCCTCCTGTTTCAGCCTCCTGGAGTGTTGGCACTGGAGGCATGTGCCACCATGCACATGCCTGGCACTAAACCATTTGAAAGTAAGTTATAGACAAAATATTCCTTTCATAGGATGTGCTGACTCACGCCTGTAACCTCAGCACTGAGGTGGCTGATGCAGGAGGATCACTGTGAGTTCAAGGCTGGCCTGGGCTACACAGTAAGTTCAGAGTCAGCCTGGATTACATGGAGCAATTCTGCCTCAATCAATCAATCAATCAATCAATCAATCAAGGCCAGGAAAATAGCTCAATGGTCTAAGCGCCTGCCTGGCAAGTGCAAGGTCCTGAGTTCGATCCCTGGTACCACATGCTGTGCTCACCCCGAATCCAGGCGTGGTAGTGCACACCTGTAATCCCAGGGCTGGGAAGGCTGAGATAGGAGGATCACTAGAGTCCAAACTGTGTAGCAAGACACTGTATCAAATAAATTTAAAAATGTAAAGTGTAGTGTTTAGCCAATAGTTTATCCAAATTACACCATCAATTTCCTGTACAGAAAAAAGAAAAAAAAAAATTGTCGTTGGTGCCCAGACCCCCAGGAGCCTTGCGTCTCTCTAGCACCCTCTGCTCAGAACGGCTCTCTGGTTTTCCCTGCCTGTCACAAGCCTGCCGCTGCTAGAGTGCAGGATGGTTGCTAATCTTGCTTGTGCTTAGATCTCAACAAGCGCTGAGGCCAGGACACACGGGAAGCCCCGCTCAGCTGCTTCCCAGAGGGCACGGGTGATCTGCTCTGCTGCTGGCAAAGCTTGATTCAGTTACTTGGCTAAAACGGCCTCTCCCAGGGACAGGGGCTATAAATTATCCTTTCCCTCTGTAATTAATAAATGTCCTGGGGGAATAAATAATCTTTACGGAATCTAAATCATCAGTGTTCGCAATAATAGTTTGTTCTTTCTAAGTTTTGTTTGAGTTAGGCATAGTGGCACGCACAGTCCTGCTATCCTAGCACTCAGGAGGCTGAGGCAGGAGGATTGCTTTGAGATGGAGGCCAGCCTGGGCTATATAGTGAGTTCAAGGCCAGCCAGAACCACATAGCAAGATCCTGTCTCAAAAAAATTATTTTGAGTCCTTCTCCACCTTTAGGTGACAGTGACACCCCCTTTTTATTTTTATTTTTTTAGAGATAAAGTCTCTAAGCACTTGCCTGGCAAGTGCAAGGGTCTGAGTTCAATCCCTGGTTCTGCCAAAAAATAAATAAAATAAAATAAAAATTAAAAAAAAATAGAGATAAAGTCTCACTATTATTGCAGACTGGCATTGAACCCACAGCAATCCTCCTGCCTCAGCCTCCTGAGTGCTGGGATTCCCAGCGTACGCTGTATAATCAGTGCATAGTAGGTTATGTGCCTGAGTCAGGGTCTCTATTAGTCTCTGCTTTTACACCTGTCCCTTACTGTTTTGATTACTGTGGCCTTGAATTGTGTTTGGCTATCCAGTGAGGAAAGCCTATTCTTTATTCTTCCATTACATTGCAGATCAGCTTTGTTCAATGGGGGACTGACTTCTCTCTATAAGGGCTGGAGTAAACTTTTCTCAGTTTTCAGAAGTTCCTTGTGGATTTGACCTGGGGTTGCACTGAAGGCATATATGAACCGGGAAAACCGACATAATTAGTGATGCTGGCTGTCCATTGTGCTGTGAGACAACAGGTATAGGAGAAGCCGAGCGGTGAGCCGGTGTCTCCTGCTGCCACGTGGGGTGACTGGGGCCCAGATCGGCTCCCTGTCCCCTCCAGTCTCTGCCAGGCCGGCTTCCTGCTCCTCCCGCTCTGCTTCCGGTTGCTACGAAGTGAGCAGCTGCGATATCTCATCCTTCCACCCTGCTGCTCCGCTCTGCAGCCAGCAACCGTGGCCTGACCCCCGGACACTGTGAGCCAGGAGAACCTTTCCTCCTTCAGCCTGCGGGTGTTCTGATGGTTGTCGCAGCAGTAGGTGACTAGACAATTATCAACCAATTCCAGCCAAAGCAATGAGAGCCTTCTCATTTATTTGGGTCTTTTGTGTATAACTGTAAGTTTTACTTCCTAAAGCTATTCTATCCTTGATTAAGCAAATTCCAATACTTTGGCATGATGGTGCACAGCTGTGATCCCAGCTACTCAGAAGGCTGAGGGAGGAAGATCAAAAGTTGGAGGCCAGGGGGCTGGGGAGATAGCTCAGTAGAATAAGTGCCTGCCTGGCAAGTGCGAGGTCCTGAGTTCAATCCCGGGTTCCGGAAAAAAAAAAAAAAAAAAAGTTGGAGGCCAGCCTGGGAAACTTAGTGAGAACATTTCTTTTTCTTTCTTTCTTTCTTTCTTTCTTTCTTTTTTTTTTTTTTTTTTTTTTTTGCGGAACCGGGGATTGAACTCAGGCCCTTGCATTTGCCAGGGAAGCACTTACTCCACTGAGCCATCTCCCTGGCCCCGAGAACATTTCAAAATTTAAAAAAAAGAAAATTGAACTGGGCTGGGCCTGTTGCTTAGTGGCACACCACTTGCTTAGCAAGGAGGTGACTCCAGTCCCTGGTTCAGGGAAAACAAAACCCAAAAAATTTGTTATAGTTGTTTTTGTTAATGGCTTTTCCCCCCCCAGTACTTGGATTTTTTTTTTTTTTTTTTTTTTTTTTGGTACCAGGGATTGAACTCAAGATCTTGCACTTGCCAGGCAAGTGCTTATTCTACTGACCTATCTCCCTGGTCCTTCCCCAGTACTTTGAAACAGGATCTCACTATGTAGCCCAGGCTGACCTCACATTTGCACTCCTCACAGCTGGGGATACAGCTCATCGGCACAACACCCAGCAGGCTTGAGGATGTAAGTCCAGAAGAACTTGGAATCCTCTTGCCACAGCCTTCTGGTATGGGAATTCCAGGTGTGGGTCATCTCTGTGGTCTGGAAGACTACACATTTCCAAAAGTAACTCAGATCAGCACTTTCCTTCCCTCTCCTCTTCTTCAGTGAGAGGATTTTGAAGGTGTGGGATCCAGCTAGTCTCCTGGATTGCTCATCGCACCTGAAGTCTCTCATCCTCTGAAGTGGCTTTTCAAAATTTGTTTACGTTATAGTTTTGTTTTGAGACAGGGTCTCTCTAGACTGGCCAGGTGTCTCAGTTACTCTTCTCTCATTGTTGGGACAAAATACCCAACACCCAGAATTCAGGAAGGAAAGGTTTATTTGGTTCACAGTTAGTGGAGGTTTCAGTCCATACTTGGCTAGCTCCGAGGCACAGCGGCACATGGCAGAGGGCAGCCTTTTATGGTGACAGAAAACAGCAAAGAGCAAAGGGAGAAACAGAGGCAGCTAGCTAGCCTCTCTCCCCTCCTTCCATTGTAATGGAGATTACCCACCCCAGGGCAGGGGTAGCACTCACACTCACAATCCCCACATTGGATCAAGCATTAATTACAAACCCTAGAAGCCACCCCATTGACTCCATGAGGCTTTGAGGGGGCACTTAGACACAAAACACAACACCAGGTTTCACTATGTGACCCGGGTGGGCCTCAAACTAATGGCGATGCTTTGGCCTCAGCTTCCTGAATGCTAAGTTAACTGGTGTGCCCCACCACACCTGGTTTAGTCTCTATGCTGTAAAACTCCAAGGGTCCTTCTTGGGCACAGTGGCACACACCTGTAATGCCAGCTGCTCAAGAGGTGACAAGGACTGTGAGTTTAGGGCCTAACTGGGCAATACATTCAAACCCTCTTTAAAAAAAAAGAAAAGAAAATTCTATGCACCCACATGTGGTAGCACACATCTATAATCTCAGCATGGAGGAGGCTGAGGCAGGAGAATCACCACAAATTCCACACCAGCCTGGGCTACACAGTGAGTTCAAGGCCAGCCTGAACTACATAGCGAGACTCAGTCTCTAAAAACCAAAATGAGGAAAACAAAACAAGAAAAATAATAATAAGAAATAAAAAGGGGATGTAAGGGCCGGACAAATAGCTCAGCGGATTAAAGCACCTGCAAGCAGGCGCAGGGGCTGCCATGCCAGTCCCACCCCTGGGGCATGCTGAGGTGGTGAATGAGACTGAGTGTGGTGGAATGCCTGTAACTCCAGCCCTTGGGAGGCTGTAAACAGGAGAATCACTATGAGTCCGGTCTAGTGGTGAGACCCAGAACACCATGTAGCTCCTTCCCTAAAATACAAAAAAAAAAAAAAAGGGCAGGGTGTAGCTCCATATGGAGGTATTGAATTTAATCTTTAGTATCACAAAACAAAGAGAACAAGAAAACAAAAAATCTGAGTTTTAACAAATGGATAAGGCCATGTGTCACTTTTACAGCATCATGCAGGATAGCTTTAGCTCTCAAAAAAGTCCTGTATGTTCCACCAGCCAGCCCCATGATGCCTCTTCTCCCCTACAAGCCCTGAAAACTAATAATTTAGTTGCTTGTTGTTAGTGGTGTTTTTTTGTCTTGTTTTTGTGAAACTGAGTCTCATGGTGTAGCCCAGGGTGGCCTCGAACCTGAGAGGATCCTCCTGCCTCTGCCTCCAGAGCTAATGGGAACTGCTGGTTATGTCTACCGCTGGTTCCTCGGGGTTTATCTTACCTCTCACACCTCTGCCACCTTGCCAAGGTCCAAGACAGATGTGCTCTGACAGGGACGACGCTGTCCCCTGGCATGTTGCGGCAGGGGCAGCACGGCATGCAGCTTGGGGCGGCTAGGGTGGGCGATCAGAGGCCGGGGGGGCAGCAAGCGGGGTGGCCCTGCTCTGTGTCACAGGTTTGCTCACATCCTCTCTGCAGCTGCTGCTCCGCTGGCCAAAATGTAGCGAGCACCTCCTGGGTGCCAGGCCCTGTGCCAGGATGAGGAGAGGCAGGGCTCAGCCTCCACTGCCCCTGTGCCAAGCCCCAGGGCCACCCTGAGACGAGGACACCCGGAGCCACTGCTATCTCCATGCTTTACATTTTGCTTTGAGGTCAGCCAAGACTGATGGAAATGTTTAGAGATGGAAATGTTTAGAATGAAGTTTGTTAGGAGTTTTAGGAAAAATCAATGAAAAATAAAACAGGAAATAAACACTAAGGAAGTTACGCTGGGGCTGGAGGTGCAGCTCAGTAGTAGAGAATATGGTACAGTGTACAGGGCCCTGGCTTCCAACTCCAGGAGAAGGGGGAGGGGAGAGGCAGGGAAGAAGCAGGGAGAGAAAGGGGAGAGGGGAGAGGGGAGAGAGAGAGATGTCTGGCTAGTGCACAGCATGCTATACAAAGTAAAAATATATAATATTTCTTAATTAAGAAGTAAATTAGTGTTGTTGTCGCTGCTGCTCCCTTTTGCTCTTGCTATTTTCTACCGCCATGCACTGCTGCCCTCTGCCATGTGCCACTCAGCCTTGGAGCCAGCTGAGTATGGACTGAAACCTCCACTAACTGTGACCTCAATCAACTTTTCCTTCCTTCATTTTGGGTGTTGGGTATTTTGTTCCAGCAATGATCGAAGAGTAACCAAGATAAACAGTAATAAATTCCTATGTCAACAACAACAACAACAACAAAAGAAGAAGTAAATTAAAAGCTAGGTGTGGTGATGCACACCTATAATCTCAGCCCTTGGGAGGCTGAGGCAGAATGACTGCAGCAAATTCAAGGCCAGCCTGGGATACACAGTGAGTTCAAGGCAGCCTGAACTACATAGCAAGACCCTGTCTCAAAAACCAAAAATCTCTCAGCACTCAGGAGGCTGAGGCAGGAGGAATGCTATGAGTTCAAGGCCAGCCTACATTGCATAGTGAGACACTGACTCAAAAATACAAAATCCAGCCAATCAACCAACCAAACAACAACCCTCAAATCACTGGGTACCTCATTTCAAAAAGACGAAGAAGGAAAGCAAGCAAGCAGGCCACCCCATCTGTAGCAGCAGTTCAAAGACAAGCAAGGCCAGGTCATCTGGGCTCAACAGCTAGGACCTGCCACAGGCATAGCTTACGCTCAGCAAGCAGTTAACTCTCTGGACCTCGATTTTCTCACGTGTAGGATCACAGCAGTGGCTGTTCCTTAGAACATTATAGCTGTTCCTGCTACAATCAGGCATGGGGGCGCCAAGGACAGAACCCACCATGCCCATGCCAGACTCACACGTTGTCACTGTACTACATGAAGCTTTCCCCAACCCCTTTGCTTGCTGAATAAGCTAATCCATGTGGTGCGGCACCTGGCAATTATAAATACTCCCTAAATATTAACCAGGACTTCTGCTGGACTGCCTTCAGCCCCTGCGACATGCCCACCCACTCACAAGCTGACCCTTCTACCTGAAACACCTTCGTGCCTCTCATTTCGTCTTTAGTGTTGTTTTTTACTCTTATTAGTCCCAGCTTTCTAATAAAAATGTTATAAACATTTATTAATCCTTTTAAGATATTTCACAAGTAACAAATAGGAAAAAAGTATAGTCAGTGTAGGAAGATACTAGAATCTAGCGCCTGTTTGTAGTACCTAATGATTACATTCCTCTCCTCTCCCGAAGCTGGTACTTGAACAGAACACATCATAATTCCTTTTTTGTTTTGAGACAGAGTCTCGCTGTGTAGTTCAGGCTGGCCTCTACTCACTATGAAGCCCAGCCTGACTTTGAATTCATGCTGATCCTTCTGCCTCAGCCTCCCTAGTGCTGGGATTACAGGTGCACCCCACCACGCTAGGCTTATTTCACACATTTCAATTCTTTTTCACCCCCGTCCCTCCTTGCCTCCCCCTCTGTCCCTCTCCTGCTCCCCTTCCCATTTACCAATGATCTACCTCCCTGTTTCCTTTCATTTGGTTCCTTGACACTTTACTACCTTGGTTTCTCATATGAGAGAGATCGTCTCTATCTATGCTCCCGAGTCAGATTTCCTCCCAGCAGGGCACAGTTAAATATTGTGTCGTCGTCCTCCCCACCAAGAGAGGTGGCTGCTTGCGGAAGCAAGCTTTCCTAGCAACCACCCTTCCTGGAGCCGCTCTTACTCTTATCTCAGCCGGCGGCATGTTCCTCTGCCTTTCACACCAAGGCCCAGCTGTCTCTGGCACCTCCCCCCTGTCCCTCTGCCCAGCACAGGGCGGGCAGAGCACCCAGGTCACTCCTCCACCCCCAGATCCCTGTGTCTGGCCCTCAGGGCTGTGCTGTTCCTTCCCTGCCACCCTCAGCTGCCACATTGTCCTCCCTCTGCCTTGGAGCCCCTTTTCTTAACCCTAGCCTGCACGATGCCTCCTTGGAACTGCTGCCCTGGCTTGGTCTTCCCAACCTGCTCTTGGTGCCAGCTGGCTTTTGCCTGTGTGTTGTGGGCTCCTACACGGATACCATCTTTCTATAGGGACACTGTTGATTCCCAGGCTCCCATCAGGACCAAGGCAGGGGCCTCTTCTTCCATTTAATTTAAAAAAATTTTTTTCAGCCAGGGTCTCACTATGAGCTCAGGCTGGCCTCCGGCTCTCAGCAATCCTCCTGCCTCAGCCTCCCAAGGGATCACAGGCCTGTGACATGGGGCTTAGCTCTCCTTCCATTTCTGTGTCTCAGACTCTGAGGACAGCTCCTGCAGCCTCCTGTTCCACCCAAGGATAACAAACAGTACATTCCTCTGCAGGAAGGGCTGAGGCCAAGGCCTCTTGAGGGGAGGACTGGCTGCTGCCGGCACCTGGGAAGGGTCCCTAGGGCCTGAGGACCTGGGTCACCTTGAGGGGACCACAGCCCTTTCACTATTTCCCACAGGTTGAGGCTGGGGCAGGTTCTGTGATACTCGGTGAGGGGCCAGTGGCCCCCTGGAAAAGGACAGAACAGGCACCCACCGGAGCTTCTCAAGTGGAGTGGTGTGAGAGTGGCTTTGCTCCCTGTAGGGCCACCCTGAGGAAAAGGTCAAGCAAGCACTGTCATGCTAAGTGGTTTGAAGTTGAGGGCTCAGGTGTCAACGTAGGCACGGGGTCCCCTGGGGTCACTGTGGGCTGGTGACTGGAACTACAGAGCTAACGGAGTGGGGGTGGGGTGGGGGTGAGAGCCCGGGACTGGCGTGACACCCCGCTCCCCGCGCCGCCCCTAGGTCCCGCAAGGCTTCCCCTAAGTCCGAAGCAAGCCCCCCGTAGGTGACCGCCACCCACGCGTGCTGCTTGCCAGGACCTGAGGGTCTCCCACGGGACCCCGGGAGCGGGTCCGCTGCAGGGAACGCTGGTAAATGCAGGAAAACTCTGCCCACAAGGGACCGGTTTTCCAAGCAGAGAGCTTTCCTCCCACGGCACCGCAGGGATGGGCGGGGGCCACTGCTGTGAGCGGGTCAGTCCGCAACCCTGAGCCCCAGAAATGGCGGAAACCGGCGGTCACCGCCATCGTGCCAAAGTGGGGTGAAGGCGCTGCGGGACCGCGCGGCCGCCGCTTCCGGCTGCGGGAGACTCACTGACTGCAGCAGCGGGGAAAGCGGGCGGCTGCAGAGCCGGGGTCGCTGCAGGGCCGGGGCTCGCGGGCTCCTGGAAACCGGGGTCCGGGGGGCTGCAGGGTGGGGTCGCGGCGGCCGGGCGCAGTCGCTGCAGTGCAGAGCCGGCTCCGCGGCCCCGCCCGGCAG
>NW_004524702.1:7035814-7046085 GCF_000260255.1 Octodon degus
GGGGCGGGGCGGCCTCTCGCCGCGGGGCGGGACCAGACCACGCCGCGGGCCTGCGCCCCTGCCCCACTCCCTCGCAGCCGCCGCTGCAGCGCAGTCCCAGTCAGCACCCGCAGATGCCGGGCCAGCCACCCAGCCAGCCGGCGGGCTCGGGCTCGGGCAGAGACGAGGAGAGGCGCGCGGGGAGGGGCGACCAGGGACCAGGCCCGCAGCATCGCGGGTGCAGGAGGTGGCGGCGCGAGGTCGGCTGCGGGACCCCCGGGTTCTGACGCCTCTCCGCGTCGGGCCTCCAGAGCGCCCCTCTTCTCCACTCCGGGTCTAGTCCTCCCGCCCTAGCCCCCCAGGATAAAGCTTGCAGCGCTTCCTGCCGCACAGCACCCCCGGCCGAGCGCCGGGAAGATGCTGGCCCTTTAATCTCGCTCCCCACCCGCGCCTCTTCCGACAGCTGGCAGCCGGCGAGCCCCGGGGGGCCTCCGGGGGTGGGGGCGGTGACGAGCAGCTGCGCCCCCAGGTACCCGGCGCCGGGACTCTCGGCGCCCGCAGCGCGGTTAATCATTAACCTCCCAGGTCCCGGGGACAGAACCGCTCGCTCCGCGCCGGGCAGCCGGGCCCGCGCCCCCTGCAGGTGGCGACCCGCGGGCACCATGCCCGGCCTCTACTGCCCCTCCAGCTGGACGCCGCTGCCGCTCACCGACTCCTGCGTGCGGGCCTGCGCCAACGGCCCCTGCCTCAGCCTGCGGGCGCGACTCACCTACCGCAACCCGCAGCCGCAGCCGGTGGACGGTGAGGCCAGGCATGGACGCGGGAGGCCCCCGCCGCCTCCCGGCCGCCCGCCCACCCCCATCAACTCGACCTCCTCCCGCAGGCGTCTTCGTGTACCCTCTCGCCGAAGCCGAGGTAGTGTCGGGCTTCGAGGCCGAGGCGGCCGGACGGCGCGTGTCCTTCCAACTGCAGAGCCGGCGCCGCTCTCAGGCCGCCTGCTGCCGCGCGCTGGGTCCCGGGTCGGGGGCGTCCACGCCCCGCCGCTGCGCGCAGGGTGAGTCCGGGGCACGCCCAGCCCCTCCGCTCCTCCAGGCCCTGTGTTCTCATCCATCCATCGCACCCGCACCCAACACCCTGGCGGACTCCGGGCAGCGGGGAGGTGGCCCTGGCAGCATAAAACTTGGTGGCAGCACAGGCCCGTATTGCCCTGGGGACCACAGTCTTTCCAAGGTGTGAAGGGAGTGCTCCTGTCCCCAAAGCCGGACCCATTTTCTGTTCCCCAGCTCCTTCCACATCGGGTGCCACAGCGCTGGCACCAGAGCAGGACCCATCTCGCCTCCCCGCTGTCTTCCCAGGACGTTTGGATTTTTGCTTTAAGATGCACGCAGGTGTCACTCTTACTCTGGGAAGGAAACCCTCCCTTACTCTGCCCCAAATAACGAATGCATCCTCCCTTGCTCCCAGCCATTTCCGCCACTTCATTGCAGCACTTCCTAGGGGGAGTTGTTGTCACCCGTCAGCACGTCTGTTTCTTCCTCTGAAGCCTTAGCTCCTGATCTCAGGACAGCTTTGGTTACCTCTGAGACCCAGCTCCTCACGCAGAACCTGGCACGAAGGGGCCCAGTGGGGAGGAGATGGGTGCTGCACCCAGAGCGGGTTCTGTGGCTGCGCTGCATCCCTTCTCCTCTTCATTCATTTGCCATGTTCCTCCTGACCTGGTGTTGACCATCCCATGTGCTGAGAGTTGGCAGAAGCCCCACTGGTAGTGAGAGACGAGAAGGAGCTCTGGGCTCAGGCCCCAGGAATGTTTCTGAAGCGTGGAGGAGGAGAAGGGAAGACCTTGGTGGAGTGGAGGGAAAGTTGGCTAAGTAGGTCATTCTCATGGGTATGGTGATTTAACCTTTGCAAAGCCCAGGGACTGCTGTCACCTGTGGTGAATCTGGGCGAGGTATGAGGTATGCCAGTTGGTGCCTTCCCAGTTTAGTGATGAGAATATCAGCCACTCATTTACATATTCAATACTTTGTATACATTCTGCCATTTAAAGCTCACCGCAGTCTCTGAGGAATAGTTATCATGTTCCCATTTTACAGATGGGGAAACTGATTCTCCTAAGAAGGTTGCTGAAGGGCACAATTAGAAATAACAAAGCTGAGCTTCACAGCCTGATGCTGTGTTCTCTCCATTGCATCTTGCCTCTGCTGGCTGGGAGGAAGCCCCTTTGCTTCTTACTTATGCCCTTCCTTTTCTTCCCTTCAGCAAGTAGTCCTCAAAAGGATGAGCCAGTGCTTCTTGTGGGGAGGTGTGGTAAGGCAGGAGTAGTAGAAAACTGGGCTAGGCCCAGATGACTCCTGCTCCTTAAATGAACCTGGAATCTGAGTAAAAGGGGTGCTTGATTGAAGATATTTTATGCAGAAGTGCGGCACTCTTATCCTGCTTCCCTGCAGCCACTGTTCCTCCCAGTACAAAGCCCTGGAGGTGCCCTGGTGGCACTGGGAGCCCTTCATGTTCATGAGAAGGGAATTTGAGCATAGTGGTCTCGGCTAGAGGGGTAGGTCTACTCACAGGAGCCATCTTCTAAGATTCTGGTGCCCAGAAGGCTGAGCCAGGCAGGGAAGAAGAGGCAGAGGGTGTGGGTCCCCCAGGACCCTGGAAAGATGGATATGTCCCCTTCTCAGCCCTCCTGGCAGCAGTGTCACCATCCCTTGCTGATGGTAGCTGGGTCCCTCTATTTTTTTTAAATTTTTTTTTATTTATTTGAGAGAGAGAGAGAGAGAGAGAGAGAGAGAGAGAGAGAGAGAGAGAGTGGTGTGTGTGTGTGGCCAGCTCAGCCCACCAGGGGGCGGGGCTGGCTGGCATGTGGTGCTGGGGGATTGAACCGCGGTCCCTGATGCTTTGCTAAGCTAGTTCCAAGTAGGTGCTTTGGACCACTGAGCCATCTCTCCAGCCCCTGGGTCCCTCTACCATCACATGCTTTGCCCACCATCCTTCATCTCATGTCTCCCTCCCCAACTGCACCTGCTTCTCTTCTTTGCCTTCCCTGTCCCCTCTGCTTGTTCCTCCTCTCAGTCCCTGTCTTACCCATCACAGGTCATCTTGTCTTGGATCTGGCCCAGGCCCGGTCCACACTGGTGCTGCCCACAGGCCTTATCGCCGCAGCTGGCACCATGACAGTGACCCTGAGCAGCAGCCGGGAGCTCCCCTCCAGGCCTGATGGGGTGCTACGTGTGGCGCTGCCCACTGTGCTCACCCCATTGGCCTCAGCAGGCCCGCCAGGGCCCCCCAGGCCTCCGGGGCTCTGTGACGACAGGTTGGGCCTATGGTGATTCTCTCCGTCCCTCCCTCGGCTTCTCTGGGTCTAGTGCGGGTGAGGGGGCTTCAGCGGGATGCCCCAGGTCTGGACGGGGTGAGGGAGGGAGCCAGTCAGCCGTCAGGCCTGGGGGCCTCGGGAGTGACCCTTCTTGTCCCTTCCAGCCCCACCAACTGCTTCGGGGTGGGCAGCCCTCAAGAGGATGGGCCAACCTTTGTGGAGCCGACTGCCCCTCCAGATGTGTTCTCAGGCCCTGCCCGCTGCCCTGCCCCCTATACCTTCTCCTTCGAGATGTTGGTGACCGGTCCCTGCCTGCTGGCAGGTGGGTGGGTCTGGCCAGGCAGCAGTCGAAAATAATTGAAGCTCAGGGATGGACAGAGGACCAAAAGAAGAGGGGGACCGAATGCAGGCCATACTGTCATCAGTGTCATTTGTTTATATATATTCCCCACTGCGATGAAGCAGATACATAGAAAAAGACTTTCTTTGTGCAAGAGGCGGGCAGAATGCCCATTGGCTGATGTGTAACTCAGTGACCAGCCAGAACACAGCTGGAAACGCAGGTCCCAGCCCAGGAAAATACAGATCCTCCCTCTTCTATCTGAGCTACAAATCAGAAGCAGAGCTGAGCCACTCAACCAGGACTCCTGTGCCCTTCCCACAGCAGGGGGAGGAAATGTCTGCGTTCTTAGGGCTGGCCTGGAGCAAAGTGACCATCACCTGTCCCTGCCTCTCTGTTCTATAGGCCTGGAGAGCCCCTCACATGCCCTGCGGGCAGATGCTCCACCTCATGCCAGCTCTGCAGCCACCATCTGTGTCACGCTGGCTGAGGGACACCCATGTGATAGGCCCTTGGAGATCCTGCTGCACCCCAGTGGTGAGAGTCTGGGCCATGCAGTGGGTAGAAAATATTTGTTCATGGAGCTTTCTGGGTCCCAGGTCAGGGAGGCTGAGTCTTCTGTGAGGACAGGCCCATGGTGCAGTGGCTCTTAAGGCAGAGGAGCTGAGCTGGTCACAATAGCACATGCCTATAATCATAGCACGCTGGGAGGCTGAGGGCAGGAGGATCACAAGTTCAAGCCCAACTTGGGCAACCTGGCAACTTGATGAGGCCTTGTTTCAAAATGTAAGAAATAAGGGGTGGGGATACAGTGCAGTGCGAAGGCTCTGGGTCGGTTCCCAGCTCTGAGCAGCACTAGGCAGTGGGCCCTGTTTCCTCATGGAGCTGTCTGCACCCACGCCCCTCAGAGCCGCACCAGCCACACTTGATGTTGGAGGCCGGCAGCCTGAGCTCCACAGAATATGAAGCCCAGGTGAGGGCCCGCCGGGATTTCCAGAGGCTGCAGCAACGGGACAGTGATGGGGACCAGCAGGTAGGGCTCAGAACCGCAGCCTGGCCTCTGTGCTCCCAGCTGGTGGCGGTTGTATTGTGTGAAGGACAGGCTCCTGTTGGGGTGGGCAGGGCCTCTTTTCTCAAAAGATCTCTCCTAGCTGCCACTGCTGGTACACCCCAGAAGGCAGATGGATGTTGTCTCAGAGGGCCTGTGTGTGTCCCTCTGGGATAACTGGGAGGACAGAGGTTTGACTTAAGCAGGGGACAGCCTCCCTCCTGCCCCTGCCTTCACCTGGACCACTGCAAAGGTGCCCTTTTGGGAGAACTGAACAGAAAGGGGCCCCAGGGCCATGTCCCTCTGCCGGCCTAGACTGAGCTGCAGGAAGCTCCCCCGGGCTGACCCGGTGCTCCCCGCCCAGGTATGGTTCCTGCAGCGCCGATTCCACAAGGATATCCTGCTAAACCCTGTGCTGGTGCTGAGCTTCTGCCCGGACCTGAGCTCTGGCCCTGGACACCTGGGCACAGCTACTCGGGAGCTGCTCTTCCTGGTGGATGGCAGCAGTGCGGCTCACAAGGCCCGTGGGGCTCCCTGGGCGTGGGGGGGGGGCGCTGGGTCAGAGGTGAGGTAGGGCAGCCTTGAGCAGTCTTCCATGTTCATTAGGACACCATCCTTCCACAGGCACAGTCAGCCGTTCTTTTCTCACACACTCACATGTTGTCGCCCCCAGAGTCCAAGGGCTGCTCGGAACCCAATCAGAGCCCAGGTTCACCCCCACCACAGTCTCCCGCCCACACGCTTCCTGGCGCCCCATTTTAGCCCAGCAATCAGCTGTCTTCTCCCCTCTTCCAGGATGCCATTGTGCTGGCCGTGAAGTCCCTCCCACCTCAGACACTTGTCAACCTGACCGTGTTTGGGACATCCGTGCAGCCGCTCTTCCCTGAGAGCCGGCCCTGCAGCGATGTGAGTGTGGCTTGGGTTGGGGGCCTCTTGGGGTCCTCTCAATACAGCCCTGCCCTGCCCAGCCCCTGCGTCTTCTTCAGGACACCGTGCGGCTGATCTGTGAGAGCACTGAGACCCTGCAGGCAGTGCATGGTCCCCCAGATGTGCTGGCTGCGTTAGACTGGGCCCTGGGGCAGCCCCAGCACAGGGCCCACCCTCGGCAGCTCTTCCTGCTCACCGCCGCTGCACCTGGAGCTGGCACCACCCACCAAGCCCTGGAGCTCATGAGGTGGCACCGGGGGGCAGCCAGGTACAAAGTGGGCAGAGCTGGGCGCCTAGGCCTGAGCCTGCTGGGGCACTTGGTGAGCTCACCGCTGTCTGCACTGTGCCTCAGGTGCTTCTCTTTTGGGCTGGGAGCCGCCTGCCGCCAGCTGCTCCGGGGATTGGCCATGCTCAGCAGGGGCACGGCCCACTTCCTGCGGCCAGGGGAGAGGCTGCAACCTGCGGTGAGTGGGCGCTGGACCCATGCTCGGCTCTGGAAGTCGTCCCAAGTCCCACCCGGAACTGAAACGGGCCCCGTGGGGCTGGGGCTCTGGACAGCTCCCAAGGGCTTCCCCCTCCTCGGGCCCCTCCCACTCTCCCCAAGATGTAGAGCAGGGTAAGGACTCGAGGTGCTGTGTAAGGTGCTAAGTGTGAGGACAGCCTGTGACCACCCCCAAATCTGAACCTTGTCCTCAGAAGTCTTGTCCCATCCAAGGGGCTAAGCTCAGCCCAGGAAACAGACTGACCTGGAGAACCAAGCGCTAAGCATACTCCACCGAGCTTTACCCTCATCCCCCATCCGGACCTTTGCGCTGAGCTACATTTCCAGTCCAGTTTTTTCCCCCCGGGGGAACCGGGGATTGAACTCCAGTTTTTGTTTTTGACACAGAATCTCACTAAATTGCTTGGACTGATCTTGAACCGATTCAAGCCCCCCAGAGCCTGCCTTCTCTTGATCCCAGCCCTGTTTCCCTTGTCAGTCCAGGGCTGAGCAGACACCCTCCCTCGGAGAAGAGCTGGCTGTGACACCCAATCTCTCTGTGTCCCCCCTCTGGCCACTCGCCCCAGATGGTGCAGGCTTTGCGGAAGGCCCTAGAGCCGGCTCTCAGTGACATCTCTGTGGACTGGTTTGTGCCTGATGCTGTGGAGGCTCTGCTCACGCCGCGGGAGATCCCAGCTCTGTACCCTGGGGACCAGCTGCTCGGCTACTGTTCGCTGTTCAAGGTGGATGGCTTCCGGACCCGCCCTCTGGGGGTACGCCAAGCCAGGGCTTCAGTCTACAGCTTCAGCACCCTCCTTTCTTCTCCACACTCTCTCGCAGAACTCCTTTATTAACCTCTAGGAGCCCACAGATTTGTACTCAGAATCCTGGAGCAACGCATGCTGCCCCTCTCCTTGGGTTTGCAAGGAGCTGTCCTGTAGGGTGTTGCCCTTGTTTCTCGTGGAAGCTTTTGGCTGTCAAACAGCTCCAGCATTTGCTGTGGTGCTTTTGCCAAAAGGGTTGCTCACTCTTCCCACAGTGTCTGACAGAAAGCACCGTCTGACACATTCTCTGTTACAATGACATGGAAAAGCTGTGTTTACCTAGAGGAACTAAGCATGCGTTCCCTCTTTTTATTATGAGAGTCATATAATAGATTGCCTTTTTACCTGGCTGCCAGGTAGCTTGGGCCAACCCAAGCTCACTGCACAAGCAGTTCTGCTAACCTTTATGGCTAACACATTTGTTTCCTCCTTCCCTAGCACCGGTCTTCTGCTTCTGTTTTATTAGCTTCATTACTTCCACCATGAGGTCCTGTTTGGAGCTTGGTAGTGCATAGCTACCTTCATTTTTTCTCAGAGCTGTTCCTCCTAGGGTCAAGAGCCTGGCTGGCAGAGCTGCGGTGGCTCGGTGTTCCCATCCCCAGAGGAGGTGCCATCTGCCACCAGCCCTGGCACTGAGCCCACTGGGACCTCCGAGCCATCAGGAACAGGCACTGTGTCTGCAGAGCTGTCCTGCCTGTGGGCTGCTGGGGACTCGAAGCCCAGTGAGTGCCTGGAAACATGTGGGCTAGCTGGAGAGGGCTTGGGGGGGGCAGGCTGAGGCCCATTCTCCTGCCCCCCAACAGGCACAGACGCTCTGACAGACCCAGTCACAGACCCGGGACCCAACCCCTCCTCTGATACAGCCATATGGCGCCGCATCTTCCAGTCCTCCTACATCCGGGAGCAGTATGTGCTCACTCACTGCTCCGCCAGCCCTGAGCCAGGCCCAGGCTCCACCGGGAGCAGCGAATCCCCGGGCTCCCAGGGCCCCGGCTCTCCAGAGGGCACGTTTCCTCTGGATCCCCCTTCTCAGCAGGGCTGCCGCAACCTGGCCTGCGGGGAACCTGCAGGCTCCCGATCCTGCCCCCTGCCCGTACCCCCACAAGCTCCATTCAAGGTGAGATTCAGCCGACATGTAGCCATCAAGTAGCGGGTAGATTTATTACCACCTGCTATGTGCCGGATATGGCGTAATGCTGGCTATTCAGTCTAGATAGGTGATAGATTGATCTCCAGTCTTTACACGATATAACAACCAGTGATGAACACCGGACATAGTGCTAGGGGAGTCCAGAACCAGGATAGCTAACTGTGGAACAGGGAAAAGACTAAATAGAAGCTAGGTAGGGAAAAAGGAGAAGACATAAGCAAAAACATAGAGACAAGCAACACTCTTAAGGGGGAGAAGTGCTGCCATGAGATCACATGACCATGTAGCCAGCTGTGTGGGGGTCAATGATGACCAGGAGCTCTGCATTCCTTGACCAGTGACCCCACTTCTCCTGAGCAGGCAGGAGCCCTGAGTGCTGAGGTGCTGGGCCGTCGGCACAGAGCAGCCCTGGCTGGTCGAAGTCTCTCGTCCCCCACAGGTCGGGCAAACTACATGCCTGGCCAACCTCAGCATCCATCTCTGGGTGCAGTGCCAGATGGGGCTGGCCCAGAGCCAGGCCAACAGCTGGGTCAGGGCCTGGATGACTCAGGTAAGGGTGGGGAGAGGCGATGGCGTCCCTGACACCAAGGAGCCTTGGCGCCTAGGCACTGCATTGCCCTTACCCCAGCCCTCTTCTTTCCACAGGAAACCTTCTTTCCCCTGTCCCCATGGACTGGGACATGTTGATGGAGCCACCCTTCTTGTTTACGGCTGTGCCCCCCTGTGAGGAGTCAGTCCCTCTGGCCCCGGCCAAGGCTGAGCAGCTGCCCCCTGAGCCTCCCCGGTGCCATGTGGTGATCCAGGGCCTGTGTGGGGAGCAGCCTGTGTGCTGGGAGGTGGGCATTGGGCTTGAGACACTGTGGGGGCCTGGGGATGGCTTGTGGCCTCTGTCGCACCCTGGAAGAGAAGCTGCCTGGGACCAAGCCCTCCACCGGCTGACAGCAGCCTCTGTGGTTCGGGACAATGAACAGCTGGCTCTCCGAGGAGGGGCTGACACTGCAGCTGACCGGGGTGAGTTGCTAGTGGGCTGAGTCAGGGCCCACAGGTATGGGACAGAGTGGCTGAGGTTTATAGGTGTCTGGGTTGCATCACTCTCTGTTCCCCATTTTGTTTACAAATGATTTGAGATGGCTCAACACATAGATAAAAAAATTAAGCCAGTCATGGTGATGAACACCTGTGTTCTCAGCTTCCTGGGAGGCTGAGGGGGGAGGATCATAAGTTTTGAGGCCAGGCTTGGGAATCTTAGACCCTGTCTCAATAAAAAAGGCTGGGGGGCTGGGGAGATGGCTCAGTGGAATAAGTGCCTCTCTGGCAAGTTCAAGGGCCTGAGTTCAATCCCCAGTTCTACCAAAAAAAAAAAAAAAAAAACCCACAAATAAATAAAATAACTGGGAAAGAGCCGGCAAGATAGCTCAGCAGACTAAGCACCTACTTAGGCAAGCGCAGGGACTAGGGTGTGATCCCTGGTACCACATGGCACACTAAGCCAGCCACTGAGACCAGGTATGGTGGGTCACGCCTGTAATCCCAGCACTGGGGAGGCTGAAAATAGGAGGATCACTACGAGTCCTATCTGTATAGTGAGACCTTGTACCAAATACATTAAAAATAAAAAGCTGAGAGTTGGGTGTGGTGGCACACACTTGTAATCCTGGCCCTCAGGAGGCTGAGGCAGGAGTTTGAGGCCATCCTGGGCTACATAGTGAGTTCAAAGCCAGCATGCACCACCATACTGACACCAGTGACACCATGCCTCAAAATACTAAAAACAAACAAAAAAGAGGCTGGGAATGTAGTTTAGCACAAGGTCCTGAGTTCAATTCCAATATGGTGTACGTGCACACATACAAACAAAACTTCAGTCCCTGAGTTGCACCAGGTACACTTGAAGTGTCCAGTAGTCACATGACTACTGGCTATCACACTGGTTCACAGACATGGCACATTTCCATGCACACAGGAAGTTCTATCAGAAGTACCAGAAAGAATGGAATAAAAAGAACCGTGCAATGTTCTGTTCTTTTTTTTTTTTTTGTTCTGTTCTTTTTAAAATATATTTAGTACAGTGTCTCACTACACAGATCAGACTCCTAGTGATCCTCCTGTTTTCAGCCTCCCAAGTGCTGGGATTACATGCATGCTACACCACACCCAGTCTCAATTGCCATCTCAGCGTGCCCCAGCGGTGGGGCTGGATAGAACCCCTGTC
>NW_004524702.1:7046193-7056337 GCF_000260255.1 Octodon degus
TAATTTTTTAAATTTATTTTTTGTGGTACCAGGGATTGAACTCAGGGCCTTGCGCTTGCCAGGCAAGTGCTTATCCTACTGGCCCCTGCGTCTGCCTAGATATTCTTGACTTCCTGGGTGACAGGGGTCTCCTGCCCCCATTACAGGCTGTGTCCAGCCTCACCACTTCTTGTTGAAGTCAGGGGGTCAAGATGGTTTGGGAGAGCCTAGGTTACTGCACTCGGTTCACAAAGGAGAAAGGGATCATCCAGAGACGTTCTGTGCAGCCCCACAAAAGGTGGGCGTTCACTCCTTGATTCACAGGCCAGGCACGGAGGTCCTTGCTCCGAGCCCTTCAGACCAGCAAGGTCAGTTTGGCCCCCTCCTGCTTCACTTGCCCTGTCGCTGTGGACGCCACCACCAGGGAGGTCCTGCCTGAGGCCCTGCAGGTGCGGAGCTCAGGTAGGGTCCCTCCACCTCCTGTGAACTCCACGGAGTAGCTGCCACCTCACCTGCTGTCCACATGACGACCCTGTTTTCCGTTTCCCTGCAGAGCTAGCGGAGCCCCCTTCCACCTCTCGGGGCCTAGATGCAGCTCTTCTGCCCACAGCCGGCACCTCTGAAGGTAACCCCCAAGCAGGGAAGGGTAGGGCTCCACTGGGCTGAGCCCACCTGGGCGGCCTGACCACCGCAGGACTTCAGGGAGGCTCTCTGCAGGCGTCCTGGACCTGGACCACAACTCTCAGCCAGCTTCAGGGGAGCCCGTGATGCCCACGGGAGGTTCTGGCCGCCCACCGCCTTCCAGACTCAGCCTGGGCCGCCATCGCAAACCCTGCAGCCAGGAAGCAGGCCAGGCCGGTGCGAGCCACAGTGAAGGCAGCGACCACGACTACCTGCCCCTGGTGAGGACTCGGGAGGTGGAGGGTGGCCCGGAGCCCCGTGCCGTCCCAGCGCTTTTCCCCCCACCTCCTCTCTCCTCAGGTGCGGCTGCAGGAGGCGCCCGGCTGCTTCCGCCTGGACGCGCCCTTCTGTGCAGCCGTGCGCATCCCGCGGGAGCGCCTGTGCCGCGCCTCGCCCTTCGCGGCACACCGCGCCAGCCTCAGCCCCACGTCGGCCTCGTCCCCCTGGGCGCTCCTGGGCCCCAGCCTGGGCCAGGGCGACAGCGCCACGGCCTCCTGCAGCCCGACGCCCAGCTCAGGCTCCGAGGGTCCGGGTCAAGCGGACAGCGGCCGGGGCTCTGACACCGAGGCCTCGGAAGCGGCGGACGGGCCGGCCGGCGCGGACCTGCGGGGTCGCAGCTGGGCCACGGCCGTGGCGCTCGCGTGGCTGGAGCATCGCTGTGCGGCCGCCTTCGGTGAGTGGGAACTGACAGCGGCCAAGGCTGACTGCTGGCTGCACGCACAGCACCTGCCAGACGGCCTCGATGTGGCCGCACTCAAGGCCGCCGCCCGCGGGCTCTTCCTGCTGCTGCGCCACTGGGACCAGAACCTCCAGCTCCACCTGCTGTGCTACAGCCCTGCCAATGTGTGAGGCCCTGCGGTGGCCCCAACACTCAGTCACTGCCGCCCAGGGTCGGCCTCCCACTACTGGGAACAGGTGGGCTGGTGCCAGTCCACCCTCTACTGCTTCTCACTTCTCCCTCAATGCCCCAGCCTGAAAAGTGCCTGCTGTGCTCTCTCCCTCCTCTCCCCCCCTCCCCGTGTGCTGAGTTCCTGCTGCACTGGAAGGGGAGAGCCACAGCGCCCAGCCCTATGCAATAAAGTGCCTCTTATGATTGCTGGAGCGAGCCTTTATCATTTTGTTTCCACAGCCCTGGAGGGTGAACCCTGTCTTTGCACTGAGCTACGGCCCCAGCCCGTTTTATTTTGCTGCAGGGCCTCATTAAGTGACCCAGAGAGGGCTTAAACTCATGAGCCTTCTGCCTGATCTTCCCAGTGCTGAGTGCTTTTTCTGCTGGGTCTATGTCCTGAAGTTTTGCCAGGAGCCAGCTGTCCCCAACTCCACGTAGCAGCACAGAGGTGAATGTGGCCAGGTTTATTCAGAAGGGCAGAGTCTAGTCCCTGTCCCAAGTGGACTGGAGGGTAGGCCCAGGCCTCAGTGGGCCTTCCTTCGGTGACGAACACTCTTGGGGAAAGGCTGAGGGCCCAGCCACAGCTGCAGCAGGATAACAGCATGGCACACGTGCAGGGCGGCTGAGCTGCAGGACGTGGATGGATAGGTGTTCCAGGAGAGCTCAATGAGCCCAAGCACCAGCAACCTGGAGTTGGGAGATGGCTGCACTCAGCGCTGTCCGGGCCACAGCCCTTTGGCTCGTCACGCCCTAGACATGCCCTCCCCGCCCGCCATCCCCACAGCCAGGCTGTCCTACCTACCTGAGCAGGTGTGTGAGCCAGCCTGCAGGCGTGGCCCACAGGAGGTAGGGAAGTGTGTGGAAGTACCAGACATAGAACTGGTAGTGCAGGGAGCGGCTGAAGCAGATGCCAATGAAGTTGGAGGTGAAAAGTGTAGAAACGATCTGTAGGTGGTGATCAAGGCCAAAGGCAGCAACCAGGGCAGGAGCTGGGGGCCAGAGAGCCCCTGGCATGGCCCTTCCTACATGCCTGCTCTGGACCCTAAGCCGGTGAGTTCGAATCCCTCTCACTAGCTGTGCGACACTGGTCCCTCATTTAACCTTTTCAACCTCAATTTTTGTCATCTATAAAATGAGGGTAAGAGCACCTCCTATCTCAGGATCTCTCATAAGCTTCAAATGTTAGAATGAACAGAAATCTAAGGCTACAGTGTGAAAGCTCACATGACAGCTCAGTTATTTACACTGCTCTGCACAGACACAGGTATGTATGCACTCACCGAGACAGTCTCACTGTGTAGCCCAAGTTGGCCTGGATCTTGCTTTCCAGCTCAACTCTCTATTTTGTCTTAGCCTCCTGAGGGTTGGGATTAAAGACACTGTCCGAACAGCTGGCTACACAGCTCGGCATTTAGAATTCACAGTAAAACATGCTGCAGTATAAAGTGCTCGGCACAGTGCTGCGGAAGAGCTCTATGGAGGGGCTCTCCTGCCCACCCCTAGGTCACCGGGCACTGGAGGCTAATATAACTGGACACTCGGAGAGGTCAGGACTTACTGTTCCACAAAGTAAAGGATATGATTGGGCGTGAGAGGCTGGGGTGGGACCTTCCTTTTGGAGGGATCCTTCAGCAGTGACAGGATACTCTCTCCGGTCCTAGGGAGAAGCAATTCAGACATTTATTGCCCCTCCCCACCAGCCACTCTAGACTCATCCTAGTGCTTAATATCTCTTCCAGGCAGCCGCTAGGCCTGGGCTCTTTATTACTCGCCCAACTCTGCCCAGGATGCTGCCCCCCTTCTTACCTGTGCCACCTGCAGAGAGCAAACAGTGCAAGCAGGCTGAGGTGGGCAGCCAGCAGGGCCAGGTGGAAGGCGCGGTGCAAGAAGAGCGCCTCTGGGAGGAAGCGCCAGTTCACTGTCCACCGGAAGAGAAACTGGCGGCCAAGGTCAAAGGAGCGAGACAGGTAGCCCACGGGGTTCTCCAGGAGGAAGGGCAGACCCAGCACCAACTGAGGGTGGGGGTTATGTCAGCAGGGCTGCCAAGGGGCACCCTGGCCTCATGCCAATCACCAAGGGGAGCAGGATTAAGATGGGACCTTCAAGGAGTCCCCGATTCCTCCCAGGAAGAGTGGGAAGCCACCTTATACCAGAGCCCACCCCAAGAAGCGGAGGAGGAAGGTAGTAGGAGGCTCTGAGGTCGGGTTTACTGAGTCATCAACAGCTCCACCTTAGAGTGGAGACATGGAAGCCAAAGCAGACATGGCGGCCGTCAGCTTGGAGTCAACTCCAAAACCCTCTTGGCTTTGAGGAAGTCTCAAGGACGGAAGGGGGCCAGATGGGTGGCCTCTCCTTTGTGAGGAGGGAGAAGGGCAAAGAAGGGTACCTGAAGGACAGCACAGATGCCCAGCTTGGGGAGGGCACCATGGAAGCCAAACTGTGTAAGGAGCAGGAAGAGTAACCCGGGGGCAAAGAGCAGCACGTTCATCTTCACAGAGACCGCCAGGCTGCAGGCAGCACGGGGAGGAGAGACAGAGGTGAGCCCCTAGGCCGGGTCCCTTGCCCAAAGCTCTACCCACCATCACTATAGGAAGTCCTCCCCCATGCCACCAGGCAAGCACCACTCAGAGCTGCTGGGGAAGGCAAGGCAGCCTGGGAAGAGCCTGGGGAGGGCAAGGCAGCCTGGGAGGATGTGAGGGAGGGGAGACACCTAGCCTCTGAGCACTGACAGGGTGCACACACTGAGCATCATGTATGCAGTGCACAAAGGCTGGCTCCAGCAATGGCTACTGCCCAGGGGGAGGAGAACAGGAAGACAGTGTGCTGGGATGGGCGTAAAACGGGGACTTTCTACATATCTGGACTTGGCTTATGGGGGCCACTCCCTTACTCTCTCTGCTGCAAATGGGAAGAGAAGGGGCCAGAAGGGAGGAGTTGTTGACCTGAAAAAGAGGCAGCCCCAGCCCCAGCGCTGGGCCAGGAAGAGGTTGATGCTGAGGAAGAGTAGAGCCATGGCCACAGGATCATTGAAGAGCCGCAGCACAAAGATGGAGTGGACGCGGTAGGAGGCGCAGCACATGAAGAAAAAGACGAAGGGCGGTACCTAGGGGCAGGCACAGTGGGGAGCAAGGTCAGCTGCCCAAACCTGAGCCACTGCCACCACCCACCTTGCAGGATGGAGGCCTCTAGTCCTCGTAGCATGAACTCACCTTGCAGGTCTGATGGTAGATCAGGAAAACAAGCAGCAGCGTGGCCAGGTAGAGCACAGCGAAGATGTGCTGGGCCATGCGGATGTTGGTGCCCTGGCCAGTGGCGTAGTACAGCCCCATAAAGATGTACACAAAGCCAGCTGGGTAGCTGGAAGATGACAGGGAATGTGAGTCGTGGGCAGGCCAAGTAGCCTGGTACCCAGCCAGCCCTCCATATCCTCCGGTAGCCTCCTACCCCTACTCACACAAGCGGTCCAGTGTCACCCTGAAGTTGGGTATAGTCATATGTGCCATTAATGACGCCTTCCACCTGGGTCATGTACGCCTTCCAGTCAATCTCTGTGTCTGGAAAAAGAGAATCTGATTACTTTTCAGTCCAGAACCTGCCTGCCCTCATACCCGTTCCCCAGAACACAGAAGCACAGTTTCGGCCCATACCCAGGCCTGTTTCCACCCTTGTCTAACTGCTTGAATCCCTTGAGAAACCCAGGTACCTTGTTTTTGATACCAGTGATTGAATTCAGGACTTTGTGCTTGCCAAGCAGGCACTCATGCCGCTGAGCTGTATCCCTGGCCCTACCCAGGTATCCTAAACCCAGGCTGTCTGTAACTCAACTCACCCTCTTTCCTCCTACTCCCAGCCTGCTGCCCCTCCTGGCTTCTACACAAATCTAAGCAACATCTTTGCGATACCCTTTTTCTCCTTTCCCACCCTTAGTAAGTGTCGCCTAGTCATCCTAAATACCTCTACTAGCTCCTCCTTCTCTGCTAAATTCTATATATTCCATATTGGGTATAACATAATCTGTAGCCTGAACTTTACAGCATTCTCCTAATTAGGGTTCTGGCTTCCATTTTCATTCTACTACAATGTATTTCTACTTTCTCTTCTTGTACGAGTTTCCTACATTGCCAGGTTTCTCACCTTGAAATCCTTCAATGATTTCCTAAAAGATAAAGATCAATGTCTAGCACACCCATTTTTTTTTTTTTGTTTGTTTGTTTGTTTTGTTTTGTTTTGTTTTTCTGGTGGTACCAGGGATCAAACTCAGGACCTTGTGCTTGCCAGGCAAGCGCTTATTCTACTGAGCTATCTCCCTGGCCCCCTTTTCTTTCTTTTAAAAATTTATTTTTGTCTATTTAAGATAGGTTTTCCCTTTCCAGTTCAGACTGGCCTTGAGCTCCCTTTGTAGCCCAGGCTGGTCTCAAACTCCCAACAATCCTCTTGCCTCAGCCTCCCAAGAGCTGGGATTACTGGTGGGCACCAATACACTCGGCCCTCAAAACTGTTTTATATTTCTTACATTTTTGTCTTTTTTTTGGGGGAAAACAAACTGAGGACCTTGCACTTGCCAGGTAGGTGCTTGTACGGGTGAGCTATATTCCCAGTCCTTCTTTTCTTTCTTTCTTTTTTTTTTTTTTCATCATTTTTGAGACAGGATCTTGCTATGTAGCTCAGGGTGGCCTCAAACTCATAGCAATCCTCCTGACTCAGCCTCCCCAGGATTACAGGCACGCACCACTAGGCCTGGTTTCCCTTTTTTCTTTCCTCACTTGGCTAGTTCATACCCACTCTCTAAGGGCACACTATGAAACTTCTCCTGATTCCCCAGGTCTGCACCGCCTATGTTCATCCTGTCTCTCCATTTTCATGATGGCTATGATGCACTGGAGGTGCCTGCTACTTTATCTTTGTTCAGGCCACACTCATCTCTTCTACCACCTGTGGTACCTAGCACAGTAGCCATATAATACGCACTCAATAAATATGTGCTGAATGACTCTTCTTTAGCAAGGAAGCCAGTGCTGTAAACCCAGTTAGATCTGGCCTGAAAGGAGCCACCGATAATACCTAACCGACTCAAATGCGCACAAATGCCACCATTGTGAAGGAACGTTCAAGACCTCAGAATCAAATGGGTGAAAAAATTGAGATCTGGGAGGGGAAGTGGTATGTCCAAAGGCGCAAACAAGCAGGTGCATCAGTACATTAACTCTAGCCCAGAACTGACTTCCACGCTAGTTTGTTCTCTTAGCCTGGCAGGCCGAACGTTCAAGGCAGAATGCCAAACTCCAAGATCACCCCCTTCCTTATAGGGGCGGATTAAGATCGCATTTTCTGCGGCACAGGCTGGGGCTCCAGTAAGGAACATACATCTAAAAATGATGAACGAGGGTATTTGAAGTCTAGTTTTAAGTTCCGAGTCCCGGTCCCAGTTTGGATCAGGGGTCTGATCTCCCTCCTTCCCCCTCCTCTCCCGTTCGGCGCACTCACATGCCACCCTGTGAATGACCCAGAAGGTGATGCCCACCTCCGCCAGGCAGAGGCAGGAGGCCACTAGGAGCGTGTAACGAGGCTCCCGCAGAAGTAGGCGCCGCTCTTGCCAGGCACGCTGTAGCCAGTGTCTGCAGAATCCTCCCGGCTGGGCCGCGGAACCCTCCCGGCCGCGTTTCCGCAGCCCAGCCGCCATCTTGACAGTGCGCCGCTCAAGTTGGCCCGCCACTCCGGAAACTCAACCTTTGAACACTTAGGTTCCGCACTTTGTGGGGAAGGTCCCACGAAACAAAGCGCTGCTGGTGAGGAGCTAAAATCAGCGCTGACTCCACTGAAATTATTTCTTCTACATCTCTCTCCTCCAGCGGATTACCCACTCCGTAAGAGCAAGAGCAAAGCTTTACTCAATATATACCCAGCTGGGCACAGGCGCTAATAGTGGATGAACGTCCGCGCAGAAAAGCAATAGTCCTGCCTCCTGTAATTCCAGGGCCATTTCCATTTCATCAGTGCTGGAAAAATTCCAGTTTGTGGCTGGAAGGCAAAGCCCTCATCTGCGCCCCTCCCACCTCCTTTCACAGCCTTGCTGGAGGTCAGAAACGGTTTGCTTAGAAGTAACTCATGGGTTAATCTCCAGGCAAAACCGTTCAAAATGAAATACGAGAGGTCACAGTGATGAATCCGAGTGAGTCTCCCACCAAGTGGGGCTCTCCTAGGTAACCGGACAGCTAGGGGCTTCAGAATCCAATTCGGCTTTCCAGCCGGAGGATTGTGCAAAGAGCGCAGAGCAGAAAACGGAAGTTCCACGTGTTTGTGTTGAGCAACTGCGGGAGGTGGGCGGAGCTCCGAGAGTCCCGCCCCCCGCGCTCGCCATTGGCTGCCGGGCGGGGCTCGCTGCTTCTGCTGCGAGCATGGCCTCTCCCCGGGCCCCCGCGCTGTCTCCCGAGTTGCCTAAGCGGAACTTCGAGTACCGCGAGGTTCAGTACTGGGACCAGCGCTACCGAAGCGCGGCTGACTCTGCCCACTACGAGTGGTTCGGGAACTTTTCCTCCTTCCGTGCCCTCCTGGAGCCGGAGCTGCGGCCGGAGGACCGTATCCTCGTGCTAGGTGGGTAGCCCGGCGCTGCCCAGCCCGCGCCTTCTTCCAGTCTGCCTGCCCTCGTCGGGGACGCCCGCCCCAGGCTCAGCGCCTTCAGATCCAGCCGTGTTAGCCAGGGCAAGCAGGAGGAAGACCGTCCCCGAGAGCCGAGCGTGGGGTGCCCGAGGACCCTGCCCCACACTCAGGGGAAGTGGCCTCGGACCCGCAGAACTCGGCGCCGGCCGAGTTGGAGTCTCAGCGCTAACTGACAGGCCGAGAATCGTGGTGAGCTTTTCACTTGCAGAAACGGGACTGCAGGCCACTCGAGCTCATCGCCCACCGCTTCTGGGTTCACGCCAGTGGGCGCCCGGTGCCGCTGTCACCTCGCACTCTCGGAGCTCTGGACTGAAACTTAGCTCTACACCGCGAGCGAAGTGAGGGAACAGCGCCCCCTGAGGTCGGAGGGGAGTTGCAGCGGAGGTTGGGGTGATTTTGAAGGAACGAAGCGCTAAGGAGATGGGCTAAGGTCCTGCTGGTCACCCGGGTTTTCTTCCCACTGTCGGCCTTGGAGGCGCTTAGTAAAGTCTGAGTGAGCAGCGGGTTTCTTTCCAGTTATAGGTTTTAGTTGCTCTGTATAAAACCATATATGTATATATTTTGTTTTTATTTTGGGAGACGAGCTTGCTGTGTAGTTCAGGCTGGTGTTGAATTCACTAGGCGACCCAGGCTGGCCTTGAAACTCAGGTGCTCCTCCTGCCTCAGCCTCCTGAGTGCTGGGATTACAGGCATGTAACACCACCCCCAGTTCTAAATATTATATGTATATTATTTTATTATGTACTTGGTACAGGGTCTCTCAACGCAGATCGGACTCGTAGTGATTCTCCAGTTTTCAACTTCCCAAGCGCTGGGATTACAGGCACGCGCCACCACGCCCAGTGTCAATAGCTTTTCTCAGCTTGCACCGCGGGCAGGGCCGGCACAGTATGCTGGGGATCGAACCTGGCTGCTGCTGCACTCTGCCTAAGCAGGTGCTTTAATCCGCTGAGCTATCTGGTCAGCCCTAAAACATTATATGCTAAATGAAATATTTGATATATATAAAAGGAACTTCATATATTCAGTTTGTGAAATAGAACATTACGAGAATTAGAAAGGCATAACCTAGTGGTTAAGAACTTGGACTCTGGAAGCAGCTGATTATGTTGGATTCTTGGCTCAGCTGTTGCTGGCTCTGTAATCTTGCACATAATACTTAAATTTCTGTGCTCTATTTTCCTTGCAAAAAAAAAAAAAAAGAAAGAAAGAATACTTGCTAAGTGTGGTGGTGTATCCCTGATTCCAGATCCTCAAGAGGCCAAGGTAGAGGGGCCGGGGAGATGGCTCAGTGGAATAAACGCTTCCCTGGCAAGAGAGTTCCAGGCAAGCTTGAGCCATTTAGGAGACCCTACTTCAAAATAAAAATAAAGAAGGCTGGAGCTGTAGCTAAGTGGTGGAATGCTTGCCTAGCGTGTGTGAGGCCTGGGGTTCACTCTATAGCACCTCAGAACAAACAAAAAAACTTAAGTATCAGATTTTTAAGAAGACTGGTTGCCTATGAATCTTCAGAACAACTGTGGCAAACCCCTTCCCAGGTAAACAGTTGCTTGAGGTTGGGTTTTTTTTTTGTTTTGTTTTGTTTTGTTTTTTTTGGTGGAACCGGGGATTAAACTCAGGCCCTTGTGCTTGCCAAGCAAGCGCTTATTCTACTGAGCTATCTCCCCAGCCCCATTGCTTGAGGTTTTTTGTTTTTTATTTTAAGTTTTTGTTGTTGTTGTTGTTTTAATGTATTTGGTACAGGGTCTCACTACACAGCTCCAACTCGTAGTGATCCACTTGTAGTGATCCTCTTGTTTTAAGCCTCCCCAGGGCTGGGATTACAGGTGTGTGCCACCTTGCCCTGGACTCATTCCCTGGCTCAGCATGCCCCACGGGCGGGGTTGGCACAGCATGTGGGACCCAGGATCAAACCCTGGTTCCTTCAATTGCCAAAGC
>NW_004524702.1:7056872-7063816 GCF_000260255.1 Octodon degus
GGCTTACTCTAGGGGTCTGTAAACATTTTTTCTTTTTTCCCCCTTGGTACTAGGAATTGATCAACCCGGGGCTACACACCAAGTCCTTTTTATTTTATTTATTTTTTCCTTTGAGAAAGGGTCTTGCTATGCAGTTCAGGCTGGCCTTGAGCTCAGTCTGTAGCCAATGGTGGCCTCAAACTTGCAATGATCCTCCTGCCTCAGCCTCCCAAACTCTGGGATTACCTTTGTAAGTTTCTAGACAGGGTCTCACCAAGTAGCCCAGGCTGGCCTAAACTTGTGCTCCTCCTGCATCAGCTTCCTGAGAATCCACTATGGTCGGCTGTAAATCTCTCTGAACAGGGCCAGATGGCGTATATTTTAGGCTTTGCAGTCTGTGTCACAGCTCCTCAGTTTTGCTTCTGTATTGGATAAACAGACAATATGTAAGTGAGTAAGAATAGCCATGTCCCAGTAAGTCTTTACAAAAAGGGGTGGCAAGCCAGATGTGGTGGCACCTGCCTGTAATCCCAGCTATTTAAGAGGCTGAGGCAAAAGGATAGGAAATTCAAGATCAGTTTGTACATAGGGTCGGCCAGATAACTCAGCGGACTAAAGTGCCTGCTTAGGCAGGCACAAGGACCAGGCTTCGATCTCCAGTGTGCCATGCTGACCCGCCCCTGGGCTGCTCTGAGAGATTGCGTGTGATGGCACATGCTATAATCCCAGCGCTCGGGAAGCTGAAGACAGGAGGATCATTACGAGTCTGAGCTATATAGTGAGACCCTGTAGACCTTGTACTAAAATACATTTTTTAAAAAAAATCAGTTTGTACAGCCAGGCAAGGTGGTGCAGACCTGTAATTCCAGCACTTTGGGTGGACTCTCTCAAAATTTAAAAGTAAAAGGTCTGGGGAGGTAGCTCAGTGGTAGAGTGCTTGCCTAACATGTATAAGTTCCTGAGTTCAATCTCCAGTATAGTAAAAATAAAAATTGAAAGGGCCGTGTATGTAGCTAGGTGGTAGAGCACTTGCTTAGCATGTACCAAGCCTGGGCTCAATCCCCACAACACAAGCAAATCCTCAGGTGAGAATTCATGTCCAAGCCATTTGTTAGATAAAAGCTCCTTGGAGAAATTGATGAATGGGGAGGATCAGGCACAGGGAAGAAGCTAGGGGACATTTCCCTGAGGATAATTTCAATCTGAAGAGTTGCAGATGTAAACTGGTAGGTGAGAACACACCAAAACATAAGGACATACAAAAATTGTGAACAGGGCTTTGAGCGAATCTTGTCAGAGGACACACAGTATCTGTTATCATCATGGAGCAATAGTGAAGTAAGGGTGCCCTGCACCTCCAGAGCTTATTCACTTATTTATGTATTTATTTGGTATAGGGTCTCGCTATGCAGCTCAGACTTAGGCAGGCACAGGGACCAGGGTTCGACCCCCAGTGTGCCGTGCTGACCCGGCCCTGAGGTGCGCTGAGACGAGGCATGGTGGTACATGCCTGTAATACCAGCGCTTGGGAAGCTGAAAACAGGAGGATCATTACGAGTCTGATCTACATAATGAGACCTTATAGACCTTGTACTAAAATATATTAAAAAAAAAAATCAGTTTGTACAGCCAGGCATGGTGGTGCAGACCTGTAATTCCAGCACTTTGAGAGGATTCTCCTTTCTCAGCCTTCCCAGGGCTGGGATTACTGGCATGTGCCACCATGCCCAATTTCAGTGGCCAGCACACCATGACTGGGGTTCCAGGGCTGGCACAGTATGTGATGCTGGGGATTGAGCCCGGGTCCTTGTGCTTGCCAGGCAGGCGCTTAGATAACCCTGCTATCTCCCCAGCCCACGCTTTGCTTTTGTTTTAAGCAGTTTGGCTATGTAGTTCAGGCTGGCCTTGATCTCACTAACCTTACAAGCCTAAGGTTGCTTGTAACTCATACCAGTCCTCCTGCCTCAGCCTTCTGAGTGCCTTGATTGCTGGCCTGCATCACTATGCTGGCTCCAGAGCTTCTAGTTCTTCCGCTATACAGTGTGCAGATAGGTGGAGAGGGACCAGGAACTCTGTTGGGATGGGTCATGACGGCACTATGAATGACACCCTGAGCATCATGCTGATATGACCTAACATGGAATGTCACCCCTGAAGGTGACAGGACCCCTGGGAAAATGGAAGGCAGTTGAGCTTCATGATTTAAAAGCTCTGGCTCTGAAAAAAAAAAAAAAAAAAAAAGCTCTGGCTCTGGAGTGAAACGAGCCTGGGTTTAAATTATGGCTCTAACTCTGACCATGTAACCTTAGGAATATTGTTTATTCACTTACCTCAATTTCCCCATCTAGAAAAAAGGGAATGGTAATAATAGTTCTGTACAGAGCTGTGAATGCAAACTGAGGTACCATAAAGTTCTTAGGACAGTATGTGGTGTCCGAGGCTGTTAGCTCTTGTCATCATCACCACGCCAAGGGTGAAACCTAGGGCTGAGCGTGTGCTAGGCAAGCATTCCATTGTGTGTACCATCCCCTTATTATTGAAACTGGGAGTCAGGGGACCGTTGATCCAGGTCCAACCAAAGAACAGTGTGCCCTGAGGAATGGTGAGTGTAGTCCCTGTGAGCAGAACAGCCTTGTGGCAGGTGAGGGCATGTGAATGGCTGTCGCAGCTCTGCTATAATAACACTTTTCTGATTGTCTACCTTTGCTTAATCCATACTCTGTTGGAATCTTCTGATCATCAAGTGGCTTCCAAGTTCCTAGAGAGAGAAAAGAGACCAACCAGAGGAGGGTTCACTTGTGTGTTACCGTGATGGTTATTTTTCATCTTATAAATCAATGATTGGCCTTCAGGCTTAAACTCAGTCTCATTTTTACAGTTCTGGGTAATATGTTCTTGGATTTCGATCAGTTTCTCTGGGCTCTTCAATTTTAGTTGTGGGCACCAGATCACTGAAGCAGAAATGAGAAATTACTGCTTTGTAAGGGTCACTGGCCCTGTGGTGAGGATTTTCCTCTCCCTTCATCTGTGATCAGGATCTCTTAGAAGATGCTCTCTGTACCATGGGGAGGAAAGGAAGATCTGATTTTGTCTGCAGTTGAACAGAGCTCTGCAGGCACAAAAGGTCAGGTGCTAGGTGATGAAGGAACTGTGGCTCAGAGAGCCCAACAGGGTCTCAGCCTAGAGCTGAGCTGGGGTCTCCTGTTCAGCCACTCTCACCTCCCATTCCTTGTGCTGTCTGCCAGCATATCAGGCTGCAGTGTGTACTGTGTGTTAGGTTTTCCCAGATGAGACGAAACTCTTTGAGCTGACAGGCCCGAGCAGGGACTGCTGAGGACTGGCCAGCTGTCCCTGATGGCCTGTCTGGGTGCCAGGTCTGCTAGATTAGGGCTATCTCAACTACTGATCCTGAAATCCTCTTAGAGAAGTAAATGAGGATTAAAAGCAGCATAATTCCAAGAGCTGGGACTCCCCATGCGGGGCTCCCTGGAGTTGTCATCCAGCCCTGTTCTCAGCCTGTGCTGGCCACAGGAGGCCCTGGAAGAGACCACTGGATCTTCTGAAGCAGTTGTGCCCGCTGGGCTGTAGTCCAGGTCCACTCCCCCTTGCCTCTCTCTGACTTTACCCTGCCCTCTTGGAGACTGCATTCTGGGTACTTTCCACTGGAGTGTTTCTTGATTTTCCCTCCAAAAATGCTGCTTGGTTGGTGGATCTTATCTGATCCACCTGGTTGGGTCAGAGACCCTCTCTCCTGCGCTCCCTTCTTTCCCTATTGAAATATTCTGAGAGGCACACTGCTGGGGGTGGGGCAGTGTCCACATGTGGTCTTTCCACCAAGCGCAAGCTCCTTGCCAGCAGGCTCTTACTTCTCAGCACACACGAGGGTCAGCTCCACAGTCTCGCCAACTAGTCTTGCTTTTGCTTATTCATGCTGCCTTGGAAATCAAAGTAATCCCTCACACGAAGCTTTCCCCAGGTTATCATGCCAGATCTCTAAGTGGTTCATTATTAGGCTAATAACTAATATAGCCCTAATGATACAATTATTATCCTCATTATGAATCTGAGGACACAGAAGCCCAATGACTTGGAACAGTTTCCCATGGCTGTGACCAGGTATAGCAGTGTCTAGACCTTTGAACTCCTGAGTGCTGAGCATCTTTCGCTTCTCCCCAGCTGTTTTAATTTTTCTTTTTTTCCCTTTTTTTCTTTTTTTTTTTTTTTGTGGAACTAGGGATTGAATTCAGGCCCTTGCACTTGCCAGGGAACCCCTTATCCCACTGAGCCATCTTCCTGGCCCTTACTGTTTTAGTTTTTAAATGTAGCACATCACAGCCTGCAAGTAGACTAGCTATTGACTGTAGTCTTTTTTTTTTTTTTCTGAGTAGGAAGTCCAAGCTCTTGGTATTGAAACAACTTGCCCCAGTATACACAGCTGGGAAGGATGGAGCTAGGGTTTGTGCCCAGGGCTGTGTGATTTCTGCCACTTGCAACCTCCCCCTTGGTACTGGGAGGCTTGGGCTGAGAAAAAACGGGCCAAGGAAGGATGAGTAATCAGGGGGAGGTGAGAATCAAAACAACCCTTACTCTTTAACCACCCTTCTTGTCCTGTGCCAGGTTGCGGGAACAGTGCCTTGAGCTACGAACTGTTCCTCGGAGGCTTTCCGGACGTGACCAGTGTGGATTACTCATCAGTAGTGGTGGCGGCCATGCAGGCACGCTATGCCCACCTGCCCAGGCTGCGCTGGGAGACCATGGATGCACGGGCACTGGGCTTCCCTGATGGCTCCTTTGATGTGGTGCTCGAGAAGGGTACCCTGGATGCCCTGCTGGCTGGGGAGCGAGACCCCTGGACCGTGTCTTCTGAAGGTGTCCACACTGTGGACCAGGTGCTAAGTGAGGTGAGCAGACCAAGCAGTGGGAATGAGGGGCTGAACCTCCAGGAGACCAAAGAGCCCAGGAGCCAGAGGATCTAGTCTGGTGTACCCTTAGGGATGTGATTAAACTGGGTCAAGATTAGATGGGGCTGGAGTGGCCAAGCTCACAACAGCTAATGTTTGGCTAGTGGGTTGCCATAGGGATGAGCTAGCAGCTGGGTTCCAGATAGGTGAGGAGTTGTTAGGAAAGCACAGCCTCTCACAGTGCCATGCTCCTCTCTGAGTAGAATACAGTGCTCCCCCTGGATGGCAAGGGCAGAGGGGCTTATTTGCCATGGCAAGCCTGAGCCACTGCTTGTGGGATGAACTGAGGTTTCAGGGGAAAGGCATCTGGGATAGTACTGACCTTTGAGAACCTGGAGATGACTCATCACTGGTGACTTCTCTGTCTGCCTTACAGGTGAGCCGGGTGCTGGTCCCTGGGGGCCGGTTCGCCTCAATGACCTCAGCAGCCCCCCACTTTCGGACTAGACACTATGCCCAAACCCGGTACGGCTGGTCCCTGAGGCACGCAACCTATGGCAGTGGCTTCCACTTCTACTTCTACCTCATGCACAAAGGCGGGGAGCTGAGTGAGACTCAGCTGGCCCTTGGGGCCCAGCTCCTCTCAGCCACCAGGCCTCCTCCCTCTCCCTGCTCCCTCCAGGACTCAGATGAGGACTTCCTCAGTGCCATTCAGCTGTGAGGGCAGAAACATGGTCTTTCAGCCCTCCCTGCCTTTCTGCCCCGTGCTCCTTTGGAGTTGGAATTTCTGACTGAGGGTTGGTTTGCTCACATGCTCGCATCAGGCCTCTGCAGAGGATGGAGCTGGCGGAACAGTGTTACGTGAACCCACATAGCCCAGTTCCAGACCCCAGCCTTCTGGCTTCCTCAGCTCTCTACTGGGCATCCTATCTCTTCTCCCACCATTCCAAATCAACCGCGATCCATCCCCCCAGGGTAAAGCTTAACAAAAAAAACCCCCGCACACCAGCCAGCTTGGAGACCCCCATCCAACCCTGATTTATTCACAGGAGGCTGCAGAATTTGAATCCAGATTGTTTTCTGCTTAACTTCCAGCTGCAGACCCAACACTGATTAGACTATCTGTGTATCTAAGGAGACCATATTGTGATGATGTCCAGGTTAGGTTGGCCTGCTAGTAGTCTTCTTGCACCTGAGATTCCCAAGTACCTGCCTCCCTCCCACTTTGGCCTGGCTCCTGAGCCCACTGAAGCAGCAGTGGCCAATGCAAGCCCAAGCACACGCACAGGGAGGTCTGTGTTTATTCACACACTTGTACAGTGAGGATAGAGGAACATTTACAAAGGACACCTGGGTTGAGAACATCTCTAGGTCCACAGGTGCAGAGCAGCCCCCACTCGGGTTCCCAGGGGTAAGAGAATGGGGTCCAAGGTAAAATCAGATCTGGGCTCTTAGAAGGTGATACCGTGAGGTGGGGGGATCTGCCAGAGAGCCTCCTGGGGGTCAGGCCTGGGCAGAGTGACCACGTGGTTGGTTATCATTTTGGGGGCTTGTTCCACACCAGCCTCAACACCTGTCCTATCTGCCAGGCGCAGAAGAACACGGTGGAGGCTGGGGGAGAGGGCACGAACCAGGAGCGGAGCCAGTAAACAAAGAATCGGATATAAAAATACAAATGTGCCGAGGAAGTCCCTTAGAAAGAAGCCAGACGGGGTGAGAGTGGAATGGCCCAGAGGGCTGGGCTAGTGGGTGAGAAGCTCATGCACATGTTCAGCCAAACGTCCCTGGCCACGCGGTCTGACCCCACAGCCGGGTCTGCAGACCGGACTGGCCGGAGGGGGCAGGGCGGGGGAGCCGTGCGGGAGGGGGCGGGCCTGGGGCTGCGGGTCTCCGTGTCCGTTCCGGTGTGCGGGGTGGGGCTGCGGCCCGAGGTTCTAAAGTGCATGAGCGCGGCGGCGGGCTCCCGGCGCATCCGCGCCGCTGCCACCGGCCCCGCCGCCGTGGTGCTGAAGCGGACAGCTCCGGACGGCCTGGCCTGGTGGCGGCGGTGGCGCTGCCCTGCAG
>NW_004524702.1:7063916-7065165 GCF_000260255.1 Octodon degus
GCATCGCCGGCCCGCGCTCCTGGCGCTGCGGGGCTGGGCCCGGAGCCCGCCGCCCGAGCCGGCGCGTCTACACTCCGGACGGCGGCTTCTCCCCCATCCCCTTCAGCACGTCGTCTATCCGGTCATCCTCGATCACCACTGCGCAGGGAGAAAGCGCGTCAGCCGCGCGCGCGGCCTCGGGGGGCGGTGGTGAGAGCGGGCCCCTGTTCTCCCGCCCCGCGCAGCGGCTGCTGTGGCCCAGCGACGCCCCTTGGATCCCGGTGCCACCTCACCTTCACTAACTCTCCCGCCACCGAGCCTCGCTCCCGCAGCCCCTGTGACTTCCCGTGATGGGACGCCCCTCGCCAGAGCCTCGGCCGCTCTCCCTCCCGCCGCCTGAACTGATTAGACTGTTCTCGGCGGTGGATCCACCCCCTCCTGACTCTCACTTCAGCAGAACCCCTTCCTCAAACGGGGTTCAGACGAAATAGCCGGCTAGTCCAACCCTCTCCTACCTAAACCTCTTGCTTCTTGAACCCCACTTCCAATCCTGACACCGACATTCTCTGTCCCCTCGCAAACGACCAGAACAACCAAACTCCCAGCCTCCCCTGCCTCCAGTGGGACGCCCCTCTGCGTCCGAAGGTTCTGGGCAACACCCCCGACTCAGCATCTGATTTCAAAGAATCGGCAGTCACCTGTGTCCCCACTTGCAAGCAGCCGCAGACGCCCGGCCGGCCCCTCCCCCTCGCCCAGGTACCAGGCTCTGCGTTCAGAGGTGACGAGCATCGAATCCGGGGCAGTGCGTTCCCGGGAGAGGGGGAGCGGGGACGACACTGCAGCGGAGACCCCCCCTACCCCAAACCCGGGCGGAGAGCGGCTGGCTGCGCTGATCTGCGACAAGAGCTGAGCCACTATGCGGGGAGCGGCCGCCGAGAGCGCCCGGCCGAGGTTTCTGGGTCAGGCGGTGACTCCGGGCCCGGCCGCGTACCTCGCTTGGCTCGGCCGATCTGGCCCAGCTTGGGGGGTCGCTTGGCCTGGTTGCCCGCGAAGAAGGAGTTGGTGTCCTGCAGGCGGCAGCTGAAGGAGAGGTCGGAGCCCTCCGGGTCTGCGCCGAAGCGGCCCATCTTGTCCTCGCTGTAGGGGAGGATCTCGGACATGGCGGGCGCGGGGCGGGCGCGGGGCGCGGGACTGCGGCGGGCGGCGGGCTAGCTGCCGGACCGGCCCTAGCTCAGCGGGGGAGCCGGAGGAGGGATGAAGTCATGCAGCA
>NW_004524702.1:7065368-7075980 GCF_000260255.1 Octodon degus
CGGCCGGCGGAAGGGGGCGGGGCCGGGGCGGGGCGCGGCCGGCACGTGGGTCTGGGCCACCCGAACCCGAGGGAGGCCGGCGTTAGTCTGTGCCCAGGGAACCTCCGGGGTCCCGCGCCCAGGCTGAGAGAGGTGCGCCAGGGGTGTCGGGACCAGCTGCAAAGCTGGCAGGGCCGGGCGGGCCGCAGGCGGCAGCGGAGAGCGGGAAAGGCGCGCCCCGCAGCGACGCGGGAAGCGGTGGCCGCGGGCGGCGCCCTCGCGGCTCTGCGGCTCCACGCTGTTCCTCGGGGTCGGTTCCTTCCCGGGTGGCCTTCCGAGCGCGCGCGGCTGACTGCCTGTCTCGCGTCAGTCTGTCTCTCTAGTTGTCTCTCTTCGATCGTCGCCTCTCTGTAGCTCTCGCTTTGCTTTGCCCCTGTATCCCTGTGCCACTGTGTCTGTCTCCCGAGTCTTTGTATCCAGTCTTTCCTGGAAGGGACTCAGTAACCCCAAACCTGCTGCTTGGCGCCGAAATCCCCGCTCCCAGCACCCGCCGCGCCCTGGAGCTGCGCGCCTGCATTGTCGCTGCAGCTGTGAATGGCAGCGCCGCGGGGGCGCCCTGGCGGCTGTGACGCGGGGAAGCCCGAGCGTCTGAGGACGCGAGCGTGTCCCGAGGGAGGAAGAGGGGACAGAGGGCGCCCCCAGGCCTCTTGGCGGGCGACCGCGGCCGACTTCTGACCGCACCGGCAGAACACGCCTCTTCCCTTCACCTCTGGTCACCCTCCGCCTCCGCGCCGGCTGGCCGTCAGCAGCAACGTCACCTGCTAGCTGGCGCGCTAGGGCTCCGACGCAATCACTGGCCTTGGGGGACGGGGTCGCACATTAGCAACGGTGAAGACGGCGCTGATAAGAATCCTAGTCACCTTGTGCGTTCAGTCCGCACTCTTAGGGGAAGGCAGTTTCTCGGTTCTTAACGACCCAAAGCCAGCGAGAACACCTTGTGTTCCAACCAACACCTCCTCTTCCAGGGTTAGTTCGGGGACAATGACGCAAGTATATGTAAGGATGGATGTCTTGGGGATCGTGGACAGACTGAGGACGGAAGTGTGGGGTGGGGAGGAGGTGCCAGAGACAGCTTGTCACTCAAGGCCCCAGACCTCGGGCTCTGGCCTATCAAACCCTCCTCTGCTCTGTCCTGAGAGCCAAAGCAGTTCTGGGGACCAGCCTGAGAAAGAGGAGCCCTGACGCCCGGAAGTCCAGATAAATCCCGCTTTCCCTAGTCATCGCTCACTTTCTGACAGCCTGATTGGAAAGCCCCGTAATTACTGTGTTAAAGAGTGATTCATGTGTGCTTGTATAACCTAGGAAGTAAAGCAAATCTCACAAAACCTTTGTTATATATCCTTCCAGTCTTTTCCCCACGTGTTTGCATCTCTCTGAGCCCCAGGTCTAGTAGCAGCATGGCGATGATAAGTAGAAGACAATGTATTTTTACTTTTTCTCCATAGCACTGAACGCAGGGCACTGGCCCTGAGCGACAGCTCAGCCCCCCCCCCGCCCCCGGCCCCCCCCCCCAGGTTTTTGGTGAGTCTGGGCTTGAGAACTTGGAATCCTCTTGTCTCTGTCTCCCAGAGTGGTGGAATTACAGGTATTCTACCACACCTGGCTAGAACCTGCTTCTTAAGAACAATTTTGTAAATGAAATTGCCTGGAGGTGAGGTAGGTTATCTCAGGAGGCCAGGAGACCTCCTCCTCCAAAGTGAAAGGAGCCATGGGGTTCTTGATGGGGCTGAGTGAGGAGACTGAAACTATTCTCTCCTTACAATGAGAGTGATTGGAGGATTTTTAGCCCAGAATTCATTCGTTTAGTTCTGTCTTAAATAATCTTATTCCTTCCCTCCTGTGCATGCCAGATCATGGTTAAAGCAAAAGATCTGGTGTAACACCCTAAAGATACTGAGATACTTTATCTAAATCAGCATCGGCTCTGTAATAAATGTGTGGGGAGCTCCTTAAATTAAGATCCTCTGCTATAAAAAGGGGGGGAGATGGCTCAGTGGAATAAGCGCTCCCTGGCAAGCACAAGGGCCTAAGTTCAATCCCCGATTCCAAAAAAAGAAAAAAAAATCCTCTGTTTAAAATTCTGCTGTTCTGCATCCCTGTCCATGAGAAGTTTTATTGTAACATCTAAAATGAAATAAAATTTGGAGTTGTGCAACAGTGCATTGAGTTTCTCAAATGAAGGTCATTCAAAACCTCATGTAGGGCAGGGGCTATATCTCAGCAGCACAGTGCCTGCCTGAGAAGCACAAGGTCCGGAGTTCGATTCCTGATACCAAAAATAAACCTAGTGTACCTGTTCCTTACAGTCTAAACAAGATAACAGATGTTAAAGCAATTAAGTATTAACATCATCTTTAAGTAGAAACTGTAGACTCCTACAGTGGGTTAAATAGGGACTCTTCCACATGCAGCCCAAATCATGGTCATTCTGTAACCTCAAAATGTGTCATTATTTAGAAATAGGGTGTTTGAAGGTATAATGAAATAAAAATGAAGCCAGTCTGGTCATGGAGGCACATGCCTGTGTTCCCAGCGCTCTGGGAGGCAGAGGCACAAGTTTGAGCTCAGTTTTGGCAACTTAGTCATCAGCAAGACTATGTCCCAAATTTTTAAAAATGCAAAAAGAAAAAAGGAAGGGTATAATGTCAGGGCAAAAGCTCTGGGTTCAATCCGCAGTACTTCAGGGGTGAGAGGAGAAAAAGATGAATTTATACTGGATTAAGACAGTCTGAAATCCAATCACCGGGGTCTTTATTAGAGGACAGACACAGTGATATCTTCATATGGAAGAAGCACAGGAAAGAGGCAGGTGGGAGTGGTGAGGCAGTGGGCTAAAGATTGCTGGGAGCTGGAGAAGCTGGAAAGGAGAGTGGGACCCCTCCGGTTCACCTTATGCTGCTGGTCTTAACAAACAAATACTTTTTTAAAAAAAAATGTGTGTGTGTGTGTGTGTGTGTGTGTGTGTGTGTGGCCAGCTCAGCCCACCTGGGGGCAGGGCTAGCTGGCATGTGGTGCTGGGGGATTGAACCCCGGTCTCTGTGCTTTGATAAGCTTGTTCTAAGTAGGTGCTTTAGACCACTGAGCCATCTCACCAGTCCCATGCTGCTGGTCTTTAGTCTATGAGAGAACATATTTCTATTGTATTAAGCCACCCACTCTGCAGTACTTTGTTACAGATGGTTTAGGAAACACACATAAACTCTTGCAAGAGTTTGAGGGTGTTGTTTTTACTGTGGTCTCTTGTGGCCATTTTTATTTATGCATTTATTTTTGTACTGGGGATCAAACTTGGGACCTTGTGCTTGCTCTGCAGGCACTTAAGCCACTGAGCTATTTTCCAGCCTCTTGACCATCTTTTCCCTTGAACTCTCTTGGAGCCTTCTGTTCCATTCAAAGGCAGCCTATACCATGAGAGTTCCCAAGACTCATTCTATTTAAAAGACATTAGTAAGTTACAAAAGAAGAAGGATAAAAGAAGAAGGAGGAGGAGGAGAGAATGAGGAAGATTTATGTGATGTGGAAGATCTCCAAGGTCTGCCAAAAGACCATCAGCATAGAGTATAGTTCCATTCATGTATAAAAAGGCACGCACCAGTCCATACAGCTTCTACACATCCATACCCTTGCATCTAGGGGTCTAGGTATGTAAGTGCACACAGTGAGTCCCTGACTTAGGAACATTTGAGTTGAGAACCTTTACAGGTGTACTGTGTAAGACTCACATTGTCAACTTGCAAATTTACGAGCAATTCTCCTAGCATGGAATTCATTCATAAGTTGGGGACTTACTGTATAATCAAAGAAAGATCTGGACGGATACATACCACACCGCTAATGCTTATTTCTAAGGGTGATACTGAAACAATTTATTTATTTCAGAATGAATTGAATTTTTTTAAAATGAATTTTAGGACAGGGTCTTACAGGATGTACAGGGTCTCATTATGTAGATCAGACTTGTAGTGATTCTCCTGTTTTCAGCCTCCCAAGTACTGGGATTACAGGCATGTGCCACCATACCCAGTCTCAGTTGCAGTCTCAGTAGGCCTGGGAGTGGGCCAGCATGACAGGCTGGGGACAGAACCCCAGCTGCTATGCTCTGTTGAAGCAAGCACTTTAGTCCACTGAGCTATCTGGCTGGCCCTTGAATTGAATCTTTTTATTCTGTATACTTTTGGAGTATCTTATAGTTGCCATAAAAGGTTCCTAATTATTTTTAAAAGGTTTAAAACTCATGATATACTTGATATATTTACCAAACATCTCAGTACAGCCCCCCAAAAATCATTGACTGAAAAGGATCATATAGTGGTTAAGAACAGAGTCTAGATTCAGTTTTGTTTTGTACTTGCTGTGTGATTTTTTTAATTTTTATTTTAATTTTATTGAGAAACAAATATGAATGAGACAGTTTCAAAGCTGATTAATAGGACAGTTTCGATAATCAATATACTGTACATTGTTACTTTCTTAGTGGTTATCCATAGTACAAGAAGCAGACAGGATATCCTGTCCAAACACTATTAGTACACCTCTTTCTTCACAATGAATTAAGCAAAAGTAACTATATATTTATCCTATTTTGTATATATAAATACAAAATGATCTTTCCTTTGTATCCCCTTTTTTTTGTTTAGTCCTGTCAGAGGTGGGTATTCTATTGGCATCTAAATACTATAGGTGGGCTGGTGAGATGGCTCAGTGGTCTAAAGCACCTACTTAGAACAAGCTTGGCAAAGCACAGGGACCGCAGTTCAATCCCCCAGCATCACATGCCAGCCCGCCCCGCCCCCTGGTGGGCTGAGCTGGCCACACACACACACACACACACACACACACTAAATAAATTAATTAATTAATTTAATTCAGGTGTTTGAATTCAGCAAAGCAATCCAACACTGTCTAGCAGTCTATAATATTAGTGGGTTATCCTCAGAAGTTATTGACTTGAGCCTTTTACAGCTCATCGTATTAATATGGCTTTACTTTATGTACCTTGTTTTTATACTTTTCTGCTGGATGGTTAAGACCAAGATAAAGCAAGACCTATATAACAAGAAATGTAACTTTTGTATCTCATAAGGTCAGTCAAGTCCCTCAGGATTTATCCTGTAGCCCTGTACCGCACTTTGTAGATCCTTTGTCAGTGTCAGCTGTGAAGATGAGTCACGGACATTGCTTGACCAATTTGCTCTCTGTGAAAGCCTGAGAGAAAGTGTTCTCTCCGTGTGACTCTCCTCAGGCACACTATACATTATTGATCACATTCCTGTGTGCCTCCATAATCTCCTTGATCAGAAAATTTGGAGCACAACTGAGTTACATGATGTTACAGTACAGGTTCTCCTATGTCCTGAGCCTTTACTGACCTTGAAAGGCGAGGGCCAAAATGTTGGCTGACCTTACAGCCCTTCCTTTTCTCCAATTTTGATCTGCTAACTTAGGTTGTTAACCCTCCAGAAGAGAAGCTTATTATTACCCTGCAATATATACAGTTCAATTTACCCTATCTGTCTAAGTATCAAACAACTTTGGCATATCATGGAACAGGTATTTTCCATCAAATATTGATATGTGGAACTTTAAGTCCTTACAGAATATGAAGGAAAAATAATTTTAAAAAAACTAGAAATAAGCATTTACATATTTTTGCAAAGAAATTTAGAAATCTAGCTATATACAGAATTATAACAGGACAGACCTGTGACACTTTTTTTCTTATTCTGTGTCTTTTTTTTTTTTTTCATTTATTACCCTTTTTTTATTTTTATTTTTTATTTTTTTTCCAGAACCGAAGATTTAACTCAGGCCCTTGTGCTCTCCAGGCAAGCACTTATTCTACTGAGCTATCTCCCCGGCCCTATTTATTTATTTATTTATTTATTTTGCAGAACCAGGGATTGAACTCAGGCCCTTGCACTTGCCAGGGAAGCGCTTAATCCACTGAGCCATCTCCCCGGCCCCCCATTACTCTTTTTTTAAAGAAAAAAAAAAAAAACCTTTACTTGAGAGACAGTATGGCAATAATTGGTATGTCATTACAAGAGGTACATATTTAGAAGACCAGGATGATAGGCACCCACGCGTGACCTCTCTATTACACATCGCCATCCTCAGTGCAGCCGCCTGGCTCACAGGCACCAGCATATACAGTTAGTCAGGGTGAGAATCCCACTAGCCAACCGCTAGTCTCAAAATCCTGCTGATGTCCCCCAGGATCACTGCTCCACCCATCTCGTGCGTACAAATGTATGGCTTTGCCCCTGTGATGTTTCCCAGCTTTTCTCCTTGCCCATTCCTCACTGTCTAATCCTCAAATTCTCTGCTGTGTGATTTTTGGCAAAGCTTCCTCATGTCTTAGGCTTTCTACCTGTAAAACAGAGAAAATGGTAGAATGTATCTTCCCAGGTCATTGCAAGGGTTAAATAAATTAATATAGTAATGTTAGCTGCTATTATACAGAGAAACAAAGATTATATATATTATATTATATTTCCTGCTAACATTTTGTTCCATATCCTTCCAATTTTTTTTAACTTGTGTTCATATGTATATATATATATTTTTGCTTCACAAAAAATGAAATTGTGGGGCCGGGGAGATGGCTCAGTAGGATAAGCACTTGACTGGCAAACGCAAGGATCTGAGTTCAATCCCTGGTTCCGCAAAAAAAGAAAAAAAGAAAAGAAAAGAAATTGTGTATCTCTCTTTCCCATCAAACTCATATGTGGAAGTTTCCCCATAGCATTAACTCCCATTATATGTAAATGTTACACAGCACCCTATTTTATGGATGGTTGATTTATTCAACAAGCCCTGTACTCTTGGACATGAAATCTCTCCCCATTTTTATTACAAATAGTGCTATAGTGAATAAATTTTGTAGGAAAAAGTGGTCACACTATTTTGCAGTCTTCTGATCAAGACAGAGTCTGAGCTGGGTGTGGCGTATGCCTGTAGACCTGCTGTTCTGGGAGCTGAAGGAGGAAGATTGTAAATTTGAGCCCATCCTGGGTAGCTTAGTGATTCAATGAGACCCTAGCACAAAGAACACCTTAGCCCGAACACCCTGAGTTCAGTCTGCAAGTACATGCAGGGAGGCGGGGGTAGTTGATTTTTTCTTCCCTGAATGTGAGCCTGAGTAGGTGACTAGGTTTGTCCAACCTGGACATTAGCAAATAAAAGTTTTGTTTTGTTTTTTTTTGGTGGTACTAGGGATCAAACTCAGGACCTTAAGCTTGCCAGACAATCCAATGAAAATTTTTTAGGTGTGGGGGTTTGTTGTCTATAATCCTGACACCATAAGGTGAAAAAGACATGGAGAAATTATATAGAAATAGCTCCGACACCCAGTCACAGCCCAAACATTAAAGGAGACCATTCTAGGTCTTTCTAGACCATCCAACATCCACTGAGCTGGCCCAGTCCTAAAGAACCACCCAGTCAACCCACAGATCATGAAAAATAAATATTATTTTAATCCACTAAATTTGGGCTGATTTGTTATGGAGCAAGAGGTAATTGGATAATGATTGTTTTGAGGGCTGGGGAGATGGCTCAGTGGAATAAGCACTTCCCTGGCAAGTACAAGGACCTGAGTTCAATCCCTGATTCAGAAAAAAAAAAAAAAAGGATAGTGATTGTTTGCTAGAACAGTTTCGTAGAAGCAGACTTCTGGGTCAGCATGCACACACATACCTTTTTATTTACATTGCTAAAAGTGTTGCATCAATTTATAAACCACCAGCAGTTTAAGAGGTCCCCTTATCCCCTCCTTTGTCAACACAACACCAGAGCTTCCTGTTATCATCATGACATTGTTCTTGGAAATTTAGGAGTAAGCTCTCAGTTCCCTCTCCATTCAGAATCAAGTTAGGTAAATGATGACAAAATACAAAGTTAGAGTGCAAAGGTGAGAAAAATAGAAAAGAATAACAGTGATAGGGCCGGGGAGATGGCTCAGTAGAATAAGTGCTTGTCTGGCAAGTACATAGGTCATGAGTTCAATCTCTGGCTCCGCCAAAAACAAAACAAACAAACAAATCTGATAAAAACAAGAAACACACACACACACACACACACACACACACACACACACACACACACGAAGTATATAGAAAAAAAAACAAGAAAAACACAGAAGTGATGAATATAGAGGAAAGAAAATAGAATCCTACAGTGGGGCCTCTAAACCTCCTATACATATACTAAACATGTAGTCAGGAATAGTTATAGGCCTAAGACATGATTTTGGTCATGAAAGAGGGAGAGAAACTGGACATGGTAGTACATAATCCCAACACTTGGGAGACTGAGGCAGGAGGATCATTATGAGTTCAAGGCCAGTCGGTGCTACACAGTGAGTTCAAGGCCAGCATGAACTGCACAGAGAGGCTCTGTCTCAGCAAACAAAACAAAACAAGACAAGACAGAATAAAAGGGGGGGAAAATAGAAGGAAAGGAAGGAAGGAGGCATGAAAATAAAGTGTTTAGGGCAAACTTGGTAAAATCTGACAAAAGTATAAACTTTTTTAAAAAATTTATTTATTTATTTGTGGGGGGGCAGCTCAGCCCACCAGGGGGCGGGGCTGGCTGGCATGTGGCGCTGGGGGATTGAACTGCGGTCCTTGTGCTTTGTTAAGCTTGCCTAAGTAGGTGCTTTAGACCACTGAGCCATCTCACCAGCCCCAAGTATAAACTTTTAGCATCAGGGTTGTAACAACACTATAAACATTTAATTATCTGGGGGAGAGATAATTGTTCCCATTTTAAAGGGGATGAATATTAAATCAGAGCTTTCAAGATATCTTAATAAGGATATCAACTGAGAAGTCCAGAATTGAGTTCAAGATTGCCCAGTTAGGGCTGGCCAAATAGCTCAGCGGATTAAACCACTTGCCAGCAGGCTCAGGGGCCAGGGGTTCTTTCCTGGGCCTGCCGAGCTGGCCCTGCCTGTGGGGCACGCTGAGAAGGCAATTGAGACTGGGCGTGGTGGCACATGCCTATAATCCCAGCTCTTGGGAGGCTGTAAACAGGCGGATCACTAAGAGTCTGATCTAGTAGTGAGACCCTGACCACACTGTACACCCTTCCCTAAAATACACACACACACCAAAAAAAAAAAAAAAAAAATGGTGCAGCTTGAAAACCAAGGTGTTTCTTTTACTTACTCTTCCTAGGGGAGATGTTGGGGGCCTGCCCATTAGCTCAGGTGTTTAAGTACCTGCTGAAACAAAGCAGTCAGGCTCAGGATGCCGTGGTTGGATCCCCTCATCCTCAAGCCAAACCAGACCTGCCCTGAAGGCAACATGAGGGGAGGGGGCAAAAAAAAAAAAATCCTTCTGCCTAGGGGAGCTGTAAAAGACTAGCAACTAGTGCTGGGAGCAAGAATAGACTTTTCATTCATATTGCTAAGCCACTTTACAAAAAGGAGTCAGACACCTCCTGGGTTTGAACCCAGCTCTGCCATTTATCAGCTGTGTGGCTCCTATCCGCTCTCTGCCTCAGTTTCCTCACCTGTAGAATGGCTTCATAAGTAATTATCATGAGGGAAAACGAGTATATAGATGTTAAAGGCCTAGAACAGTGTCTGGCACTTAGCAGCCCTGCCTTAATTTCCCACGAGGTGTTGTGTGGCCATAGGATTAACCTTCATGATCTAATTATCAGGAGGTCCTTCTGCAGTAGCTGTGGTTCTATTCTCTTAGTCACTTTCTTTGTCACCAACGCAGAATACCCAACATCCACAATGTAGAAAGGAAAGGTTTATTTTGGCTCCGTTTGCAGAGGTTTTGGCCCACTGTCACTGGGCCCAGCTCCTAACCACACATTCTAAGCCAGTGTTGAGCATAGCATTCCCAGGATCCAGTTCCCTCTCAAGAGCCCTGCCTGGGTCCACGAGGCTCTGGGAGGACATCGAGATGTAAACCGTAGCACATCCAGGTAGCCACATGAGGTTGAAATTTCTCCTGGGGCATGCCTGACCCTGCCACTGTGTTTCATTCAGTTTTGCAGGGAAGGGGAGGCACGTGTTGTAACACGGCATGGCCATCAGCGTGAGTAGGAGCAACCCCTTAGGGCAGTGCCAAGCCAAGGCCTGCTCCTCCAGACCCTGCAAGGGTAGCTAGATGTGAAAGCCCCTTGTTCAAGGAACCCCTACCTGTCCTAGCCCCTGTGTGTGTCCTCCTCCACCTGGGAAGTAGGACAGGTATCCTCTAGCCTTACAATCCTTGTGTCTAGCTACAGGATTTAAACAATAGTAATTAAAACAACAATAACAAGATCAATCTTTTGGAAAATGAGCAAATGTCAATCATAGAAATAAATCTCTTATCATACGATGTAAATATTCTTATTAAAGGAGTTCCCCCAAAAAAACAAACAAACAAACAAACAAAACACACAACACAACATAACACACCAAGTGCCCTTTATGTCCCAGGAGGAAGAACATGCTCTTTTTTAAAATTCATGTTGTTAAATTGCCAGTTAAACAGAAGACCCAATGCTATTATGGTCTACTGGACTCTTTTAGAATATTTTGCTGAGTTTACACACCTATAATATTCAATAA
>NW_004524702.1:7076350-7087988 GCF_000260255.1 Octodon degus
AAAAAAGAAAAAAAATTCATGTTGTTAAACTGCTTTACACAAAGGAGTCATGCCCTGGGCTTGAACCCAGCTCTGACTCTTATCAGCTATGTGATGCGCTGGAGCCCTAAACACTTGACAAATACTGATTCATTTAGTTCTCAGAACTACCCTTTGAAGTTGATACTATACCTGTTTCCATTTAACAGGTGAGAAAACTGAGTCCGAATCCAGAATCTTTCATCCTGACTGTGACACTGAACTGCCTTCTGTTTGAGAATATGCAATCCTGGGGTGGAAAAAAGCCCAAGAAAGCAATCCAACACTTGTCAGCCCGATCCATTCGTCTTCACCCTTTGTCAGCCACAGGAATATTCTGTGCTAGGAACCACTTGCAGCACCATGTCTGAGAACCAGGCGGGAGTGAAGAAATGAATTATGCATTTGCTACCACTTCAAGTCTCCTTAGGTCGAATCCACCATGCGTGGGAGAAGAGCGCGAGGCCATCTCTTTTTCCCTGGTTGTAAAATACACCAGGCCTTCTGCCATGCAGCCGACTGTGACAACACCAGGTCTGATTAAGGAATGACAATATGGAAGGCAGATGGCAGATGCACGGATGCCACATTATCACGCTTTGGTTAAACATTGCTTGGGTTTTTTTTCTTTTCTTTTTTTTTTTTTCTTCTTTCCTTCCTTGTAAACCTCCCAAATAAATTCATTTGCTTTCCCCAAGTTAGAAGTGTTAGTATGTCTTTTCTTTAAATATCTGTGCATGGCTGTTTTTTTCCCTGCCAGTTTGTCACCATCTGTAACCCGCCCTCTAAGAGAGATGATCTGCTGACAGCAATTATCTTGGAGAGTGAAAGTGTGGTCTTGGAGCAGCATGAGAGAGTGGAGTCAGTGTGGGCTGTGTGTGTAGTGTATGCTGCTCCTGCTCTTGGTGTGTGTGTGTGTGTGTGTGTGTGTGTGTGTCCAGGGGCAGTGTGGATACGCTGTGTGCACACGCATTGTGAGTGTGTAGGGTGCATACATTCAGTGTCTGTCTGTGCCCAGGCTGTGCACTGGGCCATGTGCTTGCCTCTGTGCCCGGGGTCTGTGCCCCATGTAGGCCTCCTGTGGATGCCTGTTGGGGGGCTTTGGGCTCTAGGTGCCCACTGAACGTCTGCCGTGCCAGCTCCTGGAGGAAGATGTCCCTCTGAGGTGTTTAAAGTGACTAGGAAGGGCCTGTAGTTTGGAGAACTGGGCCGAGCGATTCTAACAGCCAGAGTCCCAAGAAGCAGCGCTCCAGAGATGGAGGGGTCCCCGCAGGGCTGCAGTGGGCCCTGGCAGGTGGCTGGCGGCCCACGGGCTCCGCCCTCCCCGGGCTCCCCACCCCCGGGCGCCGCGCTGCGGGGGAGGGGGACTCGGGTGCCGGCAGCCAAGCGAGGGCAGCGTCCGGGCCGTGATGGCACGCCGTGGCGGTGGCAGAGGCGGTGGCGGGGTCGGGCGAGGGGCTGAGGCCGCGGCCCCGGAGGGGGTCACCCACCCGGAGCCCTGAGACACTGCCTGGCCCGGCTCCACTATGAACGTCGCGCTGCAGGAGCTGGGCGGCGGCGGCAACGTGAGTGGGAGCCCAGGCCCTGGGGAGGGGACCCAGGCGGAGGGCTGGGGTACGGGCGACCCCGGCAAAGGCTCCGCGCACTGACATGGCCCAGCGCGCAGGCGTGGGGGACGGCGCCCCAGTGCACCCCAGGCCTACTGAGCGGCAGGCAGGTGGGCAGGGCTGGGCCGCAGCTCCCTGTGCCTGACCTGCCTGGCCCCCGCACTTCTGGCAGATGGTGGAGTACAAGCGGGCCACGCTGCGGGAGGAGGACGTGCCTGAGACCCCCGGAGAGCGCGGGGCCTCCCTGGACGCAGTGCAGGTGGACAAGGGGGCTCCCCCTTCTTCGTCAGGTTTTGGGCCCGGCGTTTCGCCAGGCGCGCCCAGAACCCCTGGGCTGTTGCAGGGGACCACCTGCCCCCGACTCCGCTCCTTCTGTGGTCTCTGCGCTAGGACTACGGTGAGGCAATCCTAAACCATGACGTTGCACAAAACAGGCCTGCCTCATTCTGGGGCCTGCGTAAACCCACGAGCAAGCGAGGAAATTTTCTACATCTTGCCCCTCCGGGAGGAGGGCTGTAATTTGAGCGGTCCCTGCTCAGCAGCTTAGTGCCTCTGTTCCCCTATGTTCCCAGGTGGGGTTCTGGAAGGGGTCAACACCACTCCTAGGCTCGCACACACAGCTGGAGCTGGCCTTGACGGGGGTCTCTCTACTCCTGGCTGCTCTGCTTCTGGGCTGCCTGGTGGCCCTGGGGGTCCAAGACCACAGAGGTAGGTGAGCCCAAACGTGTCACCATTGCTCATAGCTGGGACTCTGGAGGTTGGGAGTGGTTAGGACTTTCTGTGGTTGGGGCCAGGTTTTCCATTTTCTGGCCCTCATGGCCCTTCTGGAAACTGAGAGGCTCGAGCCCTTTGGTCACGTCCCCTGCCATAGACCCATCTCAAGGCGCGTGTCTTACGGAAGCCTGCATTCGAGTGGCTGGAAAAATCCTGGAGTCGCTGGACTATGGGGTGAACCCCTGTGAGGACTTCTACCAGTTCTCCTGTGGAGGCTGGATTCGGAAGAACCCACTGCCTGAGGGGCGCTCACGCTGGAACACCTTCAACAGCCTGTGGGACCAGAACCAGGCCATACTGAAGCACCTGCTCGGTGAGTGGGGCTGTCAGGGAGGCGCTGTGCTCCTCCTATGCTTTGAGTCCAGCACAAGGCCTGGTGTTTAGTAGGTGCTCAATCACTGTGCATAGGAAAGGAATTAGGTGCCGGCTTGCTCCAAAAGCATTCTTGAGGAAGGGCATTCGGAAAAAGGGGGCAGGGCCCTCTTAGGAAGCAGAGACAGGTTTGAGAGGGCAGACTTGTGAGTGGGATGGAGTTGTGGTAAGGGCCAGGGACCTTGTAGTGCTGGGGTAGACTGAAGGGGGCCAGGAAGCCCCATTTTACTGTTTCAAGCCATCTTCTTGGGTCTGTATTAGGAGACTGCTCCGTGGCAGGGCGAGCAGGGCCAGAGCTGGTGTCCCCTGCTAGGTGTTAACCTGTGTGCCACCTGTGCTCTGTGCTGTGTCGGCAGAGAACACCACCTTCAACTCCAGCAGCGAGGCCGAGCGGAAGACCCAGCGTTTCTACCTGTCCTGCCTGCGGGTGGAGCGCATCGAGGAGCTGGGCGCCCAGCCCCTGCGGGACCTCATCGACAAGGCAGGGCGCTGGCTGGTGCGGGCAGGGTGAGCGGGAGGGGATGTAGTCCAGGAGCGCTTTGGGGGCTCCGAGGCCCCAGCTTCTACTTAGGATCTCTATTCAGATCGGCGGCTGGAACATTACTGGTCCCTGGGACCAGGACAACTTCATGGAGGTTCTGAAGGCAGTGGCAGGGACCTACAGGGCCACCCCCTTCTTTACTGTCTACATCAGCGCTGACTCTAAGAGTTCCAACAGCAACATCATTCAGGTGCTCTGCTGGGGTGGGAAGTGATGGATGCAAACCTCCTTTCTGGAGCCTGGACTCCCTCATCCAGCCTACTAGGGAGTCCAGGGCCTGGGGGTGGCCAAAGGGGACTCAGCTGCTTTCCTTGCTATTGCAGGTGGACCAGTCTGGGCTCTTCCTGCCATCGAGAGATTACTACTTAAACAGAACTGCCAATGAGAAAGTAAGGAGATTCCCGAGAACCGCATTTGCGGCCCTTATGATTGTGATAGATACAGACACTGTCTGATCCCCATCCACTCCCCTCTTGGCCCAGGGTCAGAGTGGGGAGGTGAACCCACCCTGTCGCCTAGCAGGCTGACTGCTCTTTCTATCTTCCCTTCCTTCCTTCTTTTCTTCCTCTTATTTTCCCAAGAAAACTTCTTCCTTCTCCTATTGTTATTATTATTATTATTATTATTATTATTATTATTATTGGATAGTGCTAAGGACTGAATCCCAGGGCCTCGTGCTGAGCTGCCCTCAATGCCAGCAAACATTACATGGATACCCACTGCATATTATGTCTCAGAAACATTGTAACAAGAAGCTGTCAGTGTTGACATGTGAATGTAGCCAAGAACGAGACTCAAAAGAGAATCTCTGGGACTCAGGAGACTGGAGTATCCTGTTTTTCTGAAGAGACTGAATTTGAGCTAGGCCCTATAGAATATATAGGAGTGAACAAGTCCAGTCTGGGTGGAAAGAACAGGTAAAATCAAAGTGTTGGAGAGAAAAAGGCGAGGTGTGTTCCGACCACGGTTAAGGGCCCAATGTGGCAGGCAGTGCTGCTCAAAGCAAATGGAAGCCTGCTACTCTGGAAGCGGAGGTAGGAGGATTGCAGTTTGTGGCCCTCCTGGGTAATCTGGTGAGATCCTGTCTCAAAATTTACAAAACAACAGCAACAACAAAGATTTATAAAGGGGAAAGGATATATGTAGCTCAGGGGTAGCATGCTCTTGGATTCGAGTCCCCAGTACAAAGGAAAAGGTAGGTGGACACTGGAAAGGTGGCCAAGGGTTGCTGGAGGGGATGTGGTATGCCTCGCTGAGGTGTTTATGGCTCTATGAGAGCCACTGCAGGAGCTGGGAGGGTGCCTAGCAGTGAGGTGAGCACAGTAAGGGCCTCAGGGAGGACACCACAGAGGGAAGGCGACAAGCCCAGGTTTCAAAGGACTCAGTTGGTAAGAACCATGAATGATAGGTGAAGAGAGAAAGGTGAGGTATGTTCCGACCAGATGGGAAGAGGGAAGAAGCAAAGACGGCTGAGGCCAAGAGCCTGAGTAGGGGCGGGTGTGTGTGTGTGTGTGTGTGTGTGTGTGTGTGTGTGTGTGTGTGTGCCAGGCTGTCTGTAGAAACCAACTAAGGATCTGGTGTAAAGGACACTTGTGACATAACTGGACTGGAGAGACTTATGGGTCTCAGGTCAGCTCTGTGGCTTGGTGCAGGCTGGTGGGTCTCGTGGAGATGGTTCTTCGGCCGTGGAAGGGACTCACAGCCTCCAGCTTGTGTGGGGCTCTGGCTGCAAGTGTGCGTGGCAAACACTCCGACTGTAGTAGGCTCTCATGTTAGAAGTGTGCCTTTGAGAGCCCTGAGCAGCTTCTCTGCAGGAAAGCAGAGCAGAGAGGCCAGGAAGCAGGCGGCCAGAGCTTGAGCATCATCTCCTTGGCAAACCAAGACAAGGTGCGGGGACAGCTGAGAGAAGCGGGAAGACTGGAGGTGGGAAAGGAGAGAGCCTTGTGCTTAAGGGCAGTGGAGGAAAGCGACAGTAAGGGAGCACGCCACAGAGCAGGTGGCCAGACTCCTTGGTCCTCTGCCATCCTTCGCCACCATTTCCCAAGTGTCCTTCAGTCAGAACTCCTGTAGGTGGGCGGTGAGCAGCACACTGTCACTTCGCCATGTGGTGGAGAAGACTTGAGCTAACCGATCACATCCAGTCATGTTCACAGTTATGGGGTGTACACTAGAGAAGAAGCCCGGGGTCCCAAACGTGTATAATAAGGAACTGCTTAGGGACAAGGTGGGGGAGGGTGGGCCGAAGGGAGAGACTTCACAAAGCCTCTGAGGCGGGTGAGCAGCCCTCTGAATGTGCTCTGGAGAGAGGGAGCAGGTGGGGAGAGCGACCCCTGCCAGGACAGGGAAAGAGACCCCTATTATATGTGCACATGGCAGGGCAGGTCGGGGTTTAGCCTTCCACCAATGGTGAGAAGAACTCCAAAGTGGTGTGAACAGATGTGTGACTTTGACATTGCCTGAGTTGGGGCGGGGAGTGTGGAGAGGAGGGAGAGAACTGCTGTGCCTGACGCTCGCTCGGGAAGGCCTTGGCTTTGGCTATCTGGGTGCCACTGGTCGCCCTGGGCAGGAGGCTGCCTGCCAGGACCTAGGGAAGGGTGTGCTGCAGAAGGTTAAGATAGGATAAAAACTGGGAGTAGGGAGGCTTCCAAAAAGCCTCAGAAGTGAGCCCTCAGCAGGAGATGAGGAGGTAGGGAAAGGGCTAATTCAAGGGTATGGGTGAGCCCACCAGGAGCTGGGATGACTGGCGGTCATCCTCTTCCTGGCTGGGCACAATGGCATAGGCCTGCAATCCCAGCACTGTGGGAGGCTGAGGCAGAAGGATCCCAAGTTCCAGTCAGCTTCAGCAACTTAAGAGGCTTAGTGAGACACTGTCTCAAATTAAAGGAATTAAAAAAAATCTGGGGAGGTAGCAGTGGGAAGGCTCTGAGTTCGATCCTCAGGACTCCAAAAGCAAGGAAGCAAGCAAACAAATGAAAACCTCTGCCCTTGACATCAGCAGTGAGAAAGAGGAGGGTCAAAGGAGGAAGTTTGCCCTTTGGAGACTTGACATTTACGGATATAGAGCTGAGGTGGATGAGGGGAGGGGCTGTGGGGCTGTGAGGGGCAGGACCCAGTGCTGGGGGCTGCTCCCAGGTTTGCATCACTGTCCTCCTATCAGGCACCTGCTGCGAGGCAGAAACTGCCTGGTGGTGAACAAAGCCAAACAGCTCCATTCTAAAGCAGCTTGATTGATCGACTGATTGATCGTTTGTGCTGGGAGTTGGCCAGGTCACCTTCCCCAAGCTGCTCTTCTGTGTGACATGGGACCGGCAGTCACATTTTAGAGTGGCTGAGGGGCATGGTTGGGAAGAAAGCCCTTGCAGACCTAGTGTTCTGTGTGTGCCCCAGTTGACACTCAGTGTTCCTTGTTGTGCCTTTCTCTCCCTCAGAGCAGGGGAAATGGAGAAAGGAATAGATGTGAGGCCTGGAAGGACCTGAGGCTGCCAGGGAGCCCAGTTCCCTATGGGACCTGGTCAGGTGTTCAGTGCCACCAGTAGGCTGAGACAACCAAAAGGGCTCTAGGCAATGAGAAAGCAAAGCATTATGGGAAGCAAGACCATCCACTGGACAATCCTTACAGAGAACAGAATTTGTGCTTGGCCCTGCTGAGGCCCTTGGGATCCAGGGGTGGAGAGCTACTGTAACTTGAACAGTGCTTTCCTGTGGGGAGTAGATGTCAGACAGGTGCACAAATACATAAGCGGGACAGAGTAGACGGTGGTGAGAAATGGGGTCACTCTGGAAGGGTTCCAAAAGGAGGGTCAAACAGAATGTGGGGGAGAGGCGGGAGCCAGAAAGACCTCCTCAGGCTCGGGCTCTGAGGACAGGGGTCCTTGCAGGTTCTCACTACCTACTTGGACTACATGGAGGAGCTGGGATTGCTGTTGGGGGGACGGCCAGTCTCCACTCGGGAGCAGATGTGGCAGGTGCTGGAGCTGGAGACACAGCTGGCCAACATCACAGTGCCCCAAGATCAACGGCGCGATGAGGAGAAGATCTACCACAAAATGAGCATATCGGAGCTGCAGGTGGAGCAGGCAGGGGCCCACCAGCTTCCCTGCTGGCCATCTTTCTGAGGCAGCTGGTCAGGTCGTTTCCCTGCTTTTCTGGGCTTCCTACTTACACTACAGCTATGTTGGAAAGAAAAATAGTGATCATTTTAGGCCTCCTCTCCCAAGACCAGCCTTTGGTGCCTTGTTGCCTGTGGATGCATGCAAAGATTGTGTTAAAAATATATAACAACTTGGCCAAACATGGTGGTGCTTACCTGTAGTACTTGAAGTTTGAGACCAGCTTGGGCTACACGGTGAAACCCTGTCTTAACGACACAGAACAAAACAAAAGGCTATGGAAATGTCTCCTGGGGGCTCCTGTGCCAGAGCTGCCCTATTTGATGCTGAATTATAGAAAGGTTAGGGAAGGGGAGGTTCTGGAGGAGAGGCCAGGCATGTGGAGAGTATCAGGGGAGTAGTATTTTGTCAACTGTTACTAGAACATTTGGGTATCTGTGTTGTGGCTACATAACTGGTGGTTCTCCCCACCTAGTAAGTGGTTTGGCTCCAAGATCCGAGGGGCCTGCAGCCTGGGAAAGGGTTTATTGCAGGAAGGAGTCATCAAACAGCCTGTAGCTGTTGCCATGGCAACAGGAAGGCCTCTCAGGCTACTGCCTGTCAGTGGGGGAGGGGTGTGCTGGAAGTGCAGCTGACAGGGAGGACGCCTGAGATTCTGTTTGCTCTCAGGCTCTGGCGCCCTCCGTGGACTGGCTTGAGTTCCTGTCTTTCTTGCTGGCGCCCTTGGAGTTGGGTGACTCCGAGCCTGTGGTGGTGTATGGCATGGATTACTTGCAGCAGGTGTCAGACCTTATCAACCGCACACAACCAAGGTGAGGGGGACCCCAAGATGTAGTGGGCAGGAGGAATCAAGGCCCTGAGGAGCTCTCTGGCAGGGCCTGGGCACGGTGGACTGGCATAGCCAGACAGAAGGCTTGGACTTCCAAACATCAAATGAGGCTGCCTGGGTGAGAATTTCGGGCTGCCCTTTGGGATCTCCAACTCTCCACCTTGCTGAAGCTAATCTCTGCAGGCAGGTGTCTGGTCCCAGGGTGAGGGGGCTCCAGGAAAGCTTCCCCAAGAGCCTCCCAGGACTCCTGCTGCCTGTGTGCGTGCTCCTGGGGACAGTTGCGGAGGAGAGGGAGAAGGTGCCTCACCTGCCCTTTCCTTATTTCCTGGTGTGGATGCCAGTGTCCTGAACAATTACCTGATTTGGAACCTGGTGCAGAAGACAACTGCAAGCCTGGACCGGCGCTTTGAGTCCGCACAGGAGAAGCTGCTGGAGACCCTGTATGGCACGAAGAAGGTGGGCTCCCTTGTCTGTCCTGGCTTCCGACCCACCCTAGCTCATGCCTCCTCATCCACAAATGGATGCCAGGCGCCGTTTGTCTCAAGGTGTGCAGTACCTCTGGTTTTTAGCCTGTGGGGCCTCGGGCATGCCCCCAGCCTCTCTGCTCCCCAGTGCCTTGTCCATTAAGCAAGAATAACTTGCAAGGTTGGCCTGAGGATCCTCTCAGTTAGTGCGAGGCCCCTACCCTGTGCTCGGTATGGCAGGCACCAGGCTTCATTAAAAATGAAGGGGGCGCGTGTGTGCTGCTTTCATTTCAATATGCCCATGTGGGAGGGGGGACAGAGGTGGGGACAGCACATTGTGCCTGTGGAACAGTGGGATGGCATCAGGACAAGTATCTCTAAGAAGGTGCATTTGAAGAATGAGTTCTCCCAGTGGTGGAGAGAAGGGAGGAGCCACCAGGAGGAAAAGCAGGTGCCTGTGCTCAGAGGCTGGCAGGGGCATGGTGGGTTTGCTTGAGTTTGGGTAGGAGTTTGGGACAGGGCAAGAGAGAGGTTTGGTAAAATGGGAATAGGGCATCCCAGAAGGCACCTGACTGCTCTGTTAAGAAGTCTGGTCTTGATTCATTCACCTGGGAACCAGGGTATGACCACAGGAATGCAGGGATAGGGCCAGGTTGTGTATACAATGATCTCTTTGAAAGGGAACAGCAGGGAAGGGGTTGGGAATGGAGTCGACTGGTCAGGAGGTGGCTGAAGTCTTCAGCAGGAGATGGCAGTGTTGTGGTGGATGATTATTTAGCCAGAAGGAAGAGAGAAAAGGTGGCATTTACAGGAAAGTGGGTGGCGCTGGAGATCATCATGCTGGGTGAAATAAGCCCGCTCAGAAAGACGAGTAGTGTATGTTTTCTCTCATAGGCAAAACTTAAAAGAAAAATGAGATGACCTGAAAGTAGAAGGGAGATGACTGGAGAAGGGCGAGGGGTGTGGGGAGGGGAGGAGGAGGCGGGCGACGGTGTGGATGTGTTAAGGACTTCCTGGGTGTATGGGGCACATTATGAAAAGGAAAAATTCAGCATAACTGAAGTGCAGTCATGAGAAAGAGGACAATGTGATGGTGGTGGGGATCATGGCGTGGGCAAGCAGAGTGATGGTGACACAGTCAGCCAACCCTAGTGATCAATGGGAGGTGGAGGACAGAAGGGGGCATGGAACCCAGATTTCTGTCATGGGGGACCCACTACTTACCAACCTGAGTTATCAAGCTGGGCAGAGAAACTTCTGGAAACATAAGAGGAGGTGGGTGCTGAGGGTAGAACAGAGAGCTGCTGGGACTGGCAGTTTGATATCTCCCCTCATGTTCCTGGGAGTCCCAGGGAGAGCTGGCACAAAACCCAGGACAGCTGTGCAGGCTCCAGACCCTGGCTCTTCGTTCCTTTCTAGTCCTGCACGCCGAGGTGGCAGACCTGTATCTCCAACACAGATGATGCCCTGGGCTTCGCGCTAGGTTCCCTCTTTGTGAAAGCCACGTTTGACCGACAAAGCAAGGAAATAGTGAGTCTTGGGCTTCTGCCAACACAGTCCTTTGCTTTATCTGACATGCCTCGTTCATGTAGAGAGTGCTGGAAGGGAACGCATAAAGATACGGACAGTTGTTGCTTTGGGCCAAGGGATTATGAGGACTTTTCATTCTCTGAAGTATATAATGTTTTTATAAAATTTTTAGAATGAGTTTATTATCTATACAATTAAGAGAAGTAGGAGTCCAGGAGATAGCTCAGTAGAGTAAGTGCTTGCATGGCAAGCACAAGGGCCTTAGTTCAATCCCTGGTTCTGCAAAAACAAAAGTGTAACTTCAAGAAAAGTAATATTTTATTAGGAGAGGATAATGGTTGCGCTTACAGTCTTACCCATGTAGCTTTTTTTTTCTGTGTGTGGTACTGGGGATAGAACTTCGGGCTCATGCATGACAAGCAAGCCCTCTGCCACTGAGCTACATCCCCAGATCTTTTTATTTTTTATTTTGAGACAGTCTGGCTAAATTGTACAAGCTGGCCTTAAACTTGCCATCTTCCTGCCTCAGCCTTCTGAGTACCTTGGGAATACAGTTGTGCATCACTGTACCCAGCCACAAGGGTGTTTACAGCAGTGTTGCTAATAACGGGGGAAATAAAAAGAGCCTAAATGCCCAGCCACAGGGTAAAGGAAAAACAAACTGAGCTTAGGATGGGTAATGAGGCGCCTTTTATTTTTATTTTGCCTTTTTGTGGTACTGGAGATTGAACTCAGAACCTTGTGCTTGCTGGCAGGCGCTTATGCCACTGAGCTATATCCCCAGCCTCCATGAGGCAGTTTTTAAATTGAAGATTCCCCACCCCTTTTTTGGTGGTACTAGGGATCCAACCCTGGCCATGAACATCCTAGTTAAGCTTTCTACCACTGAACTATAATCCCAACCTTTTCTAATTTTGAGACAAGTTCTCTTTAAGTGGCCCAGGAGGACCTTGAACTCCCAGTTCTCTGGCCTCAAGGGTGGCTGGGATTACAGGTAAGCAAAAAACAAATAAATAAAAAGTAGACTGATCGAGGAGGTCTGGCACATGTTTATGGTTCCAGCTACTCTGGAGACTGAGGCAGGAGGATCTTGAGTTCAAGGCCCATCTGGTCAATTTAGCAAAACTGTGTCTCAAAAATAAAAGAGCCAGGCTTAGCGGTACATGCCTGTAATTCCAGCACTCCAGTAGCTGAGGCAGGAGGGTCACAAATTTGAGGCAAACCCAAGATATATAATGAGACTTGGTGTGAAAAAATACATAATAAGCCAGGTGTGGTGGCGCATGCCTGTAATGTCAGCACTCAGGAGGCTGAGGCAGGAAAAGAGCCATGAGTTTAAAACCAGTCTGGGCTACACAATGAGTTCAAGGCCAGCCTGAATTACATAGTGAGAC
>NW_004524702.1:7089034-7106983 GCF_000260255.1 Octodon degus
CCCCCCTCCTCCTCGCAGCACTGGAGATTGTTGAACTCAGTCAGGGGCTTTCTACTAAGTTACATCCATAGCCCAACCTTGTGAAACTTTATTTCTCTAAGTTGACAAATTGCCCAGGACAAGTGCACAGTGCCCCCCCCCCCTGCCGCCTCCCGGAATACGGGGATTTCAGGCGTGTGCCACCGTCCTCGGCTCTCTCTCTTCCTCGGGCATTCACCTCTGTTCCGTGAGTCGACTTCCCATGGCTCCCCTGCAGAAACAGCGCTGGGCTCTCAGGTGTCCGGGGAAGCCGGGACCAAGCACCGGAAGTGCCGGAGGACGCTGACTTTCTTCTTGCTCCCAGGCAGAGGGGATGATCAGCGAGATCCGCTCTGCTTTTGAAGAGGCCCTGGACCAGCTGGTTTGGATGGACGAGAAGACCCGGCAGGCAGCCAAAGAGAAAGTAAGCTGTGGCTGGGGCTGGGGCGGCACCTCCAGGTGGGGGTGGAGAACTGCGCCTCGCTGGGAGCTGGGCAGGCGAGCCTTACTTAGCCTGTCTCTTCAGGCAGACGCCATCTATGATATGATTGGCTTCCCGGACTTCACCCTGGAGCCCAAGGAGCTGGACGACGTGTACGACGGGGTGAGCACCCTTCAGCCCAGTGCGGGCTGCCCTGTGGCGTCAGCGTGCGGAGCTCACAGATGCGGTTGGAAGGAGATGCGGCTCGGCTTACGAGCCAGGCTGCAGTCTGGATGGCAGCAAGATGAGTGTAAACGAGCGAACAGGGGCTCGGAGCCAGGTTTGCGTCCAGACATGTTTCTGCCCCTCACTAACTGTGGGCCTTGGGCAAGACCGCTCTGGGCCTCCGTTTGTCTGTCTACAAAGTTAATTAGAAAAAAAGTGGGGGCCAGGGAGATAGCTCAATAGAATAAGTGCTTGCCTGGCAAACGCAGGGTCCTGAGTTCAATCCCTGGTACCACAAGAAAAAAGAAAAAAAGTGACCAGTGATATCAATCCCTTCAAGAATAGCACCTTCCCTTCACCCTACCGTTATTTACTTTACAGGCTATTAGGAGAACAAAAGAAGGGAGTATGTATTAAAAAAAAACAATATGGACAGAATATGTACTGTTTAAATATTGGCAATGTTCTACTGTTTTATTCCTATTCTACAGTTGGGAAAACTGAGGCTTGTAGAGGTTCCGAATGAGTAGTCAAGCTGGCTCTGTTATCTTCTCCAGCATATTCTCACTTGCTTTCTGTCTCCCAACATCCGCATAGTATGAAGTCTCTGAAGATTCTTTCTTCCAAAACATGTTGAATTTGTACAACTTCTCTGCCAAGGTGATGGCTGACCAGCTTCGCAAGCCTCCCAGCCGAGATCAGTGAGAGCGGGCAGCCCAGACCCTGGGGGCAGCAGGGAGGTGGGCGATCATCTTTGGGGGTGGGTGGTCCAGGGCCCTTGCAGGGTCTGGGGCAGGGCCTGTGGGCCACCAGGACAGCCAGGAGCCCCATCTGTGCCCCCTCCTCCCACAGGTGGAGCATGACCCCCCAGACGGTGAATGCCTACTACCTTCCAACCAAGAATGAGATCGTCTTCCCTGCTGGCATCCTGCAGGCCCCCTTCTATGCCCGCAACCACCCCAAGTGTGTCTGAGGCGGTGGGGCTGTGGGCTGGAGCCTCGGCCAGTGGGTGAGCGGGGAGCAGAGTCACAGGGGGGATTTAGAAGCCCCTCTACTGTGTCATCACTCCCTTCCTAGGGCCCTGAACTTTGGCGGCATTGGTGTGGTCATGGGCCATGAGCTGACACATGCTTTTGATGACCAAGGTATGGGCCCACAGAATTGTCCTCTGCAGCCTAGAATCTCAGTGCCTCCTGCAAAGGTGTGGGGTGAAGGAGGTGGGCCTTAGGGGCTCTAGAGTCTGTAGGCCAGCACTGGTGGGGGGCACTCGGGTCCCCAGGGGTGAGCTGTCCTGTGGTACGGCACAAAGGTGATCTCCTTAGGGCGCGAGTATGACAAGGAAGGGAACCTGAGGCCCTGGTGGCAGAACGAGTCGCTGGCGGCCTTCCGGAACCACACAGCCTGCATGGAGGAGCAGTATGGTCAGTACCAGGTCAATGGGGAGAGGCTCAACGGCCGCCAGACGCTGGGCGAGAACATTGCCGACAACGGGGGCCTGAAGGCTGCCTACAACGTGAGTGTGGCGGTAGTGGGACAAGGGCTTCGAGCAAGGGCGGGCCCTGGGCACTCTGCCTTTCTTCTCCCAGGCATACCAGGCTTGGCTGAGGAGGCATGGGGAGGAGCAGCAGCTGCCGGCCGTGGGGCTCACCAACCACCAGCTCTTCTTTGTGGGGTTTGCTCAGGTATCTGTCCCAGAAATCCCTTCTGACGCTCCCTCCAGGATGTCACCAGGAAGGGTTAAGGGGTTGGGGGCATTCAGAGAAGGGGCTGGAAAGTGGGGCCAAAGTTGGGGATCGCAAACGGGGTGTGAAGGCCCAGAACCCACAGAGGCAAGCTAAAGAGGGAGAGGTGGGCAGGAGGATTTGGCAGATCTCAAAGGCCAGGGCTGCCCTGTGTGGGGGTGATGGTGATGCTCTCCTTGCTGCTGTGGTTAGCAATGCAGTAGACCAAAACACGCACTAGCCACGAATGCAGGAAAAGCAGGGCAAGGACCCAGGCAGGATGTCCTCCAAGCTGGGAGGGACCGTGCCTTTGCTGCCTGTGTTGAAGGACTTGGGGACAGAGGGCTCCTGCAGACCCTTGGAGTTGAAATGCCCTCCACAGCGTCCCCCAGTGCCCCTGAGCAGAGGGCTCGGGGCAGCAGTGGTTTGTGCTCCTGACACAGCCCTGTGAGTGTTCCCACATCTGTCCTGGCCCACAGGTGTGGTGCTCAGTCCGCACACCAGAGAGCTCTCATGAGGGGCTGGTGACCGATCCCCACAGCCCTGCGCGCTTCCGCGTGCTGGGTACGCTGTCCAACTCCCGGGACTTCCTGCACCACTTTGGCTGCCCCATCGGCTCCCCCATGAACTCAGGGCAGCTGTGTGAGGTGTGGTAGACTTTGGGGCTGGAGGGGGGATGGCCGGCTGTCTCCAGAGCCTGGGGCTTCTTGGTTGGGAGAAAGCAAACACGCGCTGGGCTGGGTCCAGCACCTCCACACTACAGTGAACGCTTGGCCCGTCCCTCCCTGCTACCACACTGTGCCTCTGCTTTGGGGGTGCCCCTGCCTCCAGCAGAGTCCCCACCATTCACTGTGACACCCTTCCGTGTCACCCAGCCTGGCATCTGGGTGGGGGCCAGTTCCATAGGAAGGAGTCTGCCTCTCGAGGCCTCAACTCAGTGAGCTTGGGGGCCTCGGGGCCCGCTGTGCCTCTCTGCTCCTCCCAGCCTCAAGCAGCACCCCTTGGCACTGGGCTCGGCTCCCAGCAGCCCTGTGCGCCTTGTGCTGATGCCACACACTGCTGCCCACCCTCATGGTCAGACCCACTATGCTCAGCTCTCAGCGGAAGCCAAAGGGCTTTAAGCTTTCCTGCAGCCTCCAGCCCTGGGCTGAGGGGGAAGCAGGTGTGTGTAGGGGATGCTGGTTCCTATCATTCAGGGCATGAGTCTCAGGGGTGACTGGTTCTCCCTGGACCAAGCAGATAAAGCAAGAAGAAGGAAAGACAGAGTTTATTTTTACAGGGAAGAGGGTGGGGAGAGTGTGATCTCCACCATGTAGGACCCTATGCCAATAAACAGACCCGCATCAGTCAACCTGTCTCTTCCTTTAGTCCTGTGTTCATTTATTCATTTTCCCATTCCCCTAATATTTATTGAACAGTCACTATGTGCCAGGCATTCTTCTAGAAACTCCTTAGGGCCGGGGAGATAGCTCAGTAGAATAAGTGCCAGTGCAGGATCCAAAGTTCAAACCCCGGTATTTTAAAAAAAAAAAAAGAACAGAATACCAATTTCTAATTTGATAGACACTCCTTTACTCCCTCCCCTGAGACAGAAGACTAAGATATGAAGCTTTGAGAAGACAGAGAGGCAGGGTGGAGGGCAGGAAGGCAGCTGCTCCACCACTGGGTGGAGCCTGGGTTGGGGCAGTTAGGAAGAGGGGCGGGTGGTCCTTACCCTGCTGTGGAGAGGGAAGCCTTGAGCTCGGAACCCCAGCCTGTGCTATGGCTGAAAGAGCAAACAGTAGCTGCTCATGGCCTCGAAGGCTCAGAGCTCCCAAGACCTGGCATTCCACCCATGCACAGTTATCAACGCCTTCACACTGTCGGGCACAGAGTGCACACAGGCCCTCCACCCTTCAGAGCGAATTGTCCAGCACCTCTTGTATTTTAGCCATCTATGCCAGGTGTCTCATTTCCTAATCCATTCACCCATGTATTCATTCATACATATGACCTCATAAATTTATTATTTTTTTTTTAAAAGATGTTAGTCGCCAACTATGTGTCAGGCACTGGGGATACAAACATGAGTAGGATGATGTCTTCCCTTCGGGGACTGCTCTCCTGTTTCACTGTTATCTGCATGAGCTCACCTCATCCTCACAGTAAGTATACTCTCCAGCCCTCCCACTGCTGAGACAGACAGCCGCCACCCACAACCTAAAGGAGGAGAGGGTTATTGTGGCTTATGGGTTCAGGTGATCTAGACCTTGGTGGGCTGGCTCCGAGGCAGGGACATCATGGCAGACAGTGTGGCAGAGCGAAGATGCTTAGTTCATGTCAACTGGGAGTCAGAACAGAAAAACTGTGCCAGAAAGGAAGGGGGCCAGGAGTCCCAAGATCAAACCTCCATGACCCACCCAGAGACACTTAGAAGTGTACTTTACTAACCTGCTGGGCATTTCTTAGTCCAATGAAGCTGACGTATCAAGATTGGCAATCATGTGCTCTGGTCCTCATCAAACAGATCCATCCTTAATTATGTCATTGCAATCAAAGAGATCTGGATTGAAATTGAGGTTCTGGTTAATTGTGGAGTTTGTGTCCATTCCCTAATGTCCATGAGATTCAGTTTCCTCATGTGTAAGATGGACAAAATCTTAGTCCCTTCCTTGTTGCTGGGACAAAGCAAACCCACAAATTAAATGAGCAGCAGTTTAGTAGGGTTTACAGTTGCAGGCTATAGTCAATTGGCTCCCGGGCAGCGACAGCAGGACAGAGAAGCACAGAGGAGGAAGAGCTGCTCATATCATGGCCTTATGGCAGGCCACCAGCAGCGAAGCGGAGACAGGCCCAGAGGGAACCCCCTCTTCCAGCCTGACCCTACCTCCTTTTAGGTCAGCTAGCTTAACTGCCCCATGGTTCAGTCCCCATCCCACAGGCCCACCTGGGAGCACATGAGGCTGAGGGACATTTTTTTTTTTTTTAAATTTAGTACAAGTTCTCACTACACAGCTCAGACTCATGGTGATCCTCCTGTTTTCAGCCTCCCAAGCACTGGGATTACAGGTGTGTGCCACCACGCCCACGCTCAATCTCCATCTCAGCATGCCCCAGGGGCGGGGCCAGCACAGCACGTGGGTTCCTGCGTCAGTCTAAGCAGGTGCTTTAATAAGCTGAGTTATCCAGCCAGCCCTGTTGAGGGACATTATTAATCTAAGCCACAGGAGGCAAAATGGTAGCATCCGATTTCACTGCTCACTAAGATTCAGTGTTCCCCAAGGTACAAGTGGGGGTGTTTGTCTTGTTCAAAATGGGGAAAGGGATGGGGCTGGTGAGATGGCTCAGTGGTCTAAAGCACCTACTTACAACAAGCTTAGCAAAGCACAGGGACTGCGGTTCAATCCCCCAGCACCACATGCCAGCCAGCCCCGCCCCCTGGTGGGCTGAGCTGGCCACACACACACACACACACACACACACACTTACTTAAATAAATAAAATTTAAAAAAAAAATGGGGAAAGGGAGAGTTTGACTGTGATTGCTGCTCAGACCTTGTCCTCTTGGTGATGTCCCTAATGTGTTCCAGTTGGAATTGTGTATCCTGCCCCAGCTGTTCAGCTGTACCCACAAAGAGCTGTAAACGGGCCATAGCACGTTCCAGGAGATTCTGGTGGCTCCCCAGGTGAAATACACAGCTGTGCTCAAAAGGAGCAATGTAGCCATATGTGGTGGTGCATGCCTGTAATCCTAGCACTTGGGAGGCTGAGGCAGGGGGATTACAGAGTGTGAGGCAGCCTGGGCTACGTAGTGAGTTCAAGGTCATCCTGAACTGCAGAGTGAGACCCTGGATTTTTTTTTTTTTTTAAGTCAACTTATGAACTTAGGAAATTCCAGAATCCAGAGATATTAAATGATTTGTGGAGTTTGGGTATGGGTCAAGGGATGAGATTTAGAATGGGAGAGAGGTAACTGGAAATAGAGTTAGCAGGACAGAGGTTCACCCTTTTTTTTTTTTTGGCAGAACCAGGGATTGAACTCAGGCCCTTGCGCTTGCCAGGGAAGCGCTTATTCCACTGAGCCATCTCCCCAGCCCCTGGTTCACCCCTTTTTTTTGCTTCACCCTTTTTGACACCTGATTTCAGAGGCCAACTTAGGATCCTGACCAACTGACCAGTATGGCATCAAAACTTCATATTTGCCAAAAGGCCAAAGTGTCAAGTAATGATAATAATTACCAGCTTTCATTTGCTGAAACCCTAATTTTTTTTTTTTTTGCTTAAACCTGTGTTAACCACTTTATCTCATTAAATTTCCACAGCAATTTATAAGCTGATTTTGCTATTGTCTCTATTATTCAAGTGGGGAAATGGAGGACTGCACTGCTCCCAATGTCAGAGAAGTCAAATTGCATTTAGGTTTACAACTCAGACACCCTTATTCACTACCATTTTGTCCTCCACATCACAATAATGGAGTTTAGACTCTAACACAGACATGTCTTCTGGCCAAATTCATCATGTTTCCATCATGTTTTCAAGTGGGACCATCACCAACAATAGGTGCATTTCCATGCTTTCTTGGGCAAGCAATAGTGGCAACCAGGTGACTGCAGGAAGCCTAGACACACACTGAGCTGAAGCAAAGTCAGGCAGTATGTGTTTGCTGAAAACTCTGCAGGTGCTTGGTTCCAGAGGCAAGGTGAGGTGAACATCCGCGACAGATGTGACCTTTCTCCCCGCAGCCCCATCGGGCTGTGGATGTGCCTCTGTGATATGTTCTGGTGTGTTGAGGAAGGAGGGAAATGAAGGACTGTGCTCCTGGGTAGACACATGGCAGCAATTCTCACAGAAGTGCTGCCCATCTCCTACGCTACCCCACTGGGAAGTCTAATTTCCATCCTGAAGAAGGTAACGTGCCAACAAATATGGTTTTACCTTTGGTAGCACTTTAGAAATGTCAGGCTGGAAGAGTGCCTCATTAAGACAGTTTCAGTGGGCCTATCATAGATCACAAACGGGGAATCCTGACAATTTGCCAATTCCCAGCTCTGGGCTCCAGAGAATGCCCCCAAAGAGTCATTACTGAACACAAAGATGACTGAAGAATACAAAGCTATTCATTCATTCATTCATTCATTCATTCATTCATCTGCTAAGTCTTCGTTGAAGACCTACTATAAGCCAGGAACTAGGCATGGTACTAGGGGCACTTAAGATACTTCCTTGTCCTCCAGGAGCTCAGAATATAGATAGGGAGAGGTATGAGTACATGGAAGAAACAAATAACTTGAAAGGTAGGGTGGCATAAGGATCTGAGACAGGTGATATAGAGCTGGAGTTCAGGGATGGGAGAATTTACCAGCTGAGAACAGGAAAGGACATTCCACACAGAAGGAATAGCAACGTAAAAAGGCTAAGCAGCTTGAGGGGGCCAGGCCACGTTCACAAGTGCAAAGTGTTTAGGATGATCAGATGAGGGCACATGAAGGTGACATCACAGGGGAGAGTCTGGAGAAGAGCAGTGGTAACAATAGGTATAAAACAGGGAATCGTAAGATTTGCTGTCAGTTCTGGGAGTTAACAGTGATGGCCGCACACAACCTGGCTGTTTGAAGAATAACAGGCTAACAAAGCAGCAAGCCGGTGGCAGTTGTGCAGTGCTGCGTGTAGCCTGGTGGACGTACGTTACGTGAGTGCCAACTTTGAGGTGAGTGGCTCTTAGGTGAGAAGAGGCAGCTGTAAGACACATGGTTCTGCATCTTGGGCCAAATTTGGGGAACAGCACCATAGGCTGACAGGTGCAATTTGAAGGGAGGATAGAGAAGAGGACATGTAATGGGTTGGCACCTGATTAGAGACCACAAAATTAGGAGTTTGCCCAAATAGGGAGGAATATTCCTGGGACTGTAGTTGACCAAAATGAACCTTGAGGGGCTGGTGAGATGGCTCAGTGGTCTAAAGCACCTACTTAGAACAAGCTTAGCAAAGCACAGGGACCGCGGTTCCATCCCCCAGCACCACATGCCAGCCAGCCCGCCCCCTGGTGGGCTGAGCTGCCCCCCCTACACAAATTTTTTTTAAAAAATAAATAAAAAGAATGGACTTCAAACTTTACACCTATATCCATTCAAACATTTAGCCAACAGTTATAGAAATATAGATTTGAGACAAAAGCCTAATGTCCCAAGAGAGCAGGGAGCAATAGACAAAGGCCAAGTAGAGCTGCTGTCTGTCACTTGTAAATTCCGGGCAAGCTAGGATTCAAGGCTGCAGATAACAGCTTCTCCTGCTGGCGCCCTGTCCTTTGATCCCTTGCTTGGGATGTTATCAGCTAGCATTTGTGTGGACCTAGAGTTAGGCAAATGGTGGAAGTCAATAGAGATAGTAGTTTGTATTCACTTAGGTAATTATGCACATTCCTTAGTTGCCTTTACCCCTCAATAAAAGTGAGATGCTTCTGAGGCTCTGGGCTCACTTGGAGAGAGACTAATCTCAGTGAGACCTCTGAAGCTTTCGGCACCGACCCGTAACATACAACAGTCAGCTCTAAGTATGCTGTGCTACTTTAAAAAGAAAAAGAAAACCACTTTCTGCATTCTTTAATGTGTCAGAACTCAAAAATAAGACTTCAGACAAAATGCTGAATATTCCCACCAGGAAAAGGGAAACATAATTACCTCATTTCTTGCATCTTCTAGCCACACACTCACACCCACCCATCCACAGTCCAAGCTGAAGAAGAAACCTCGAGGGTTTGCCTCAAACAGTTAAGGCATGGAAGGCCGAAAGTCGGAGGTTCAAATCCTCATTCTAGGGCATAGGACAGGCCTCGCTTCAACCCTGCTCGCCATGTAGTCCTGACATAAAGCCTTTCAGTTCCACCCCTTCTAAGTCATAACGTGAAAAAAACACCAAAGGCCGAGGGCAAGTGGTCAGCTCCAGAATTCGGCACTGGACATAGCACTTAACTTATCCACCTCCACTCCATGTGGCCCCTAGAAAGAATTGAGGGAGTAGTAATGACAGGGAACTCTTCTTCAACGGGGGCAAAAGTGCAAAACAGATTACCCAAGCCATCCAAGCGTTCTGTCAGCCGGGCGTTGGTGCCGCATGCCTGTAACTCCAGCCCTCGGAGCCTGAGGCAGGAGAGTGTTGAGAGTTCAAGACCAGCCTGGGGTACAAAGTGAGCAAAAGTCCCGTTACCTTACCCTACTCAACCAACTGGAGTGCCACTGTCGGTTCTACTCACATTGGTAGGTACCCTGCCGCGCCCGGCCGGTACCCTGCTCTCAACCTCACTCATCGCAGCAGCCCAAAACCCACGCCGCACGTCCAAGTAGCGCCTAGCCGAGTGGAGCGGAGCCGAGCCGAGCCGAGTGGCGCGCTGGAGGCTGGGAATCGCAGTTCTCCAAAGGCACCCGGGGGCGGGCCCAAAGGGCGGGACTCCCGTCGTTTCCGGTTGTGGGCGGGGCTCCTCCGCCGGCTCGCGCGAGGCCCTTTGGGAAGAGGGGGCGGTGCGAGCAGGTGCGCGCGCAGCAGTCAGGCTGTGGTGGTGGAGATGGAGGAGGGTGGCCGGGACAAGACACCGGTGCAGCCTCAGCAAGCCCCAGGGACGGTCCCCGGCGGCACGGACGACAAGTCGAGCGGCAAGGAGCGGCGGGATGCAGGAGACAAGGACAAAGAGCAGGAGCTGGTGAGGCGCGATCCGGGAAACCGGCGGGGAAGGCCGCGGGGCTGAGTCACCGCGTTCCCGCAGGCCTCGGCCCGACTGCCAAACAGCCCCACAGCGTCAGAGAGAGGGCAGGTGGGGAGACCCCTGGGGCTCTTAGCACCTGCCTCTCTGCCCGCCCTTCTCTTGCACGCTGCCACCTTGGCCGTGCCTAGCAGCCCGTACCACCGCCTTAGGAGATGGGATCGGAGACCTAGTTGTTCTCATTTCCAAGAACAGCATTCCAGCGGAACCAAACCGCCTTCCCCACAGGGCTTCCCATTCCCGCCCCTCTTCTTGGCCACCTGCCCCTCGTAGGAGGCCGGCGTCCTCTCCACCTGCCACAGGGTGAATGGGAGGACGCTGTGAGTGGGATCCTTCACTTGACGAACTTCTTCCCCCCAACCCTCCAGTCAGAGGAGGACAAACAGCTTCAAGATGAACTGGAGATGCTCGTGGAACGGCTGGGGGTGAGTCAGTCATATGTTAATGTGAACCAGCGCAGATTCGGATCTTTTCTAGTTGTTGGCTTTACTCTGTTTTGAGGCAACAACTCCTATATGAGATGGACTGTATTTTTAGGTCAGTGTTATGGTGAAGATGTGAGGGGGGACAGTTACAAAGGATATTTGAAGTGAACTACTTGTTTCTGTGTCAGGCAATGTTCAGGGTGTTGGGGAATGGCGGGTGAATGGGACAGTTATTTCCCTAGTGGAGGTGCTATTTAAAAGTGTCTCTGTGTACTGAGTTAGGGGAGTGTGACTCCTTTTGTCTGAGCTGTAACATCTCCCGATCAGGAGAAGGACACATCCCTGTACCGACCAGCCCTGGAGGAACTTCGAAGGCAGATTCGTTCTTCTACAACTTCTATGACCTCAGTGCCCAAGCCCCTCAAATTTTTGCGTCCACACTATGGCAAACTAAAGGAAATCTATGAGAATATGGCTCCTGGGGAGAATAAGGTAAAAACTGTTTCAGAAGCTGATGGAGAATCTAGTTGAGGAATTCCTTTTCTTCTAGACCATGGGGCTCCCTAGAAATCTGCTAAACCTAGTATCTGGTCTCATTGAACAGAATTCATCACAGTGAAAACAAAAAGAAAAAAAAAAGTGCTGAACGGAGAGTCAGCGCCTCAAAAAATGTTTCTGTCATTTATGTTGAATCTTGGGCTATCCCTTGTGGGATTTATTTCCAGTTTATATTTAGTCTTAGTTTTTCTCTCATATACATGTAAAATATAAATAAATAAGAAAGAAGGGCAGGCCAGACAGCTTGGCGGATTAAAGCGCCTGCTTAGGGAGAGCGCAACAACCAGAGTTTGATCCCAGGTGTGCCCTACCAGCTGTGTCCCTGGGGCGCACTGAGACAGCGATTGAGGCTGGGCATGGTGGCGCATGCCTGTAATCTCAGCACTTGGGAGGCTGAAAACAGGAGGATCACTACGAGTCCGATCTACGAAGTGAGACCCTGTAGACCCTGTACCAAATACATAAAAAAAAAATCTCTATATCCAGTTCAGTTACTTCTCTGCCTCTTGATTCAACCCTAATTCAGAAATCTTTAGTTTTCACTGAATTTAATGGCCAGCCTCTTAACTGACCTGGCTTTTGTTCTTTACTACCTAATGTAGTTTACTCGTTTAGCAGCTATAGTGGGCTTCCTAGGTTCTAGGTCTTTTTTGCTTAGAACTTAATCACTTATTGCAATTAAAATTCAAATTGGACATGGTGGTGCACCTGTATATTCTAGCTACTCAGGAGGCTGAGGTAGAAGGATCTCTTGAATCCAAAAATTTGGGACCGGGGCTGGTGAGATGGCTCAGTGGTCTAGAGCTCCTACTTAGAACAGGCTTGGCAAAGCACAGGGACCACGCTTCAGTCCCCCAGCACCACATGCCAGCCCGCCCCGCCTCCTGGTGGGCTGAGCTGGACACACACACACACACACACACACACACACAAATAAATAAACTTTAAAAAAAAAAAAAATTGGGGACCAATCTGGTAAATAAGAGCCCATCTCTTAAAAGAATCAATTATGGCAGGCAGGGTGGCACATGCCTGTAATCTCAGCACTTATGAAGCTGAGGCAGCAGGATCACAAATTCAAACCCAGAAACTCATCTAGGTGGGGCAACTTAATTAGACATTGCCTCAAAAAAAAAAAAAAAAAGGTTGGATATAGCTCAGTGTGAAGGCCCTGGGTTTAGTTACTAGTACCTCAAAAATAAGTAACATCCAGAGGTGCCTTCTTTGTTGCTTTCCCTCTTTATCATCTTTCAGCTATGTTGGCCTAAAAGAGATAGTGAACAAGTATCTCTTAGGTTTATTTATCATTTATTTATTTATTTGGTACCAGGGATCAAACTCTGGACCTTGTGCTTGCTAAGCAACTTAAGATTATTTAGAGGGTTAGCTTAGGTAACATTTTTAATACAGAGAATGGTATATTTTTAATAATTTGGGGAATAAGGGGTTGGGGAGATGGCTCAGTAGAGGCCTGAGTTCAATCCCTGGCTCCGCGAAAATAATAATAATTTGGGGGATAGTGACAGTGATATTAATTTCATCATATTCCCCTTACTTTGGGCTGTTGGATTGGCTCCCATGAACTGCTTTCTTTATAGCGTTTTGCTGCTGACATCATCTCTGTTTTGGCTATGACCATGAGCGGGGAGCGTGAATGCCTCAAGTATCGCTTAGTGGGCTCCCAGGAAGAATTGGCATCGTGGGGTCATGAGTATGTCAGGTAAGAACTTTTTTTCTCAAGAATCTGAAGGGGATTCTGAGGCATCCGTTGTTCTGTGTTCAGTCTTGGCGCACTCTCTATACTAGAGTATCGATGTGTTAAATATCCCAGACACTGAGTTCCTTGATCCACAGGGAACTGCTTTCTCCACAACTGTGCACCCATAATGTACTGTGCTGTCTGTAGGCATCTGGCAGGAGAAGTGGCTAAGGAGTGGCAGGAGCTGGATGATGCAGAGAAAGTACAGCGGGAGCCGTTGCTTACACTTGTGAAGGAGATTGTCCCCTACAACATGGCCCACAATGCAGAGCATGAGGCATGTGACCTCCTCATGGAAATCGAGCAGGTGGACATGCTGGAGAAGGACATCGATGAGAATGCATATGCGAAGGTCTGCCTGTATCTCACCAGGTGAGTACGCATGGTAGAGACTAGTGTCAGAGAAGCCCTTCTCAGCTGTGCCTCCTCTGTTCTCCCAGAGCATCTGCTTCAAGGGTCATATCAGGCTGTAATTAATTTGTTGACATCCATTAATTTCTGGAGAACAGAGTTTTGTATTGTTTTAGGAGTCCTAACATCTAGAGTAGTGTTGTCTGGAATATACTTAGCATTCAGTATTTAGGGTACTTTGGGTAAGTGAATTAAATGAGGTGAACAAATGTCTGAGACATTGCTAATTCTTTATTACTTTTACTTTGTAGTTGTGTGAATTATGTCCCAGAGCCTGAGAATTCTGCCCTGCTGCGTTGTGCCTTGGGTGTGTTCCGAAAGTTTAGCCGTTTTCCTGAAGCGCTGAGATTGGCATTGATGCTTAATGACATGGAGCTGGTAGAAGACATCTTCACCTCTTGCAAGGATGTGTATGTGGGGAAGAAGTTGGCACAGGAAGAGATAAGCCGTGCATGGAGCATTTTCACGAGGCGTAGTACTACTGGCTAGGCCCAAGGAATTTTCCGTTTCCCTTGATGGATGAGAGTGAACAGATGTGATGGCTTTCTCTCACAGGGTGGTACAGAAGCAGATGGCATTCATGCTAGGCCGGCATGGGGTGTTCCTTGAGCTGAGTGAAGATGTGGAGGAGTATGAGGACCTGACGGAGATCATGTCAAATGTACAGCTTAACAGCAACTTCTTGGCCTTGGCTCGGGAGGTGAGAATCTTTTTCTTCTTTCCATGAGTACTTTTTGATTATAATTTTAAATTTTACCTGTCATTTTACCTACCTGGCTGTACCTCTGCCTAGACTCTCCCTAGTGGGGAATGCTATGCAGTGAGATGACAAGGTCTGCTAGAGGCGCACTGGGTAATCCAGTGGTAACCTTCTGGCTTCTTTTCAGTTGGACATCATGGAGCCCAAGGTGCCTGATGACATCTACAAAACCCACCTGGAGAATAACAGTGAGTATCTCTCACTGTGAGGGGGATTGAAGGATTGTTAATTGCTCCACTTGTACTGGGAGTGGTGGCTTGGCCTACCCACTTGCCCTGGAGAGCTCAGCATTCCCCCCAGCTTTTTTTCCAGGCCACTGGGACATAAATAGAGGATCCTAAAGAGTCAGTTTCAGAACAAGAGACAGGCTGCCACACTGTGTTCCTTTCTTACCCTGTTCACAGCCTTTCCTCCCTTCTCCCTCCTATACAGGGTTTGGTGGCAGTGGCTCTCAGGTGGACTCTGCTCGCATGAACCTGGCCTCCTCTTTTGTGAATGGCTTTGTAAATGCAGCCTTTGGCCAGGACAAATTGCTTACTGATGATGGAAACAAATGGCTTTACAAAAACAAGGATCATGGTATAATTTTGTTACTATTTTAACTTTTTGTCCTCCTACAAAAAGTTCCCTGATGAAGGTGTTCCTAGGGTTCAGTAGTACAGGGTGGGTCTAGGAGTTACCTCAAGGAGGGGCCCTTTTAAGGCTGGTGGATTTTTTTCATTGCAGGAATGTTGAGTGCAGCCGCATCCCTTGGCATGATTCTGCTGTGGGATGTGGATGGTGGCCTCACTCAGATTGACAAGTACCTGTACTCCTCCGAAGACTACATCAAGGTTGGTCTGGCTGGCCTTTCTTATCAGAGCTTCCTACATTTGGGTGGGCAGCTGTACCTCCCTGTTGGTCATGAAGTGTACCTCTTCAATTAAGTCAGGTACACAGTGAGGCCCTTGTGGACTCTCTGTGCCAGGGAAGGTACAGTGCCTGAGCAGAGAATCTGCTTGCTCTTTGTAGTCAGGAGCGCTCCTGGCCTGTGGGATTGTGAACTCCGGGGTCCGGAATGAGTGTGACCCTGCCCTGGCACTGCTGTCAGACTACGTGCTGCACAATAGCAACACCATGAGGCTCGGCTCCATCTTTGGGTAAGGCTTCTTGCCTCTCCTCCTGGTAGCCCTCAGCCTGTATGCTCTGGTGAACAAGGACTGGGCCCTTTTCACCTTTGGGTTGCCAAGGACTGCCACCCTGTGAACAAATGTTTTGCTCTCAGAGCATGTTTATTGAAACAATGAAGAAATGACCGGTCCTGTTTTCTCTCTTCCTGTCTCATGTTATCCCTGGCTGCCACTCTGGCTGTTGCAGGCTAGGCTTGGCCTATGCTGGCTCAAATCGTGAGGATGTTCTGACTCTACTGTTGCCCGTGATGGGAGACTCCAAGTCCAGCATGGAGGTGAGTAGAAGCTGTTGGTTGTTTGTGGTAGGTGGGGAAGGTACTCTGAGTGTCTTTGTGACAAATTATGAAAAAAATATGTCTATGTGAGGGCCGGGGAAATAACTCAATAGAATTAGCACTTGCCTGGCAAACACAGGGTCCTGAGTTCAATCCCTAATAACAGAAAAAAAAAAAAGATATCTGTATGATGGGGACATCTCAAGCTCTTTAAAACTGGGATTTCTAGTCCAATTGAGGCTGGGTGTTGAAGCTGACATTTTGGTACTGAGCTTCAGCCCTTGAGATCCCTGAGTAATTGCTTATTACTTGGACTAGGGAGGGACTGTGTCAGTCAGCTTTTTATTACTGTAACAAAATACCTGAGATTAATAGGAAGGTGGATTATGGCTTACAGTTTGGAGGTTGAGGTATGTGGTCCTACAGTCCCATTGCTTTGGACGGAGCAGTGTTCTGTGGCCAGAACACATAGAAAAACAAGACTGCTCACCTCAGTGCAAGCCAGGGAGCACAGAATGGGACAGGGCCCGGGTGCTGCTCAGACCTGAAGACCACACTCTTTGCTTCCACTACCTCCCAGTAGTGCCACCTTGTGGACTAAGTCTTTAACACGTGGATCTTTTGGGGCAAAGCTATAGCAGTGACTTTTCATTGAGGGTCCCCCCCCCTTTGGCTTTTTGAGACAGGGTCTCACTTTGTAGTGCACACTGGCCTTTTGTTATTGTTGTTGTTGTTGTTACGGGGAATGGAACTCACGACCTCACACTTGCCAGACAGGCGCTGTGCTGCTGAGCTGCATCCCTGGACCTAGACTTGCCTTGGAGTTGCTGTATGTAGTTCAGGCTGGCCTTGAACTCAAACTCATGGCAACCCTCCTGCCTCAGCCTCCCGAGTGCTGTCCTGGGTGGGATTCCAGGTGTGTGCCACCATGCCTGGCTTGTAAGGATAAATGTTAGAAGAGTGTGCAAAGCAGTTGGCCCCATGGCTGGCATACAGTAAGTTTCAGTGAATGGTTGCTGCTGCTGTTTTGATCTATAATCAGGCAGGAAGTGCTTATTCTGGGCCAGCCAGATAGCTCAGTGGATCAAAGCGCCTGTTTAGGCAGACCCAGGGATCAGGGTTTGATCCCTGGCATGCCGTGGGTATGCTGAGACAGTGATTGAGACTGTTGTGTGCCTGTAATCCCAGTGCTTGGGAGGCTGAAAACATGAGGATCACTATGAGTCTGATCTGTGTAGTGAGACCCTGTACTACATACATTTAAAAGTAGAAAAAGGAAGTGCTTGTTCTAAATCCAGTGTGGTTAGGGAAGATGGCTTAATTGTACACTATAGGAATCACCGTCTTGAATCAAGACAGATGATTATTTTAATATTTTGTTCTCTGTAGCCAGGTGTAGTGGTGTATGTCTGTAATCCCAGGAGGCTGAGGCAGGAGGATCACTGCAAGTTTGAGGCCAACCTGGGTTATGTCCTAAGTTCAAGGGCAGTCTGGGCTACATAACGAGACTGTCTCAAAGAAAAAAGGCTTGGCTTGGTACATGCCTATAATCCCAGCACTGAGCAGGCTGGCTGAGGCAAGAGAATCACCTTGAGTTCAAGGCTAGTCTGGGCTACATGGAAAGTTCAAAGCTACCCTGAATTACATAGTGAGACCCTGTCTCAAAAAAGAGGAAAAAGTCTTGCCACAAGTAATACTGGTTTTCTTATTTCTAGGTGGCAGGTGTGACGGCTCTAGCCTGTGGAATGATAGCAGTGGGCTCCTGCAATGGAGATGTCACTTCTACCATCCTTCAGACCATCATGGAGAAGTCAGAGACTGAGCTTAAGGACACTTATGCCCGATGGCTGCCTCTTGGCCTGGGCCTCAACCACCTGGGTGAGGGGCTGGCTCTTGGTTTGGACAGGGGCCAGCAGTCATTGGATACAGCAGGGCAGGTTTACGTGCAAGAGTGAGCTGGCAGAAGCATGTGGCCTCTGACCCCTGGAATCTGTCCTGTAGGGAAGGGTGAAGCCATCGAGGCAATCCTGGCCGCACTGGAGGTTGTGTCGGAGCCTTTCCGCAGCTTTGCCAACACACTGGTGGATGTGTGCGCCTATGCAGGTCTGTGTCTGTCACCATCCTCTGCTTCCCCAGGGTCTACTGCTCTCTTGGTCTTCTTTTTTCTAAGTTCTTTGTCCTTTGTTCTTCATTCTGATATGCCTTAGATTTTTTAAAAAATGTATTTTGATACAGGGTCTCTATCTTGGACTCTAGTGATCTTCCTGTCTCAGCATTCCCAGTGCTGAGATTACAGTCGTGCGCCACCACTCCTGGTCATGGCCGGCTCAGTCCACCTAGAGGTGGGGCTGGTGCGGCATGTGGTGCCGGGGATTGAACGCCAGGCCTTGTGCTTGCCTAAGCAGGCACTTAGTCTGCTGAGCTATCTCACCTGCCCTTTATTTTTTTCTTTTCTTTTTTTTTTTTTTTTTT
>NW_004524702.1:7107853-7116261 GCF_000260255.1 Octodon degus
TTAAGACTGCACACTGGGGCTGGTGAGATGGCTCAGTGGTCTAAAGCACCTACTTAAAACAAGCTCAGCAAAGCACAGAGACCGAGGTTCAATTCCCCAGCACCACATGCCAGCCAGCCCTGCCCCCTCTGAGCTGGCCACACACACACACACACACACACACACAAATAAATAAAATTTTAAAAAAATTTAAAAAAAAGACTGCACACTTTGAGTCTTTTTCTTCCTTTCTTTTTTTTTTTTTTTTTTGAGTACTGGAATCAGACTCAGGACCTCGTAGTTGCCAGGCAGGTGCTGTGCTGTTGTGCTATATCCCTGCCTTTGAGTCTTTAGGCTTTTTCTGTTTGCTGGTTGTATTCTCATTTTTATCTTTTCCCGCTGCCATAGGCTCTGGGAATGTTCTGAAGGTTCAGCAGCTGCTCCACATTTGTAGTGAACACTTTGACTCCAAGGAAAAGGAGGAAGAAAAAGACAAGAAGGAAAAGAAAGACAAGGACAAAAAGGATGCCCCTGCTGACATGGGAGCACATCAGGTTGTGGGGGCAGCCAGGCTCTCAGGAGAGGATGCTCTGGGAAAGAAGGGAGAAGTGTGTAGCACAGCTGTAAAGACCCCTAGGCAAAGAGGGAGAGCGGTCTGTCTGACTGGGGGCTGACGGTCGAGGATGGTCCCCATAGGGTTACTTCTTTTCAGAGAGATCTTGAGTCAGGGTGACTGTTTTGGCTTGTGTAGGTGAGCTCTACTGCCTCTTCACTTACAGGGAGTGGCTGTTCTTGGAATTGCCCTGATCGCTATGGGGGAGGAGATAGGTGCAGAGATGGCGCTTCGAACCTTTGGCCACTTGGTAAGTTTGGCTGAGGAGACTGGAATGTCTTTTTGGGGGGTGGTGCTGGGGATTGAACCCCAGGGCTTTGCCTGCTAGACCAGCACCTGCCCACTGAGCTGTACCCCAGCCCTGGAAAACACTGATATGATGACCGGAGGTTCCCCAGAGGAGACTTGGCTCATGGGTTTTCTTGGTGGTCATTTGCTTTGCTCTCTGTGCAGAATCCCCACCCGAACGGGGGATTGAGCTAAGGCCCTTGCGCTTGCCAGGGAAGCGCTTATTCCACTGAGCCATCTCCCCAGCCTCTCTGTGCAGAATTTAAGGCCCCTTTTCATGCATCAGCCCATACTTGTAGGTGAACATGTTTCTGCCACTTTTCCCTTATCCAATGTTAATTCCTTTTATTACCAGTTGAGGTATGGGGAGCCTACGCTCCGACGGGCTGTGCCTTTAGCACTGGCCTTAATCTCCGTTTCAAACCCTCGCCTCAATATCCTGGATACGCTGAGCAAATTCTCTCATGATGCTGATCCAGAGGTTTCCTACAACTCCATCTTTGCCATGGGCATGGTGGGCAGCGGTGAGTACCAGGGAGAAGAAAATTCTAAGCAGATCAGGGGAGAACTCACAGGGTTTTTCCCCAAGCCTCTGTGATATTTAACATTTCTAGGTACCAATAATGCCCGCCTGGCGGCAATGCTGCGCCAGTTAGCCCAGTATCATGCCAAGGACCCCAACAACCTCTTCATGGTGCGCTTGGCCCAGGTACAGGATAGAAGCATTCTCCTTGGGGTGTGCTGAGCCCAGTGTGGGTGATGATGGAGGGGGATACGGATTCTTGGCTTGGGAGGGAAGATGTGGACACAGGGAGGGATTTTTGCCTGGCTGAGTTAGGCACTACCTCCTTAGCCTTCCATATCCGCTTTCCTCTTTTCACAGGGCCTGACACACTTAGGGAAGGGCACACTCACCCTTTGCCCCTATCACAGTGACCGGCAGCTCATGAGTCAAGTGGCCGTGGCAGGGTTGCTCACTGTGCTTGTCTCTTTCCTGGATGTTCGAAACAGTGAGTTCCCATCAGAAACATACTGTGGAATGTTTTGGTGATGTTCTCTGTCCATTCTTAGCAGGGCCATCTGAACAATCCAGAATCAAGACATCAGCCTAGCTCTTCTATGTCACTGGGTTCTCTGGCCTCTGTGCATTTTAGCTCCCACACCTCTGACAGGATCCAGAGAGGTGTGGGGATACTTAAATCTGGCTTCTACTTCTAAGTGACTGGGAAATGATATTTGAGTCTGAGGGCTGGGGTGGAGAGTTAGCGTGTGGTGGGCTAAGTAGTGTGGTACATGAGGAGTATGAGTTCAGTGATAGCAGGTTAAAGGTCAGGGCTCTGGTGAGCTGCACACATGCAGGCCAGGCCTTCCTTGCCATTGTCTGTAACTGTTTGTTCTGTGTGCTTTCCTAGTCATTCTAGGCAAATCTCACTATGTACTGTATGGGCTCGTTGCTGCCATGCAGCCCAGAATGCTGGTTACCTTCGATGAGGAGCTGCGGCCCTTGCCAGTGTCTGTCCGTGTGGGCCAGGTGAGAGCTTGTCACAGGATGTGTGCAGATTATGCTGTAGAACCTGGAAAGCGTACACAGACCTTGCTTCTCTGAAATGAGTGTGGGCAGGAGGGGTCACTCCTCCCCAGCTGGAGTTCCCTCATCTCGCTGTTCTTGTCCCACAGGCAGTGGATGTTGTGGGGCAGGCTGGCAAGCCTAAGACCATCACAGGGTTCCAGACACACACAACCCCAGTGTTGCTGGCCCATGGGGAGCGTGCGGAATTGGCCACTGAGGAGTTTCTTCCTGTTACCCCCATTCTGGAAGGTTTTGTTATCCTTCGGAAGAATCCCAACTATGACCTCTAAGTGGCCACCAGGGCTGGACACTGCTCCAGACCTTTGGGGTCATCATTATCTTCTGTTCTTTTGTAACTGAGAAAACTTTGTTCAATAAAGACCTTTATCCTCAAGATCTCTCTGTTGTCTGTGCTGTGGTAGCCTGGGACTTGATTGGAGTGTGGAGTGATGGGGGAGTTGCATGGACCATCTTTGAGCCTAAGCTGGGGGCGGCTGCCCTATACGGAAGGAGCTAAGCTCCTTTCCTCTGTGTGTGTGTGTGTGTGTGTGTGTGTGTGTGTGTGTGTGTGTGTGTGTTTTACTGGAGCTCGAATCCAGGGCCTCCACCCTAGCCTTTTTTGTTTTTATTTTTGAGACAGAATCTTGGTCTGAGGAGATGGCTCAGTAGAGTAAGCGCTTCCCTGGCAAGCGTAGGTATTTTAATTCAATCCCTGGTTCCGCAAAAAAAAAATAAAATCTGAGACAGAATCTTGCTACATAGTTCTGGCCTGCTTAGAACATAGTCTCTATCCAAGATTGGCCTCAGAGTACTGGCAGTCCTGCCTCAGCCTCCCAGTTGCTGGGATTACAGGTGTGTGCCACCATACCCAACCCAACCTTTTTAGAATTTTGAGACAGGTTATCGCTTTTCTCTCATTAAATCAGATCTAAGCTGTGCTTGAATTTGTCGTCTTCCTGGCTCTTGAACCAACATGCCTGGCTTCCCTTCCTTCTTAATCACCTGTTTTTATTTTCTTGGAACTTGAGAAGCTGATGTATGTAGTGGGTCTTCTTTCTAGGAGATATACCTACACAAATTGTTTGCTTTTGTGGTGCTAGTAGTTGTACCTAGGTATATCCCCAGCCTTTCTTTGTTCATTTTGACTTGTTTGTTGTTAATGTTCTTTTCTTCATAAGAGTCTTGCTAAATCACTAAATTGTCCAGGCTTGGCTCAGACTTGCAGTGTTCTTGCCTCAGCCTCTGAGGGATTTGACGTGAGCACGCATGGTGTATTTTAAAGTTTTGGGAGATGTTAGTGCTTACGTCACTAAGATGTTCTGGCTGGGTCTGAATTTGCTGCCTCAGCCTCTCGGAGTTCTGGGGTTACAGGCATGTTCCAACAATGTTTAAAAATTTTTTTTGGCAGTCCTGGGGATTGGACCCAAGGAGTACTAAACTATATTTCCCTTTTCGTTTTGAGATAGGTTTTAGGCTGGCCTTCAGCTCATTATGTACCCTAGCCTGGTCTTGAACTTGTGATCTTTGGGCTTCAGGCTCCTGAGTGCTACAGTTAATTACAGGTGTGCACCACCATGCTCAGCAAGAGAGGGACATCTTTTTTTTTTTTTGGCAGTACTGGGGATTGAACTCAGGACCTTGCGCTTGCAGGCTGGCACTTATGCTGCTGAGCTATATCCCCAGCCCCAAGAGGGACATCTTTACCTGCTGTGACTCTGCCTGTCAAAGGAGGGTTTTTTTTTTTTTTTAACTGGGGATTGAACTCAGGACCTTGTGCTTGCCAGGCAGGCGCTTATGCTGCTGAGCCATCTCCCTGGCCTGAGGAGGCTGCTATTTGAGAGATTTAATATACTGACGTGCTTCTGGGCTGTCTGTAGAAACTGGATAGAAAGCTTGACCTTGACCTTCATCTTAGTATGGCAGTGGGAAAGAGGAGTGGCCTCTTTCCTGGAACACAATCACTCTGGGTCTGCAGTGCTCCTTCCTGATGGGGCTGGAATGAGAACAGCGGCTGCCTGCCTGACTGCTGTGTAAGGCCTGAAGCCCTGTGGTTGCTGTGCGGGACCATGTGGTCCTGCTAGATAATCATGGCCAGCGCTTACCCAACAATTACTGTGGCTTTAGCCTCTGAACAGAGGCTGTCACTAAATAAGTCTGAGTGGTCAAAATAACTTTTAGAGGCTTCTTAGATTTCACAACTTGCAAAGGTATGTATATTCTCCCTTTTTGTAGTACCTGGGATTGAACTGAGATATATCCTTAGCACACTGTTTTTCTTAGTTTAAGACAGTTTTCACCAAATTGCCAAACTGGACTGGCACTTTTGATCCTCCTGCCTCAGTTTCAGGTACTTGCTGAAGATCTCGTGAGTGACCTTCAAATTCATCTCAGTAGGGCACCAGATTAAAGTGTCTGCAATTGAGGCCGGGGAGATGGCTTAATGGAATGAGTGCTTCCATGGCAAGTGTAAGGGCTTGAATTCAATCCCCGGTTCTGCAAAAAAGAAAAACAAATAAATAAAGAAAAATAATATAGTGCCTGCAAGCAGGCACAGGGGACTGGGGTCTGACCCCCAGACCTGCTGTGCTGGCCCCGCCCCCAGGGTGCACTGAGAAGGCAATTGAGACTGGGCATTGTGTGTGCCTGTAATCCCAGCTCTTGGGAGTCTGTAAATGGGAATCAATATGAGACTGATCTAATAGTGAGATCCTGAACACCCTGTAGCCCTTCCCTAAAATACAAAAAAAAAAAAAAAAAAATTCATCTCTAATCTCAAATCCATCTCCAAAATGCAGTCCTGGGGCTGGGGAGATAGCTCAGAGGCATAAGCCACCTACCTGGCAAGTACAAAGACCCCAGCTTGATCCCTGACCCCACATGCCTTGTGGTCTCGGCTGGGATGCCTGGGTGCTCTGGATGTGGACACCCATTAGGGTGTGGCCCGGGAACCCGGTGTAGTGGCTGTGCCTGTAACCCCAGCAGTCAGGAAGTTGAGCCAGGAAGATCTCCACGAGTTTGAGACCAGCCTGGGGGCTACAAAAGTGAACACAGCACCAGCCCAAACTGCATAGTAAGACCCTGTCTTTTTTTTGTGTGTGTGGTACTGGGAATTGAACTCAGGACCCTGCGTTTGCCAGGCAGGCACTTATTCTACTAAACTATCTCCCTGGCCCAAGACCCTGTCTTAAAAAAAAAGAAAAATTCACTACATTAATGTCTCTTCGGGACGCCTTCAGGATTTAAAAGTTCCCATTCTGACCCAAGGCTATGTTTGAAATTTGCAATTCTCTTGATTTAGCCTCCCAGAGTGCTGTGATTATAGGTGTATACCACTACAACCTGCCCAAAGTTTTAATTCTTTTCTTTCCCCCTTTTTTTTTTTTTTAAATTTTTATTTATGTGTGTGTGTGTGTGTGTGTGTGTGTGGCCAGCTCAGCCCACCAGGGGGCGGGGCTGGCTGGCATGTGGTGCAGGGGTTTGAACCGTGGTCCCTATGCTTTGCCAAGCTTGTTCTAAGTAGGTGCTTTAGACCACTGAGCCATCTGACCAGCCCCTCTTTCCCCTTTGTTTTAAGACAAGCTCTCAGTCTCTAGTCCAGGTTGGCCTTGAACTCACTGTATAGCCCAGTAGTGCTACCTTCACCTAGTACATCAAGCCCTATGGTGTCACACATATTATGGTGCTCTCAATGATAGCACGAAAAGTGGGCAGTGGATAAGGCCCAGGTGCTAATTCTAGGCTTCTTTCAGTGCAGCCCTTCCTATCCAGTGGGAAGGATAATACAGCCCAGGCCAGATACATTAGTGTATCCCCGTGGTCTTAGCTATTATGGAGGCTGAGACAAAAGGATGGCAAGTTTTGAGGTCAGCCTGGACAATTTAGACTGTTTGAAATGAAAATGCAGCTGAGTGTGGTAGTGTACACCTGCAATCCCAGCACTGGAGAGATGGAGGCAGGAGGATCACTGAGTTGGAGGCCAGCCTGAACTATATTCTCTTCCTCTTGCTGTTCTCAGCATCACTTGCTATGTGTGATCTAAACATTCTCAATCCTCACTGTTTGCTAGCTAGGTAAGCATTCTTTTAGGCACTTACATATGAAATTAACTTTTCTTTTTTATGGTAACAGACTAAACTCAGGAAGCACTGTGCTACTTTTTTTTTTTTTTTTTTTGCAGCACCAGGGATTGAACTCAGGACCTTGTGCTCACCAGGCAATTTTTAACTTTTGAGATAACATCTTCCTAAATTGCTCAGGCTTATAGCTTGAGATCTTCCTTCTCAGCTTCCCTGGGTTTAAAGGCTAAATACATTTCCTTGTGCAGGCAAGCTTATTAAGTCCTCAAAATCTAAGAGTGAATGCATGGTGTTTAGAACTCAGACCTGAGCCAGACTGGTTTCAAATCTTGCCATTTACAATAACTAGTAGTAGGTAGGTTGTAGTTCATAGCTAGGTATAACATCTTGGATTAAAACCCAAGATAGCTGGTGTTCCAGCCTGTGGCATAGTCTGATTACCAGGCATAGTCTGATTTTTTTTTTTTTTTTGCAAGACCGGGGATTGAACTCAGGCCCTTGTGCTTGCTAAGCAAGCACTTATTCTACTGAGCCAACTCCCTGGCCCAGTTAGTCTGATTTTTCATTATTGAGTTACTTTATTTTATTGGTACTTGGAATCAAACTCAGGACTTTGTGCTTGCCAGGCAGGCATTGTGCTGCTGAGCTATACCTTTATTGACTTTAATTAATTGAGAGACGGGGTCTCCCTATGTAGCTCAGACTATCTTTGAACTATGTACCCATGCTGGCCTTGGAATTTACAGTGACATTCCTGCCTCAGGCTCCTGAGTGCTGGCATTAGAAGTGTGGGGTACCATACCCTTTGTGTGTGTGTGTGTGTGTGTGTGTGTGTGTTTTGACACAGTCTTGGTCTGTATCCCAGGCTGCAATTGAACTCCTGGAGATCCTTCTGCCTCAGCCTCCAGAGTGCTTGGATTATAGGCATGCACCATCACACCCTGCCTCATTATTGATTTAGCCCCTCCCTAGGAGGTATACAAATCCACTTAAGCTACTTCTTTGGTAAGAATGTTTCTCCTTCTTCTTCTTCTTCTTCTTTTTTTTTTTTTTTGTACAGGGAATTGAACCCAGGGCCCTCATCCTAGGTTACATCTCAAACTCTTTTTAAGTTTTGAGACCAGGTCTTGTGAAATCGCTAAATTACTCGGGCTGGGGTTGAATTTGCAGTTTTCCTATCTCAGTCTCCCAGAGTGCTGGGATTATAGGCGAGTATCACCATGCCAAGCCAAAAGTTTCATTTTTTTTGAAACAGTCTCAATCTCAAATCCAGATTGGCCTTGAACTCAACCCCAGTTGCCCTCGAACTCGCCGCAATCGTCCAGTCTCAGTCTTCTTGAGTGCTAGTATTACAGGCATGTGCCGGTTCGCCCAGCCGAGAGTTTCAATTCTTTCAGGGTAACAATTTCTTCTCTAAAAGTCCGTGAATGATCTAATCAAAGTATTTCCAAAGGCTGAATAATTCATCTCTGTATTCTCAGTCCCTGGCCCGGCACCTTGCCTAGTATTTAGTATGCATTCAGTCAATGCTTTAGCAAAGTATGAATGAACTTAAGAACCACCAGAGTCTCAGACAAGGGTCGGCCTGGGAATTCTAAAGTTCGGGAGGGGACACGGGGGCGGGCTCTGGCATCACGTGACGGGGCGGGGCGAATCCCATGTGCGCCGAGGCGCCGGGCTATCGGCACGGCTCCGCCCTCGGCGCCGGTCACGTGGGGGCGCCGGCTGCGCCTGCGGAGAAGCGGTGGCCGCCGAGCGGGATCTGTGCGGGGAGCCGGAAATGGTTGTGGACTACGTCTGTGCGGCTGCGTGGGGCTCGGCCGCGCGGACTGAAGGAGACTGAAGGTAAAGCCGCCATGTCCGGGCTCGACCCGGCCCCCCC
>NW_004524702.1:7116736-7136926 GCF_000260255.1 Octodon degus
CTTCGGGCCGACCCTCGCTCGCCGCCCGGCTCCGCCGCGGCCGCAGCCCGCCCGCCCGGCTTTTTGGCTCCGACTCCCGCCCTCCAGGCTGCGTCCAGGCGGTGGCGAGCCTCGCCTCCGGCCTCGCGAAGGCCTCCGCGGCGGGCGTGCCCCGTGTGTCCCCAGGCCAGGCCCCATACCCGGTGTCCCCGGGTGGGGGGTGGGGACACCACGGCCAAAGCCGCCTGCTCCGTCTGTGATCCGGGAGCCTGGTGCCAGCAAGACCTGGAATTTCCGGTCTGGTTGGTCTTGGGCCCCGCGGAGCCAGGTTGATACCCCTCACCTCCCAACCCCAGGCCCTCGGATGCCCAGAACCTGTAGGCCGCACCGTGGACTTATTCTTAACCGTGGGGGTGAGTGAGGGTTGTTTCAGCTGGGCGCCGGGTGGGAGTCGGTGTTTGGACCTGATGCAAATTTGACAGTGCTGGTGGGGGGCATAGGCTGGTTCTTTTCTGCTTCTTCACCTCCTTGGCGCCTCTTGGGCTCTGTAGGGGACCAGCCCTTGCTTCAAGCCTTCCCTCGTTCCACTTGCTGTATGCTTGGGTTTGTTTTCCCTTTTCCCAGCTCCACTCTTTCCCAACAGGTGCTGGGGGGACCCTGATGTGGCACCAAATGAAATGAACAAAGCTCCACAGCCCACAGGCCCCCCGCCCACCCCATCCCCTGGACTCCCACAGGTAATTAGGGAGGAATTGTCTGGACTTGGATGGGGGTGGGGGAGACCAGGCAGTCGTAGGGCAGGAACAGGTTCCAACCTTTCCCACCCCCATCTGTGTTAGGGCAAAGTGCAGTTGCCCGTTGCCAAATCGAGACTGGGCCCCTGGTTGTCCCTGGGGGCTGTCACCGGGAGGGAGTATGGGGGCTTCTGAGGTTCTTGCTGCAGATATGCTCCCCTTATTTCACCAGCTTGGGTTTCAGCCCCACCCGGCCTTCCCCTCTTGCTGAACTCTGGTCTCCCCCCTCAGCCAGCGTTCCCCCCGGGGCAGACTGCACCGGTGGTGTTCAGTACGCCACAAGCGACACAAATGAACACGCCTTCTCAGCCCCGCCAGGTGAGGGAGGGGTTGGTGGTGCAGTGGGGGCCGTGGGGAACTATGAAAGCTGCTGCCAGTTCCAGCCTAGGATGGAAGTTATGGAAGCTGTGTGCTTAGCCTCAATTTCCTGATACTTCTCTGTTTCCTCTGCTCTGTACTTTGTGCTGTTCGTTACTTACACAGTGGCAGGCCCCTTGGGGAGTATGTAGTTGCCGAGGGTGGCATCATTGGGGTCCTGATACTCTGAGAATTGGGGGCAGTGCTGTGGGCCCTGGTGTCAACTCTACTTTCCTATTTTTTCATTTTACTGAGAAGTTGCCGTTGCTCTGTTCCCTTTTCTTGCTTTTTCTTTGGACTGTGGCTAGAAAAGCATTCCAGCTGTTGTTTTTTTTTTTTCTTTCTGCCTCTGTTCCTCAAGTTCTTCACTAAGTGGGAGGATTCTTGTCCTACCTCCTCCATTTTTCCTCCCTCATCACCTTGGGGATAATTCTCTTCTCTCCTGCCCCCATGTGCTCTCAGGGAGGATTCAGGTCTCTGCAGGTAATACTCCCCTGTCCTAATCCCAGACCACCTCCTGGTCTCGCCCCTCCCCTTTACCCTGGTTAGGTGTTAGGTACAGGGATTAGGGGACATGGTCAGGGTGGGGACCTATATGCTGTTTAGGTCTTCAGTTTGGAGCTGAGAGGTGCATGTTAGGGGCTTAATGTTGAAGAGCAAGTGTCTGGGAATTGGGAGACTGTTGCATGTTAGCAGTTAACTGCTCTGTACCTTGGAGCAATGCATGCTGGGGAGTGTATTGCCTGGAAGGGCCTGACCTAGGCATGATGCATCTGGGTGTTAGGAAGCCTCTGTAGAGCGCTAGTGTGGTGTAGGTGACCTAAGTATGCATGGTGATGAGAGGTTAAATATAAGCAGGACGCAAAGTGTTCATCTGAGTTAGGAGGACATGTGCACACAAGAGGCCATTTAGCTGTCAGTTGGTCAAGTGGGTCTTGGAAGGCCTGGTCTCCACTCTGTAAAGCATATGTAGTGAGCCAGTGCCAGATCTCTCTTCCTGACCCAGCCCCTCTCCCTCCTGACAGCACTTCTACCCTGGCCGGGCTCAGCCCCCCAGCAGTGCAGCCTCCCGAGTGCAGAGTGCAGCCCCTGCCCGTCCTGGCCCAGCTGCCCATGTCTACCCTGCCGGATCCCAAGTAATGATGATCCCTTCCCAAATCTCCTACTCAGCCTCCCAGGGGGCCTACTACATCCCTGGACAGGTGAGGATGGAGGTTTGGGGACTGGGAGCCCCAGATCTCACCTCCCCTGCTGTGACCGTCTAAGAAAATGGGACTTCTTGTCCAGTTTTGTTTTTGTAATCCGATGTGCTTCTAGCTCCCCTCAACTCATTCCCTCTTCTCCCCCCAATCCCCTAGGGGCGTTCCACATATGTTGTCCCGACACAGCAGTACCCGGTGCAGCCAGGAGCCCCAGGCTTCTATCCAGGTGCAAGCCCTACCGAGTTTGGGACCTACGGTAAGTGGGGGAGAGTCAGGTGAGCATTCATCCCAGGAAGCATTTAAGCTGGTTCTTTTGCTCCATAGGACACAAGGCCATTTCTCATTGTAGTTTTTGGTCTCAAAAGGACAGGATTCACAAGCCTGAGCCATGTGAGGAGACCCTGTCTCGAAATGACCCAAAAAAGCCCATCAGAGTTGGGGATTGGTGCTTAGTACTTTTTTTTTCTAATTTTAGGGAAGAGCCTACAGGGTGTTCAGGGTCTCACTACTAGATTGGACTCAGTGATCTGCCTGTTTACAGCCTCCCCAGAGCTGGGATTACCGGCGTGTGCCCCCACACCCAGTCTTAGTTGCTGCCTCTGTGTGCCTTGGGGGTGGGGCCCGCATGGCAGGCCTGGGGATTGAACCCTTGGCCCCTGCGCCCACTTACAGGCACTTTAATCCACTGATAGTACTTAATATTTAAGTATTTTATAAAGCACGGTGCTTGGGTAGGGGGACTTTATTTCCATATTGGAGGGGGCCCGTGAAACATGGGTTTGGGAGCTACTCTATTTGGTGCTGTGAATCGAACTCAGGACCTTGCACTTCCGCAGGCAGGCACTGTGCTATTGAGTTATCTCCCCAACCCTACCTTTTATCTTTGGTGGCTTTTTTAAAATTTTAAGTTCTGCAGAAGGATTAGTCTTTTTTTTGGTGGAACTGGGGATTGAACTCAGGCCCTTGCACTTGCCAGGCAAACATGTATTCCACTGAGCCATGTCCCCGGCCCCAGGATTATTCTCCATGGCAGTGGTTTCCAAATTTTTTTCCTATCAGGAAAAATTTTGAGTATGAGTTTCTCTGACGGGTATGGTTTTGATCATATGTACTGTGTGTAACTTAGATAGTACTCATGGTGCTGGGGAGAAACAACCACGTGAAAATTACGGGTGAGATAGATGCAGCCTATTTGAGGGCTTAAAAGTGTTGCTTTAAGGAATTAGTTTTTCTCCACTTTGGCCTTAGACTGTAGTATTTTTGTTTCCATGGCCCTTTGGAAAGGCTAGATGATGGGATTGGACTCAGGGTGAGTGAAACAGGGTTGGCAAATCTCTTTGTTTCTTATTTGCAGCAAAAGAGCTGATTCTATTTCGTGTTCACAGTGTGTGCTTGCTCTGGGGTGGGGTACGCACAGAACGGTGCGACAGGCCCGAGCCATCCTGTGGCCAGAGTGTGGTGGGGGAAGGAGTTGCCTGCGTAGCAGGTGTGTGTATGTGAGTGTCAGGGTCAGGAATTCTTGTAAATGCAATTCAGACTGGTTCCCCAGCTTTGACAGACACCTAATTCCCTGGGGGAGGAGGGTGGAGCTGGGCCGGGGGCCGGTTATGGGTGATGAGAGGTTCTAGAAATGGGAGGTACTCAAGTAGGCATCAGTGTATGGTTGGGCCTTGACGGTGCTGCCTTTCTTTCTGTCCCCCTTCTCCAAGCTGGCGCCTACTACCCAGCCCAAGGTGTGCAGCAGTTTCCTGCTGGCGTGGCCCCCACCCCAGTTTTGATGAACCAGCCACCCCAGATTGCTCCTAAGAGGGAACGAAAGACGGTGAGTAATAGCAGGGGGTTCTGGGGCATTTAGGAAGGGGAGACTCCAGGTTCAGCACTGTGGGGCATTGTGCCTCTGAGCAGGAACTTGAAGGTCCTCAGCTGAGAATAGGCAGAGGGATCTGGAATGCTCAGGTCCTTTGTAAGGTTCTAAGATGTCAGTGTAGAAGCAGCTTATCATGGAAGACTGAATTAGCTAGTAGAGAAATTCTTGAGACCTGGGCTCTGGGGGTTCATAAGAACTAGGATTGGTTTTAGGTTTCTGGTGGTTTGCCTTGGAAATGGCTTGTTTTCTGTGGCCCCACCCCCCACTCCCTAGTCCTGGAAACTCTGGAGGCCTCCGCCTCTGCTCAGTCCTCAAGCCCTGGGCGTGGTGCCCAGAACAGGGTGCCAGGGCTGGGGAAGCCGCTGAGTCACCCTGGCTCCACCCACTGGATCTGGGCCCTGCCCCCAGAGATCAGGCTGACCGGCCACAAGTGAGCTAGCTAGGTGCTAAATGGGGGTCTTGGGCTTTAGGGTGTGCAGCTTCTGACTTGGGGATTGCTGTTGGGGCAAGGTGTGTGGGGAGGGGCATTGTGATGTTTAGGGCTGTGCTCTATGAGGTCAAGGGTCTCTTAGAGGGTGTGGGGGCTAGGGCAGAGACTTACAAGAGCCAGCCAGATGGGTTGACCAAACTCAGGCTTTCTGGCACCCACCCACCTGCCTCCCAGTAGGGGGTGGGGAGTTGGCCTAGAGTCTCAGCAGTGGGATAGTGTGGAGAGGTCAGCTCCTCCTGCTTCCCGCTTATGCCATAGTTTTCTTTTCTCAGATCCGAATTCGAGATCCAAACCAAGGAGGGAAAGATATCACGGAAGAGATCATGTCTGGGGCCCGGACTGCCTCCACGCCCACCCCTCCCCAGGTACTGTCTCCTCTTTTCAGTGCCTCGCTGAGATGGATGTTTGCCCTCAGCTACCAAGTCCTGTGATCTCTTTCTTCAATTAAGGGATTTATTTCCCTGCTTTCCTGGATTTCTAGGCAGAGCTAAAGTAGAAATGGCTCTAGTAAAGAAGGGTTGTGGGACTCTGCAGTGCAAACTTGGTAACCCTTTGTGTCCTGCAGACGGGAGGCGGTCTGGAGCCTCAAGCTAATGGGGAGACGCCCCAGGTTGCTGTCATTGTCCGGCCAGGTAAGACAGCCAATGGGACAGAGCTTTTATGGAAAATGGAGTGTGATAATTTGAAATTCCAAGGAAGTGGAGTGACTTGAATCAGGTGCCACAGAATGGCCTGGGTTTCAGGTGGTAGATTTGAGGGTGGATACTTTTGGGTCATAATGGGTGGTAGCTTTGGTAGGAGATGATGAAGGATGGGGTTAGGGTTGAGTAGGGAGTGGCCTGGGCTGGGAGAGGAGGACCAGTGGTGTGGAGGGCCTGCCTTCTTTCTCATGGCTCCTTCCTGTGGTGCAGATGACCGGTCGCAGGGAACTCTCGTTGGGGGCCGGCCAGGACTGCCTGGTCCAGAGCACAGCCCTTCAGAGTCCCAGCCTTCATCACCCTCTCCGACCCCATCACCGCCCCCAATTTTGGAACCGGGGTCTGAGCCGAATCTCGGAGTCCTCTCTCTCCCTGGGGACCCTATGACAACAGGGATGATACAAATGTCTGTAGAAGAATCAACTCCCACCTCCCACGAAACTGAGGAGCCATATTGCCTCTCTCCAGAACCCACTCCTCTTGCTGAACCCATACTGGAAGTAGAAGTGACACTTAGCAAACCAATTCCAGAATCTGAGTTCTCTTCCAGTCCTCTCCAGATTCCTGCCCCCCTGGAATCTCACAAGGTGGAAGTTCCTGAGACTAACGGCATAGTGCCACCTGAGGAGCTGGAACAAGAGGTGGAGTCAAGCCCAGAGCTTACCCCTTCTCTACCTGTGGCTTGCCCTTCACAATCTCCGGAGCCTGCTGCTCCAACTGCCCAACCTGAGGAACTTCTCAATGGGGCCCCCTCACCGCCTGCTGTGGACTTGAGCCCAGTCAGTGAGCCAGAGGAGGAGGTTAAGGAGGTCACTACATCCGAAACTCTCCCTGCCACCTTTCCTGCCACTCCACCTTCAACTCCCCCAGTGGCTTCCCCTCCTCAGGAGGAGGAAATGGAAGAGGAGGAGGAAGAAGAGGAGGAGGAAGAAGGAAGAGAAACTGAAGCTCAGAAAGAGAAGGGAGGAGAGGATCTGCTCTCCTCAGAGAGCACCCCTGTCCCAGTCCACTCGTCTCCGAATTCAGAGGCCGCAGCAGCCACCCAAGGTAAGGTGTGGCTAGATAGTGGATGTAGGGCAGGCTGGGAGATGTGGCTTCATTGGTGACCTCCATGTGGGACACTGAGTCTTGGGCCTGGAAATTCTGTGATGGATCTAGGAGCTGTCTAAGCACCCTGAAGCCTGGAGAGGGTGTGATGCACAGAGGAGGGATGACACTGTGGCTGCAGTATGATTTCCCCGTAGGTTAGCGGTAATCTAAATTATTCCCATCTGTGTTTTTTTTTTTTTTTTCTAATTAGTGGCAGTATCTGTGCCAAAAAGGAGACGGAAAATTAGGGACCTAAATAAAAAGGAGGCTGTGGGAGACCTCCTTGATGCCTTCAAAGAGGTAAGGGAGCAAGAAAGAGGGAAAGGGGAGGGCAGAGCATGGTTATGGACTCCTGTTCACCACTGTGCTGCCAAAACTGTTCTTGGCAGGTGAACCCAACAGTACCAGAGGCGGAGAATCAGCCTCCTGTAAGCAACAATCCAGGCCCAGAGTCTGAGGGCAACAGTGCGCCCCCAGGGCCCGAGGAAGTGGAGGAGACCTGGGACTCCAAGGAGGACAAAATCCACAATGCCGAGAATATTCAGCCTGGGGAACAGAAGTATGACTATAAGTCAGGTATGCTGGAGGAAGGGCAGAGAAGGCTGTGGGTTCTTGGCGGGGTCCCAGGAGAGAGAAGTGTGATGGATACGTTATTTTTTGCAGATCAGTGGAAGCCGCTAAATCTTGAGGAGAAAAAGCGTTACGACCGTGAGTTCCTGCTTGGCTTTCAGTTCATCTTTGCCAGTATGCAGAAGCCGGAGGGGTTGCCCCATATCACTGATGTGGTGCTGGACAAGGTTGGTGGTTGGAAGGGGAGGAGGAAAAGTTTGTGCTGGGCTGACTGGAGAGGAGCTTGAGGTATGGACGGAGGAGTCAGTAGCCATTGGTGGTTGGTGAGACTTGTCACATTTCCCTCACAGGCCAATAAAACACCATTGCGGCCACTGGATCCCTCCAGACTGCCTGGCATAAATTGTGGCCCGGACTTCACTCCACCCTTCGCCAACCTTGGCCGACCAGCCCTTAGCAATCGTGGGCCCCCAAGGGGTGGGCCAGGTGGGGAGCTGACCCGAGGGCCGGTGAGTGGGGCTGGCTGAGAGTGCGGGGCTTGGGGCGGCTCTGGAGTGGATGAGAGGTCTGTCCTGAGGTGTGCAGCTGGCTCGTGTGTGTTCATTGCTGTGTCTTCACTTGTCCTTCTCCCTTGCTTAGCAGGCTGGCTTGGGACCTAGGCGCTCTCAGCAGGGCCCCCGGAAAGAACCACGTAAGATCATTGCCACAGTGTTAATGACTGAAGATATAAAGCTGAATAAAGCGGAGAAGGCCTGGAAACCCAGCAGCAAGCGAACAGCGGCTGACAAGGAGCGGGGAGAGGAAGACGCTGATGGCACCAAAACACAGGTATTGGCAAGTGCGGCATTTGCTCTGCTCTGCTTCTCAGGCCTGGCGTCTGTGCCGACTTTGCCTTCATCCATCCTTATCTCCGTCCCTACCATCAACCTCTCCCTGAGAACCTTACTGGATTCTGTTTCTTCCCTGTCCCTCCCCAGGACCTATTCCGCAGGGTGCGCTCCATCCTGAATAAGCTCACGCCCCAGATGTTCCAGCAGCTGATGAAGCAAGTGACACAGCTGGCCATCGACACCGAGGAACGTCTGAAAGGGGTCATTGACCTCATCTTCGAGAAGGCCATTTCAGAGCCCAACTTCTCTGTGGCCTACGCCAACATGTGCCGCTGCCTCATGGCGGTCAGTGGGTGCTTTTCTAACCTTGCCTAGCTTCCTGCTGCTCTTCCAGAGGCTGTTGGCCTCGTCATCTTGGGTCCCCTCCAGCCTCTGCTGTTGCTGGCAGCTACAAGGGCGGGGCCAAAACCAGAGGTCCTCTAGGGTGGGGTTAGGTGCCCGAGGTCTTTGCCTGTCTTCCACTGGTCCCAGTGTTCCCTTTTCTTTGACTTACAGCTGAAAGTGCCCACTACAGAAAAGCCAACCGTGACTGTCAACTTCCGTAAACTGTTGTTGAACCGATGTCAGAAGGAGTTTGAGAAAGACAAAGATGATGATGAAGTTTTTGAAAAAAAGCAAAAAGAAATGGATGAGGCTGCTACGGTGAGAAAGCCCGCTATTCTTCCACCCTGCTCACCACCATCCTCTCATCCAGATGCCACTTGGCTGTAGGATGCGGGATGCGTCCTGCCTTTCTGCTTGGCTGGGTGTGCAGACCGTAGAGAGAGGAGGGCTGTAGCATGTGCCGGTTGTCAGCTCTGACACTGCCGTCCTGTGACTGGCAGGCAGAGGAGCGGGGACGCCTGAAGGAGGAGTTGGAAGAGGCTCGGGACACCGCCCGCAGGCGCTCCTTAGGGAACATCAAGTTTATTGGCGAGTTGTTCAAGCTCAAGATGTTAACCGAGGCGATTATGCATGACTGTGTGGTCAAGCTACTTAAGAACCATGATGAAGAATCGCTTGAATGCCTCTGCCGCCTTCTTACCACCATTGGTAAAGACCTGGACTTTGCCAAAGCCAAGGTGAGGCTCCTTGGGTGTAGAGGGGGTGGCTGAAACCTGTGGGCCCCCTGGCCACTCATGACGGCCGTTGTTGTTAGCCTGCTGGTCTGGGCTATTGGTGAGATGCTAAAAGTTCATGATCTGGTCTCTGCTTCATAGCCTCGAATGGATCAGTATTTCAACCAGATGGAAAAAATTATTAAAGAAAAGAAGACGTCATCTCGCATCCGATTTATGCTACAGGATGTCCTGGATCTGCGACAGGTACATGTCTCTTCCTTACATGTCATTCTGTTGCAGTTGTCAGTGCCGCATTACTTGGCACTTCTGATATAATTGGAAATGGCTTCCTGTTCTTGTAGAGCAATTGGGTGCCGCGCCGTGGAGATCAGGGTCCCAAGACCATTGACCAGATCCATAAGGAGGCTGAGATGGAGGAGCATAGAGAACATATCAAAGTTCAGCAGCTCATGGCCAAGGGCAGTGACAAACGTCGAGGTGGCCCTGCAGGCCCACCTATTAGTAAGTTAGAGGATAGGACTAAAGATGTCTGGGAGTTTGCTTTCCGATGATGACTTCTTATTAGTGCCACGTGTCTGGGCCACTGAAACCCGGTGATGGAACTGAGGAGCTGAGGAAAGGAAGGTTGGAGTGGCCTAAGAAGGGGCTGCTAGAGATACTGTTACTCCAGTGATGACATCTTTTTGTTCCAGGTCGTGGCCTCCCACTTGTGGATGATGGTGGTTGGAACACTGTCCCCATCAGCAAAGGCAGCCGGCCCATTGACACTTCACGACTTACTAAGATCACAAAGGTTAGGGCTGTGCTGCCAGGGGCAATGGTAGTGAGGCGGTAAAGGACTCAGTCTGCCTGAGGTTGGAGAGGTAGTTACTGAAGCTTTCTTCTTAGACTAAAGGAAATTGCTAGACACAGAACTGCCAGCTCTAGGGGTTTCTTCACATGGGTCTGGGCAAATCAACTATCCAGTAATCCAGTGCGTTGCCCACTTCTGTGTATCCTACAAGCCGAGAGTGTTGCTGCTGCTTTTTTTTTTCTTTTCTGTAATCTCAGCTTTTGGGAGGCTGTAAATGGGTATCACTACGAGTCTGATCTAGTAGTGAGACCCTGAACATCCTGTAGACCTTCCCCTTAGAATGCTTTTTTTTTTCCTTATTATTTTTTTTTGAAGATGGTGCCACTACGTAGTTCAAGCTGGCCTTGAGTTCACTAAGTAGGCCTCAGACTGGCCTCAAACTTGTGGTGATCCTCCTGCTTTAGCCTCTTTTCTGTTTATTTTAATCATTTATTTATTTATTTGGTCAAGGTCTTACTACGCAGCTTGGACTCGTAGTGATCCTCTGGTCTCAGCCTCCCTAGCACTGGGATTGCAGGTGTGCACCATTGTGCCTGGTTTCAGTGGCTGGCTTGGCGCACCTGGGGTTCTAGGCCGGCACGGCTTGTGGTACCAGGGATTGAACCTGGGTTCTTGCGCTTGTCAGGCAGGCACTTAGACTGCTGAGCTATCTCTCCAATCGTCTTTTCTGTTTTTTTTTTTTTTTTTTTTTTTTTTTGCAATACGAGATGTTGCGGCGTGACTGGAGTTCAGACGTGTGCTCTTCCGATCTTTTTTTTTTTGCAGAACTGGGGATTGAACTCAGGTCCTTGAGCTTGCCAGGCAGGCACTTATCCTACTGAGCTATCTTCCCAGCCCCATTCTTTTCTGTTTTTAAATGGTTGAAAAAAATAAAGGTAAATGGTATTTTATGATATAAAATTTAAATTTTGCTGGGTGTTGTGGTGCACACCTGTAATTCTGACATTCTGGAAGCTGAGGCAGGAAGATTGCTGTAAGTTTGAGGTCAGCCTGGGCCGTCTAGTGAGTTGAGGGCAATCCTGGACTATATGTAACAAGACTCTGTCTTAAGAAACTGGAAAAAAAAAAAATGTCAGTGTTTTTAAGTGAAGTTTCATCAGAAGACAACAAAGTGTCAGCTAGGACAGCTTTCACATTGCCGTGGCAGAATTGAGTAGTTGAGTTGGAGATCTAAGCTCATGGAGCCTGAAGTCTGATGTTTGATGCCGGTGTAGCAGGGTGGGGGCTGTTGGCTGACTGCCTGGTCAGACTTGCGACTTGTGCTGTCTCCTCTGTAGCCTGGCTCCATTGACTCCAACAACCAGCTGTTTGCACCAGGAGGGCGACTCAGCTGGGGCAAGGGCAGCAGCGGGGGCTCTGGAGCCAAGCCCTCAGATGCAGGTACAAGCCTGGGAAAGGGGTGGCAGTTGGCAGTGTGGGCACCCTTGAGGGGCGGCTTCAGTACAGGTGGTTGGGTAATGAGAAAGTGGGTAGGAGGTGTTACTGTCAGCGTCAAGGCCGAGGGCCCTAACCTGTCAGGTGGGCAGAATGCAAGAAGGTAGGAAGAGATCTAGCTTGAGTTCTCTGTCTCCTCAGCATCAGAATCTGCTCGTCCGGCTACTAGTACTTTGAATCGCTTCTCAGCGCTTCAACAAGCAGTACCTACGGAGAGCTCAGATAATAGACGTGTGGTGCAGAGGTGAACTTTCCATGGGGTTCTTTTTTCACTGGGGTGTGCTGTGATTGGGTGTTGGTTGGTTGTCAAAACATGGGAGTTTCTCACCTGTGATGCTTGCAGCCCCTTGCTAAGATTGGGCATATACTCGATGCCAAGCACAAGGCTCAACACTTGCTGGGCAGATTGGGAAGTTACGCAAGAATGTGCCTCCTTGTTTCAGGAGTAGCTTGAGCCGGGAACGAGGTGAGAAAGCTGGGGACCGGGGAGACCGAGTAGAGCGGAGTGAACGGGGTGGTGACCGTGGGGACCGATCTGATCGTGCTCGGACACCTGCCACCAAGCGAAGCTTCAGCAAGGAAGTGGAAGAGCGGAGTAGAGAGCGGCCTTCCCAGCTGGAGGGGTTGCGCAAGGCAGCGAGCCTCACGGAAGACCGGGACCGGGGCAGGGACACCGGTGAGGGATTGGGACAGGAGTTGGGGAGGCTGCTGGTTTGTTTGGGACCAGCTGGCCCTAGTTCTCTTGGGAGCTCCAGCTTTTGTTAGCTAAGAAGACTGGAACTGAAGGCTGTCTCACCCTACAGTAAAGCGGGAAGCCACCCTTCCCCCGGTGAGCCCTCCAAAGGCCACTCTCTCTGAGGAAGAGCTGGAGAAGAAGTCTAAGGCCATTATTGAGGAGTATCTCCACCTGAATGATATGAAGGTAGGCAATGGCAGGGCTGGCTGGCGTATGGGGTGCAGGGCCTGGGTCAGGAGGTGAATACCTCCCCATTTGTCCCTAGGAAGCAGTGCAGTGTGTACAGGAGCTGGCCTCACCCTCCCTGCTCTTCATCTTTGTGCGGCACGGCATCGAGTCCACACTGGAGCGCAGCACCATCGCTCGGGAACACATGGGGAAGCTGCTGCACAGGCTGTTGTGTGCTGGGCTCCTCTCTACCACCCAGTACTACCGAGGGTAGGACAGCCTCTGGGGCGTCCAGGGCCTTACGATAAGGTGATAGGCTCAGTTATCCCTGTAAACATCACTGGTAGGAGGTGAACTTGAGAGGACAAGAAGGTGTTCTTAGCTTAATTACCCCATGTCTATGTCTAGAAAGTGTCCGTGGAAGTCCTATAGATGACCCTCAGCTGTATGGAGCTGAGGCCTGGCCTTCCCCATGATGCGTTTTTTTTTTTTTTTTTTTTTTTTTTAAGTTAAACTTAGAAAAGGTACATGGTTTGTAAACATGACCGAAGCGGAAGTACTTTTTTTTTTTTTGCAGAACCAGGGATTGAACTCAGATCCTTGCGTTTGCCAGTCAAGCGCTTATCCTACTGAGCCATCTCCCTGGCCCCCCATGATGCGTTTTGAATTTCCTTTGCAGGCTGTATGAAATTCTGGAATTGGCTGAAGACATGGAGATTGATGTCCCCCATGTGTGGCTTTACCTGGCAGAACTGATAACACCCATTCTGCAGGAAGGTGGGGTTTCCATGGGAGAACTGTTCAGGTAAGTCCCTTTCGGGGTGCAGTTCAGGAGAGGTAAAGGTTGGAGGAGATGGGGAAGCTGGTTTGTCAGATTAGATGCTTGGGTTTGGAGAGGGATGGAGAGCTGTGGAGTCCATCAGTATGAGGGTTTTTCTCTTGTAGGGAGACTACAAAGCCTTTGAGACCGTTGGGCAAAGCTACTTCCCTCCTGTTGGAGATCCTGGGCCTCCTGTGCAAAAGCATGGTGAGTGGGTCTTTCAGGGGGTGATGCATCCAGGGTTGCTTTTGGTTGCCCCTAGTGACCATGAATCCTTGCGGTATTGGTGGCAGAACTGTGTTGGTACCTGAGTGGCAGTGTTAAGATGGGCAGTCTGCTTCAGACAGCTCCTGTCATGGCTTCTGGTCAGGCTGAAGGAGAATGGCAGATGATAGCTCAGTTCCATGATTCATTTGTTCGTTTCATTATTCAGCTTTTTGTGTACCTTATGTTGTTGGGGATTGAACCCAGGGCTTTATGCACAACAGGCAGCTGCTGTACCACTGAGCCATATCCCTAGTCCTCGGTGGCGCTTCTCTGAACATTTTCTGCATCCTGAGCAGTGGAGGTATGGCAGTCAATGAAACGAGTCCATAGAGAAAAAGTAAGAATGTCATCTACCTGATACCTCTTGGGAGGGCTAGGGATTTAGATTTAGCTTAGTAGTGCAGCGCTTGCCTGGAAAGTGTAAGAGCCTGAGTTCAATTCCTAGTAACACCCTCTCACAAAAAAAAAATATGTATAGGCAGGTGTGATGGCACACAGTAATCCCAAACTCTGGAGGCTGAGGCAAGAGGATTGCTGGGAGATTGAGGCCAGCCTGGGTTGCATAGGAGACCCTGTCTGAAAAAAACTAAAATAAATAGGAAGCATAAAATAACAGTTGAAGGGCTGGCCAGATAGCTCTGTGGATTAAAGTGCTTGCTTAGGCAGACCCAGGGGCCAGGGGTTCTGTTCCCCACTTGCTGTGCTGAGACAGTGATTGAGACTGGGCATGGTGGCGCACTTGTAATCCCAGTACTTGGGAAGGAGGCTGAAAAGAGGAGAATCACTACAAGTCTGATTTGTTGTTTTGTTTTTTTGTTTTTTTGGCGGAACTGGAGATTGAATTCAGGCCCTTGTGCTTGCCCGGGAAGCGCTTATTCTACTAAGCTATGTCCCCGGCCTACAAGTCTGATATGTGTAGTGAGACCCTGTACTAAAACAAAAGTTAAAAAATAAAACAGTAGTTGAAATGGAGTGTCTTCAGTACAGTGAGGTTGCAGAGTATCTGGCAGTACTTGTGGCAGGCTTTACGAAAGTTAATTGGTGACCATAGAGTGTAAAAGTGAGAAGATAGAGAAAGGCAAGTTTGGTGTGCTGCTTAGTGGCCATCAGAAGTCGAGCACTCAGCTGTGTGGTACAGTGCTCAGATCTGCTTTTGTGTGTCGGTGGGCTATATGTGCCTCTTAAGAGTTTCTGGATTTAGGAAACAACCATATTAAACTAGATTACAAGTCACCTGTTGCTGTAAGCAAATATTGGTTCTTTGGGACAATGAAAAGCCAAGCTGTTCTAGGAAAAAATAGTGGAAGATACTGGGATGAGATAGTTGGGTTTGGTGATCCAAAGTTGCCCTCTTCTGTTGATTTGAGACACCTCTGTAATTCAGGTTGGCCTTGAACCAGGCTTGCCTCAGGAAAGTTTTTATTTTAGTCTGTGTTTACACTACTATGTATGTTAGGACTGCATTTGTTGTGGGGATTCGGTGCTTGTATGTATAACACATCTTAATTCTTTTTTACACCTTCCTTCCCCATTTGCCTTGTTGAGGTCAGTTATTTTATTCATAATCTTGCAAAAGCTAACTGACATTTCTCCTACAGCCTCTTTAGATCATTCCCAACCTAGTGTCAGCATTGCTGTGGTGAGGACTTGTTCATTTGGGTGCTTATTTGAGAAGAGCTGTGCCTGTGTGGTACTTTTGTTACCTGTTCATTCATCATAGGTCCCTGGTGGCTTTCTAGTTAAAGTATTTGGTGGATGACTGTTGTGGAGATGTTGGATGTTGGACAGAGATGGCTACTGAGTTGAAACTGTTTTCCAGGGTCCCAAAAAGGTGGGAATGCTATGGCGAGAGGCTGAGCTCAGCTGGAAGGAATTTCTACCTGAAGGCCAAGATGTTCATGCATTTGTTGCTAAACAGGTTTGGGACTGGAATCTGGTTATTTCTAACATTTAAGTCTTACTCCTTCCCTGATCTGCATGCGGGGTACCTGACCTTGACTGACCTTCCTGATTGCAGAACGTGGAGTATACCCTGGGAGAGGAGTCGGACGTCCCCGGGCAGAGGGCACTGCCCGTAGAGGAGCTGAGCAAGCAGCTGGAGAGGCTGGTGCAGGAAGGCTGCAGCAATCAGCAAGTGCTCGACTGGATAGAGGTTTGTGTCTCCTGGAAACATGGAGAGGTAGAGGAGAGGGGTTTCTTGGTGGGGGGCATGGATTGCGAGAATGGCGACTTAGGGTCGTTTTTCCTACACAGGCCAATCTGAATGAGCAGCAGACAGCATCTAACACTTTAGTTCGAGCCCTCATGACAGCCGTCTGCTATTCTGCAATTATCTGTAAGAGAAGCTGGGGCAAGGGTGGGCCCAACACAGAAATGGAAGGAAGGGTTTCAGTCTTCGCCTCCAAAGGCTGACGCTGCATTATGCCACTCGTGCCTGTCTTCCATTCTGTAGTTGAGACTCCTCTCCGAGTGGATGTTGCGGTGCTGAAAGCTCGAGCTCGACTGCTACAGAAGTACCTTTGTGATGAACAGAAGGAGCTACAAGCGCTCTATGCCCTCCAGGCTCTTGTAGTGACGCTAGAGCAACCCCCCAGTAAGCCAGGCTGGGGCTGGGGGAGGCTGGCAGGAGGGGTTGGTCAGAGGAGGAGTTCAATCCAGGAAAGATGGGTAGTCAGTAGAGAGCAAAATAACCTAGTGGTTTGATTCCTTCCCCCTTTGCTTCCTTGCTTGGAAATGGAAGAGAGTTAATGTCAGGTTTGAAGGTTAGGTAACTACTTTGTGCCTAAACACTAGTTGCATGCCGCAGTCCAGAGATGGTAAACATAGCACCTTGCAAATACTTTGTATACCTGCCCCCTTGCCTTGCACAAGGCTGAATGGTTTACCTTGACTCCTTGCATCCTTGCAGCTGTTTAGGGTGGATGGTATTAATCCAGTTTTCACATCTGGAGACGAGGCTTAGGTTAAAAGCCTGCGTGTTGGGGCACTGGAATAGTCGCAGTGAGGAAGCTGAGCACAGTCCATGAGCTCACATGGAGGCAATGGCCATGTGAGTGATGGGTGTTGGAAGAGAGTCTGAGAGCTGATTTGTGGGAGTTAGCTAAGTGGGAAGGGGGACCCTGTGTAGGAAGGCGGGTTCTGAGGGGGCAGGAGTGTTGCACAAGGAGCTGCTAGAGGCAGGCCGGTATGAGAGAGCCCAGTGCCAATTAGGAGTGAGGCCATGGCAGGCTCTTTAATGGGGCCTAAGAATTGGATTTAGACCATTGGCTATATTGATAAGAATGGTTTGGAGCAGTGTGAGTGAGTGGCAAGATGGACACTAGTGATAGCGCGTTCTCTGGTGACAGTGGAAGAGGAGTGAGCATATTCAAGAAATACTGAGGAAATAGCTTGTAGCTACACTGACCTGGGGAAAGGGGCTGTGAGAGATTAAAAATCACAGGTGAAGGTAGGCATGCCTCTAATCCCAGCACTCTGGGAGGCTAAAGCAGGAGGATCGAAAGTTCAAGGCCAGTTTGGGCCATTCAGCAAGATACTTTATTCGAAATAAAAAAGGGCTGGGGGTGTGTAGCTCAGTGGTAGACCTGTCATGTGCAAGGCTCTGGATTTGACTCCAAATTACACCCCCTGCTCCCAAAAAAATCATAGCTGATTTGCAGGATAGTTTAGTGGGTGAGCCCTTGGTTGGGATTGGGAACATGTTCTACATAAGTTTGTGGTCTCGGGTAGGGGCCCAGATGTTAGGTGGGCAGCTGGTTATCTAGATCCGTTTGGGGACGAAGTCAGGGCAGGAAGTAGCTTTGTGAAGTGCCACACAGAGCACATGTGTAAGTCCCAGGTCATGGGATTGTGGAATATGGGCACTGGATCCCCCTGGAGCTGAAGGGGATCCGTGAAGAGACTATGGAGGGCAAGGCCTTGTCAACAAAGAGAAATGTTAGGGTAGGAAAGTGGCTGATCATGGTAGGTGCTCAGAGTTGGGTAGATCTGGAATATTAATGGGGAGGCCATCTGGCAGAAATACTTAGTGGGATGGGGGCAGGCCCTGAGAAGTAATACTGAGTTGAGACAGGGAGGAAAGGAAAGCAAGTGTAGACAGAATCTTTTGTTTAAGTCTTGAGATTTGGGTTTGGAAGGATGCCTTTTGTGTGTAGATAAACTTGGGCTTGAATATCTAGAGCAGAATGGATAATCAGTTGCGTGGGGTCCCCTGCATGGATGTGCTCAGGTTCTGGTCCAGAAGAAGGATCAGCTGTTGTCCCTGCTGTGGGGTGGTAGGGTGAGAGGCAGCTGTGTCCACAGTTTGGAGACTGTAGGGGTGAAATGTCTCAGGAACATTCTAGCATGCAGCTTCTGGATGGCCTAGGTCCTTTCGAAGGGATGGTGAACCTTCTAGAGCTTTCAGTGATGCAAATAGCCCACTGTGGCACTCGTGGGGTGTTGTAGGGTGTTGGGATTGTCACCACTGGCCTAGGATTTCTGGGGTCTGGGCCCGAGATTCTGTGCTTTACTCGCAATGATCTGCCTCAAGGTTGTGAGGTTGGGGGCCAGCAAGATAGGTTAGCAGCCTAAAAGTACATACGTAGGCAAATGCAGGGATGAGGTTCAATCCCCAGCACCACAGGTAGGGCTGAGCTGGTCAGAGTCCAGGTGTAGTGGTGCATGCCTGTAATCCCAGCACTGGGGCGGCTGAAAGCAGGAGAATCACAAGTCTGAGCGGCATAGTGAGACCCTGCAACGACCAAATACGTTTAAGAAAATTTTGAGTTTTGGTTTGGAAGTTCTGACAGCATAGTGCGGGGCTGGGAGAGATTGTTTTGTTCAGCGATTCTAGGGCTTGTACAGTGGCAGCCACCTAGGGATGGGGGTAAAGCAGGTGGTGCTTGAGTTGGGTCTTGGAGGAGTTCACCAGGAAGCTGACAAAGGAAGGGATGTTCTGGCACCCTCAAAAGTGTCAAAGGCTAGAGAAGGGAGAGTTCAGATGTGTGGGAAGGAAGTGGGAAGGGGTCAAGAATTCAGATTTTTCAGCTGGGGGTGTAGCTTGGCAGCACAGTGTTTGCCTGGCAAGCCTGAAGTCCTGAGTTCAATTCCTGGTGTGGAAAAAAGAGGAATTTAGATTCTCAGGGGCTTGTGCATTTTCCATGTTATATTCTTCACAGTTGTGATACATCTGGGATTTCTGTGAGTCTCCAAATTTAGGTGCACTATGTAGTTAACCCCCATTGAATAAATATATTGTGAGTGAAGTTTGAAGCTGCGAAGGTGAGTTGGACAAGTTTGTAAGATTATTGATGGCCAAGGGGCTCACCTCTGCTTGCCAGTCTCTTGGATCGGTCGATTTGCACCGTCAGAGGCTGAGTTGCTCGGAAATGGCCAGGTACAACTGTCAGCCCATTTAACAGCCTAGCTGTGAGGAAGGTCCCTGGGGATGGCCCGGTGTGGCTGGGCAGCCACTTTGCTCTGACTGCTTCCTGATGGCTTGCAGACCTGCTTCGAATGTTCTTCGATGCGCTGTATGACGAGGACGTGGTGAAGGAGGAAGCGTTCTACAGCTGGGAGAGCAGCAAGGACCCCGCTGAGCAGCAGGGCAAGGGTGTGGCCCTTAAATCTGTCACAGCCTTCTTCAACTGGCTTCGGGAGGCTGAGGACGAGGAGTCTGACCACAACTGAGGGCGGGTGGGGCTGGGGCTTGAGCCCCCTGGACGCTGATGGCTGGCCAGCCGCCTGGACTGCAGGGGTGGCAGCAGCAGCAGTGGCGGCGGCAGCGGGTGCCTATAGTGCGATGTGTCCAGCTAATAAAGTGGCTGAAGAGGCAGGATGGCTTGGGGCTGCCTGGGGCCCCCTCCAAGATGCCGCCAGGTGTCCCTCTTCCCTCCCCTGGGGGCACAGAGATATATTATATATAAAGTCTTGAAATTTGGTGTGTCTTGAGGGGGGGCACTACTGCCTACCCCTGAGGTCCTTTTTTATTTTCTGAAAATCACTCTTGGGACTGCCGTCCTCGCTGCTGGGGGCATATGCCCCAGCCCCTGCACCACCCTGCTGCTGCCTGGGCAGGGGGAAGGGGGGCACGGTGCCTGTAATTATTAAACATGAATTCAATTAAGCTCACTGCTTCTGCTTTATGGCCTGCTCTCTTTGGAGAGGGGTTAGGATTGGTGGGAAGCTTCCTTTCCAGCACTGTACTGCATCTGTAACCCAGCACCCCCTGCCTCTTCCCACCTGAGGACTGGATGTGTGGGGTACGGTGAAGTGTCCTTGACTAGGGGAGGATTTAGGAGCCCAGGACATGCTGGAGCATCAGTGCTAGCCCGCAGAATGTCATCCAGCTATTTAGAGCTGGAGAAACCCTTTTTTAGCCTCAGGGTGTCCCGCTTAAAATGAGGGGACCAGAGGCCGCGCGGCATTTTTGTCGTCTTGCAAGCAGCCTAGGGAGTGTCTGCCTCGCGTGCCTTCAGGTTAGCCCGCAAAGCCTGAGGGGCAGGGACCGGTGGACGCGGCTCGGCCCGGGCTGCCCTGCGTGGCCGTGACGTCGGCCTCGTCCCGCCCGCCGTGGGAGGGGACGCGGGCGGCCACGCCCACGCGTTGACGTCACGGCCCGGGTCCCTCTCCCGGGAGCGGCGGCCGACGCGCGGCTCCCACCCCCCTCACGGGCAGTCCCCTCCGGGTGGTGGCCTGACCTCGGCAAGGCGATGGCCCGGGCCCCGAGCGTGCTTGGGTGCCCGGCCAGGGGCTGTATCGGCTCTCGGAGCCCGGCGGCTCAGGGTAAGAGGTGGAGGCCGGGCGCGACCAGGACGTCGGGCTGCGACCGCCCTGTGCGCGGGCCGCGGAGGGTGCGGGCCTTGAGGAGGGGGCCGGTGTCGGCAGAGGGAGGAGCCTGCGCGGGGAGGCGGGCCGGGCGGGGGCGGGCGCGGG
>NW_004524702.1:7137026-7158646 GCF_000260255.1 Octodon degus
CGGGGAGGGGGCTGCCGGACTGGCGGCCTGCCCGCCCCGGGCCTCGCAGGGAGGGCGCGTGGTCGCGCCGCCGTCCGCGTATCCCCACGTCGGGTTGGCCCCGCGGCGCACAGCTTGGGGGGTTGGGCCGCCCGAGGCCCCTTCTCGGCCTGGCCGCCGCCCACAGTGACTTCCCTGCCACACGCCGCCTGCTGCCCTGGGAGCAGCCCAGCCCGCGCTGGGCGCCTTCGTCTCCAGGCAGGCCTCCGGAGCAGCACCGTGCCCGCGGAGTGTCTGCCTCCCACACTGCCCTCCCCCTCCCTAGTCAGCCGGCTGATGAGGGGACCTGTGCGCACCTGAGCGCCTCTCACCTCCTCCACCTGTTTTCATATCCTTCCTGCACCTCACCAAGAACGAGTCACCTTGACACTGGAGAGACAGGCCCCCAGAGGGAGGCCATCAGGGCTTCCTTTCCGCAGCTGCGGACCCCCGCGTGGGCCTTGCTTTCTGCGGGTGGCGGCGCACACGGAGGCCTGGCTACAGTCTTGTGCATCTGAGGTCTGCCAGCCTACTGCACTTCTCTGTTCGTTAAAGCCTGAGGCCAGGCAGAGACTTGTGATAGTGATGGCTTGGTTTGGACTGGGTCTTCCGGGCAGGTGGTCAGTCATACAGGCCTTAGTGTGCTTGGTACTTCTAGAACTTCTTCAAGGGCTAAACTCCTCTTGAGATTTGTACTTACCTGAAGTGTTTCTGGGATTTGTAGTCTTTAATGGCTTTTGAGACAGAAGCAGAGGGCTGCTGTGGTCCTGCATCCTGCTTGGACTTCAGGAAGTCATCCTGTCCTGTAGTCTGAGGAGCATTTGGCTGACCTCAGGACTGGCCTTGAGAGCCTCTGCTTGGGTACCAGCTGGGGGCCAGGGATGGCTTATAACCTACTGTCTTCCTTCTGCTTGGTAGCATTTCTGGGGACCACCAGCTGTCTGAGGCTCAGGGACAGAGACGGCTGCTCCAGCTAAAGGTCAGTTCTGATGTACATGGCCTGTTGGCACTGTCTAGGGCATGAGCCGTGGCTCCTCCACCCCCCAAGAGTTTGGCTAGGCCTGTGGCACTCCCACCTCCTCCAAGCCACGAGGCAGGAGTGTTCTTCTGTGACTAGGAACAGGTTCCAAGTGGGGAGGGGACTGGCTCAGCATCCGGAGCCAAAACAGGAATAGAACTGGGAGCTGAGCCTGGAGCAGTCTTGGGCTTTCGGTTCTCTGCATCAACACAGCCAGCATGCCTATGATTTCTGTGCTGGGCAAAATGTTTGTGTGGCAGCGTGAAGGGCCTGGAGGACGATGGACTTGTCAGACAAGTCGCAGAGGTGAGACCAGAGACCCTGGATGTGATCTGGGAGGTGACGGGAAGCGCGGAGCACAGTGCTCGGATGGCGAGAGGAAATTTACTCTGGCTTAGATGTTGGGAACCAGGCTGAAAGGAGAACCATACTGGTGCCAGAGAGGGCATCCGGAGAAGGCTTTAGGACAGGGGGAAATTGGAAAGAAAAAAAAAAAAAAGCAGGCGTTTGTTAGAAAAAAAAATAAAAGAACTGCAGAGTAGCCAACACTGGGGGGAGAAAGAACCAAGGCAGCGGGCGGAGAGAAGGCAGGCAGCTGCCATGCAGGTTGTGGCTGCGATTCAGGGAGAATGTAGTGTGTTTTCTGAAAGGTTTTGGGCAGGCTGAGAATCTGGGAGAAGATTTTGACTTTTACCTGCTTGGGTTTCTCTCTATAGTTTTGATGGCAAAATATTTATAGGAAAAAAATATTTGCAGAGAAGGAAGGTGGCCAGTGGGCTGCCACAAAAAACAGCTGCAGGGTCAAACAGGATGGAGAGGACCCCAGGTGGTCACTGACATTCTGGGAGGTGGGGGAGGGGATGGTAAGAAATGGTGAAGCTGGGCAGCACTGGATGGAAATGAGGATCTTGGCACAAGTGGAGCCCCAGCTGAACAGCCTTTTGCCCACCCCACAGTGGCCTCGGACCCCGCGTGGGCTGTGGAGTGGATTGAACTTCCGCGTGGCCTCTCTCTATCCTCTTTGGGATCTGCTCGGACCCTCCGAGGCTGGAGCCGGTCCTCCCGACCTTCCTCCGTGGACAGCCAGGACTTGCCAGAGGTGCCGGGTCTGGTGTTGGGGGTGGTGGTGGTGCCGCAACCACATACAGGAGCTCTGTGTCCTCCACCCCCGCCTCACCAGCCTGCCTCGGGCTCCCTTTTCCTGCGCGCGGAGGCGCTATCCGGCCGGCGGGCCGCAAGGCCGCCCCCGCACCGGTCTGCTCTGCTCGGCACAGTGCCAGCGGGCGGGCTCGCTCGCGCTTTCGGCGCTGACGTCAACGCATCCCGGGCCGTATCCCGGGAGACCCTGTTGCGTGGTGATGGGTTGCCAGGGAGACATACACCTTTCTCTGGGCCTGGGCCGCAGCTGCGCGGAGAGTCTGCACGGATGGCGGCCGTGGTTGGGGGGAGGAGGAGCAGGGAGGGACAGCGAGACAGGAAACACCCCACAGGTGCTCCTCCCGCCAGGCCTAGCCAGAGGGCTCTGACGGCCAGGTACTAACAGGGAATGACAGGGTGGGTCTGAGGTCAGGAGCTGGCAGAGGCTGCTCTAGTGCTGGATGGGAATGCAACAGAGGGAGCTAAGCAAAACTGGGGAGAAGGGTGTGCCTCCACTCATGGAGGGAAACATCTGCAGGGGGCTCTGTCTAGGAGCCAGGTACAGGATGGAGTTAGGAACACCGGCATGTCAGACTTAATGTCCTGGCATCCAGGGTACCCTCAGGAGCTATAAAAGGGGGTGGGGGTGGGGGGACTGTGGTGAAGGCATTATCAGGAAGTAGCACTGGAGACTGTTAGGGGGCGTTTTGTCAGGTAAGGGTAGCCTTGGCCAAGGGAATGCTGGGCTGTATTTCTGGGTAGAAGGGGAAGGTGAGGAATGGGTAGTATTGGTGGCCAAGGGCAAGGTCTGCAGGAGACAGAGGCCTCCCAGAGTTGGGTTCTTGAGGGCCTGAGTGTGAAGCCTGCATTGATGTCATTGGATGGGCAAGATTTTAGTAGAAACAGGCTGTGATCCACTGCACTCCAGGAAAATTGTTTACCTATAAACCGTGTCTCTGATTTGGCCCATGCATTTTGAGAGATTACTCTGTGTTAGGCACCATGCTAAAACACGGGTGCAGCAGTGATCACAACTGAAACCTTAAATGCCAGCGTCCAGCAGGAAGCAGGAAACACGTGGGCTGTAATCACATACTGCGAATAAGGGCCACAGTCTGGTACGTTGATGTGGGATAGTGATTTGGTGGAGATGACAGAGGGAGAACAGATCACTGGCAGGATGTCCCCAGGGACTTCTGAGGGGTTGATGTTCAGCCCAGCCTGGAAGGATAAGAGAGCCAGCCAGCCATGGGGAGAGGGAGAGAGAATAAATCCACACATGTTTGGGGCTAAGAAAACAGCAGAAAGTGGGTGTTGTTTCACCCGCCTATAATTCCAATACTTGGGAGTTTGAGGCTAGCCTGGGCTACATAATGAGTTCCGGGGCAGCCTGAACTTCATAGTGAGACCCTGTCACCAATAAATAAGCAAATAAAATAAAATTTAAAAATAGCATATAGCAGGATTAGAAGAAGTTGAAGAAAACATGATTTGTGCCAACCTGGGCAGGGGGCATTGAGGGCTCCAGGAGGAGCAGTGGCAGTGGGAGCACTAAAGGCGGCATGTCAGAGGTGTCACTAGGACTTAACATGTTGATATTGGCAGGAGAGGCTTAGGAATAGCTGATGGCAGTGTTGAGGTTTGGAGCCAGGCTGAATTTGAGGCTAGGAACATCCAGAATGTGGCTGTCAAGATGGGAGGCGCCCAGAGGGGAGAGGACATTTAGGAGCCCCTAATGCCGCACCTTCCTCCCTGCTTTCTCTTCCCTCTCCTTAGAGCCCCAGTCCTGACTTCCTGGTGCACCCTCTTTCCCTCTGGGGACTGGGAAGGTGAGGGTTGGTTATCCCTCTCTTCTCTTGGGCCTGCCAATTTGCCACTACTTCCTGCAATAGTACATTGCTGGGATAGCTTCTTGTCCTCCTGTGCTGGCCAGCAGCTCCTAGGGTGAACATCCCTCCCAGGCCTTCTCCCTAGCTTCCCAGTCCCCTGAGACCTGGGGGGAGGGCACTGTGGACATGTGGGAGGGGTGGTCACTGCTGTCAGAGGGCACTCACCTCCTGATCCTGTCACTCAAGGTGAATGTTGGAGACACAGTCGCAATGCTGCCCAAGTCCCGGAGAGCCCTAACCATCCAGGAGATTGCCGCGCTGGCCAGATCTTCCCTGCACGGTATGTGCCTGCTCTCGGGCCTTGCCACTTTGTTCCTTCTCCTCCTGCTTGCACTTGCCTTTTGGGACTGTTTCCTGTGGGTGCTTTCTGCAATCACCTTTTCCAAATGTTGGGATCGCCTTCCTCTCCACTCAGAGGCACACATGGATGCTAACTGTGGCCCACGCATCCATTCCCTTATCAGGCCTTTACCCCATTTCTAGGTATTTCCCAGGTGGTAAAGGACCACGTGACCAAGCCCACGGCCATGGCCCAAGGCCGGGTGGCTCACCTCATTGAGTGGAAGGGCTGGAGCAAGCCCAGTGATTCACCTGCTGCGCTCGAATCGGCTTTTTCGTCTTATTCGGACCTCAGTGAGGGTGAACAGGAGGCTCGCTTTGCAGCAGGTGGGTGGCACAGAGGAGAGAGGGCAGCCACACGCTTGTCACGGGGCTGCTGTCTCTGATCTCACTGTCTTTCCTTACTGTTTTGCAGGCTGAGCCCTTGGCTTAGCTCGGCTCATGAATTCTGTGTACCCCAACAGGAGTGGCTGAGCAGTTTGCCATTGCAGAAGCCAAGCTCCGAGCGTGGTCATCAGTGGATGGCGATGATTCCACAGATGAGTCCTATGATGAGGACTTCCCTGGGGGAACTGAAGCAGGTGAGGGGCTTGCGCCCGAGCTGTAGTGGTATGGGTCTGCCTAGGAGGTCTGAGGCCCTGAGCCGTACCCCAGCATGCCAAGGCCCTTACAGAGGGAGGGTACAGGCAGACGTGGACGTGCAGTGGGAGCAGGCAGCCACACACTGTTGGGAAGTTAGCTGTTGGAAACGAAGTGTGTAGTTCCTTTCCTGCAGGTGCTGAGCATCCAGCCTTGCACGTAAGTGGGCCTTGCGGTCCTCAAAGCAGGTGGGGGGCTCCATGCATCCTCCTGCGTAGCTGTATCTCTGGGAAGGGCTGCAGCACCCTTGCCTTTCCTCCTGATGGCTGTGGCAGGACAGATGAGCCACAGTGTGGTGGCACGACCCCTCACAAGGCACCAGCCCCAAACAAACAGGAAGACGTGCTGGGCCTGGGCTCCCCCTGGGCCACCGGCTGCAGCTCAGCATCCATGTGTTCCAGCCTGTGGGCCCTTCTAGGGGCAGAGTTTGCTGAAGGAACCCTGTGGGGTTGTGCAGCTGTGCTCATCTCTCTTTCATTTTCCTTTGCCCGGCCTGCTCAGCTGGTTTTCTCTGAAGGTTTCTGTGAGGCTTGGGTTCCAGCCTCACAGGACCCCTGCCCCCACATCCTTGCCTTGGAGGATCACCTCTGCTAGCTCCCCGTAAGTCCTAGGCACTAGAGACTGCTGCTGTGCTACAGAGGGCACTGATTTGGATGCCCAAGACCAAGTTGGAACCCCAGTCACAGCGTTTTTGTTTGCTTGAATTCCACGATGACAACATTTAGGCAAGGTTGCTGCTAGCCCCTGTGGAACCTTGGAGCAATTACGGAAAGCCCTCCCCTTTCTCTGGAGGGTTTTGCCTGGGCTGAGAGTGGGCTGAATTGCAGCCCTCTCTCTCACTGCTTTGTGCGGGAGCAACCCACAGAGCCAAATGCAGGGGACTTGCATTGATTACCTGCTTCCTTTGAGCCACGCTTTTTTTTTTTTTTAATTAATTAATTAATTAATTTATTTATTTATTTATTTTGTGTGTGTGTGGCCAGCTCAGCCCACCAGGGGGCGGGGCTGGCTGGCATGTGGTACTGGGGGATTGAACTGCGGTCCCTGTGCTTTGCTTAGCTTAGCTTGTTCTAAGTAGGTGCTTTAGACCACTGAGTCATCTCCCCAGCCCTGAGCCACACTTTTGTTTTCCACAACCCCACGAGTGAGGTAGTATAATTAGGATCCCTAATTCACTACGAAGGGAAGTGAAGCAGCCCAAGTTGGGACTTGCCCAAGACTCCCCTGCCCCCATCTAAGCCCCTAGTCCCAGAGCTCTGGAAAGGATGGAGTGGGGATGGGGCCCTTGGCTTCTTGGTTGGCCACAGGACCCGCAGAGCTGTCATTTCTTTTCCCTCACAGACCTGGCTGGGCAGCTGCCTCTGGGGCCCCACCTCCAGGACCTCTTCACTGGTCGCCGATTCTCCCGGCCTGTGCGCCAGGGCTCCGTGGAGCCTGAGAGCGACTGCTCGCAGACCGTGTCCCCAGACACCCTGTGCTCTAGCCTGTGCAGCCTGGAGGATGGGTTGCTGGGCTCCCCAGCCCGGCTGACCTCCCAGCTGCTGGGTGACGAGCTGCTCCTCGCCAAACTGCCCCCCAGCCGGGAAAGTGCCTTCCGCAGCCTGGGTCCTCTGGAGGCCCAGGACTCGCTCTACAGCTCGCCCCTCACGGAGGCCTGTCTTTCCCCTGCCGAGGAGGAGCTGGACCCTTGCAAGGACTGCCAGCCGCCCTGCCCTCCTCCTGGGGGCAGCTGGGAACGGCAGCGGCAAGCCTCTGACGTGGCCTCTTCTGGGGTGGTATCCTTAGACGAGGATGAGGTGGAGCCTGAGGAACAGTGACCCACATCCTGCCTGTTAATGGCCTGCGCCCCCTGGCCACCACTGGGGGCCAAGCCTGTGTGCCCAGATGTGGGCTCAGGGCGCTTAGCCAGCTCCACAGCTAGAGGGCTCCTGGGAGCACTCACTTCTCCATTGTGTGTTTTGCATGAAAGTGTTTGGAGAGGAGGCAGAGGCCGGGCTGGGGGCGCATGTCCTGCCCCCACGCCTAGGGCTTGCCGGGGTGTGCCCGGGGCCCCTGGGGCATGGCTACAGCTGTGGCACAGTGATGTTCATGTTCTTCAGTCCAAAACTTGCCACATTTCCTCCTCAGATGACGTGAACCCCTGAGGGGTCGTCGTGTCTGGGCTGGGGGGTGAAGTAGGCGGGATCTGTCCGCCTCCTCCCCTCCCCATGCCTCTCTGCTTCTGTCCTGACCTCTGAGTCCATGTGCAGTGCTTGATAGAACCACCTCCCGCTGGGGGGCTGGCTCCTGCCTGCCCGGAGCCCACTGATCGAGCCGTCCCCTACGGGCCCCTGCCCTGCGGGGCTCGTGCTGTGCTTCACTTCATTGTCTCTAAATCTTTTTTCCCAAAGACAGAGGGTTTCTGGTCTGTTCTTTTAGTTGGATCTTCTGTAGGAGGCACTGGGAGGATGAATGTATTTCCTGGCTTCTCCAGGGCTAGGCTGCAAGGTGGAGCCTTGGGTTTCTTCTGAGGTGTGGCTTCGATGTTCTTCTGGAGAGGGCCACAAGGGGGCCACCGGATGGCTGGGAAGTTGTCAGCTGACGCCTGTGCCAGGCCAGAATTGTGCCACTGAGTGACAGTCATGAGGGAGGAAGGAGGGTAGTGTCTTTGTTGGCTGTGGTTACAGTAGTGTTAATGACCAGGCAGTGGTGGCCTATGGCGTTGTGCATTTTGAGGACACTGGACTCTCATTGGCATGGCTGTGGGTGGGATAGGCAGTGGCAGGTAAGCGGACCCAAGGTAAGAACGAGAGTCGGTGGGCACAAGCATTGTATATATAAGTGGCTCATTAGGTGTTTATTTTGTTCTATTTAAGAATTTGTTTTATTAAATTAATATAAAAATCTTTGTAAATCTCTATATACATCTGTTCATTGGCGGTTCCAGTATAAATCCATCTTCGTTCTATTCCTTTCCCCCTCAAAGGGGAGCAGGGGCTACCTGACCTTGCCCCCGTCTCATCTCACTTAGGGCTTGGAAAACTTTCTGCCCTTGGAAAGCTGGGGGGTGGGAGGAGGCTGGCAGGTTTGGACTCCAGGCAGAATGGACTGGGAGCAGCCAGCACCCCAGGCGTGGTCAGAGGGCTGGGCTCTGGCCTCTGGCTGTAGCTGCTTCCTGCTTTTCAGAGGCAGAAACAAGGTGGTGGCCACCCAGGGGGTGTCACTGGCACTTATCGTCACTGTCAGAAGGGCTGCCGTCTCGGGGGAGCCCGTGGCAGGAGCGGGGCCCCCAGAGTGCGTGCACCTCTGTGGTCTCTGTGTCACTGCTGCTGGTGGCACTGTCTCGGAAGCTGGCGAGGGGCGGCCGGACTTTCACCCCCTGGGCTGTGACAGAGCCCTCAATAGCCTTCCGGAGCTGGAAAGACAAAGGGGTCAGATACCTCCACTCGGAGCTCCCTGCCACCCTTCTTTCCCCAGGGGGACAGGACATAAGCTTCCCCACATTTCTGGATGCAGAAATGGTAGCTACTGGGATCTTACCTCCTTTAGGGTAACAATTCCAATGAGCCTGCCAATGCTGGTGACGTAAGCATGGTCCACTCCCAGGAGTGAGAAGATGGTGTGAGTCTGTAGGGTGTAGAGGAAACAGTGGGCTTGATTCGTGGGGACAGCCCCAAGTCACAGCCATGGAGCCTAGGACAAGGTGGGGGCGGGGCAGAGTGGGTGGCACAGGTCGCTGAGGGGGGAGGACTGTACTGCTGGGAGGAAAATTATAGAAGGTAGCTGTGCCCCTAAGCTTGGGAACTTAGCAGAAGTCCTTGTGTTGCCTGTGCTGGGGGTCACCCTCATTCTCCTGTTTTTCTTTGAAGCCTCCTGCAAGCTTCTGAACCAAGGGTTCAAAAATGGTCAGACAACTCCTCTTGTGCGTAAGTGGATTTTCTTAGACCAGATGTCTTGAAAATGGCTCTCCTGACTCAGCAGTTCCTGTAATTCGGGCCTCAAGTTTATCTCACTGTGCCCGGTTTACTTGTAAGCCTCCTGGCTTAGGTTGAATCAAGATGGGCAGTAATAACCAGCGTCTTGAGTTCTGATTGCTCAGAGCTCATTTAAATTGACGTAACACTTTTTTTTGGCAGTAGTGAGGACTGAACCCAGTGAGAGCTACTTCCTCAGTGCCCGCCCAAGGATTGAAATCCCTGGCCCCTCCTTTTTTTTGTTTTGAGACAGGGTCTCAGTTGCCCAGGCTGGCTTCAAACTTGAGATTCACATCCCTTAGCCACCCAAGTAGCTGGGCTTAGAGGCTGTGCTACCACGCTCTGCTGTGCTCTTTTTTTTCTTTTTTGAGGCTGGGTCTTGCCATAGTCCAGACTGGCCTTGAACTCACTGTGTTCACTCTGGCTACTGAGTGGAGGATCTGGCCTATAATTTATGCAGATCCTCCTGCCTCAGCCTTGTGAGTGCTGGGATTACGGGTAGGCACCACTACACCTGGGCTTTGCCTTTATCTTCTTATGGCCAAATAATCCATCTCATCATCACCCAAGAAGCCTATTAAGTAGGCTCTTTCCATTTTCCTTTAAGTCCTCATGCAGGTGAGCACCTTCCAGGTGACATGCCTTTTAGGTTTGCAACCACATGTCCGTGGCAGTTAGTGCGGCTCATTGGTGGACTTCTCAGTGTCCCGGCTGTTCTCCTGACTCGGCCTTCCTACCCTTGTCACCAGGACAGGGCTGCGACAACAGAATGGAGTATCCTGCTTTCTGCCTCTCTCCACAGCAGCTTGGCCTGGCCTTCCTATGTGTTCTAAATGTAAGCTGTGCCCAGGCTCCCTGGAATGGCCCTGGACCCTTCCTAAGGCTCCCCAGCCTGGCCTTTCAGCCTCAGATTTAGCATTGTACCTCAGCTTTCAGACTCACTGAATCATCTCTTCCTGAAAATACCCATTGCTTCCACAGCCTTGCCCTCTACGTCACCTTTTATAAAGGCCCCACTGGGGGCTGGAGAGATGGCTCAGTGGTCTAAAGCACCTACTTGGAACAAGCTTGACAAAGCACAGGGACCACGGTTTGATCCCCAGCACCACATGCCAGCCAGCTCCGCCCCCTGGTGGGCTGAGCTGGCCATACACACACACACACACACACACACACACACACACACACACACTAAATAAATAAATGTTAAAAAATAAAAAAAATAAAGGCCCCACGGTTTGTGGCCCCGTCTAGGCGGCAGTAGGAATCTCTGACATGGATTTGACCCTTACTTTGGGCTAGGCTTACTGTGTTTTCCATGTCCTAACTCTTGGTTTTTAGGTGATCCAGAGAGATATAACCCACGTATTGAAGGAAGCACAAAGAAGCTAAGAATTCGTCCAGGTTACACAGCTAGCTCTCGGCAGGTGGAGTGAGGCCTGGGCTTGGCCAGTCCAGTCCTCCACCGGTGGCCCCAACAAGTGAGGGCCCTGGCAGCCCCGGAGCAGCAGCTGCAGGGGTCCTGAGAGTCTCCACTGTGTTCTCTCCTCTCCCCTCACGTTATTCCCCTGCTGCTCTTAACTGGGCTACTACTTACCCCTCTCTCAGGCCTGCCAGGACATTTTGAATTCTGATCTTTTATGTTATCATTCCAGTTCTTTGTACTTTTGTGAATCAGTTGCTCAAAGGCTGCTTCTCTTCCTCTGATTTTTAAGTTTGTAACAAACACCTACTTTGTTCTTTTTCATTGTAATTTAATTAGACACCAGGAAGCCCATTGGAGGGCCTAAATTTCTTGGGTTTGGGAACAGTGAACCAAGAGCAAAGGGACAGCATGGCCTTCAGAAAGAATCCTAGGAGCAGAGCCAGATCTGGGTTCTGGGCCTGCCTGCACAAAACTGACTCAGGCAAGGGAGCTCCTCGCTGTGTGCCTCGGTTTTCTTAGGTGCTAAGATGGCTAAGACCACAGGTTTTTGAGTCAGTGGGCTGGCCCAGTTCTGCTTCTCCCTGGCTGTGTGACCTTAAGAAACTTGCGTAACTTCTCTGATGGAATGCCACAATATCTACGTATAGGGTGGTGGTAAGGTTTAAATTTTTTTTTTTTAATTTTATTTATTTATTTGTGTGTGTGTGTGTGTGTGTGTGTGTGTGTGTGTGTGTCCAGCTCAGCCCACCAGGGTACGTGGCTGGCTGGCACCTGGTGCTGGGGGTTGAACCACAGTCCCTGTGCTTTGCTTAGCTTGTTCTAAGTAGGTGCTTTAGACCACTGAGCCATCTCACCAGCCCTGTAAGGTTTAAATTTCATGTGAAGAGATTAGCACAGTGCCTGGCACAGAGCAAGCACTTGAAAATCTCATTACTGTCATCATTTTGAATTCTGAGGATGAACGTGATCGATCACCGTGGAAATGCTTTAGAAGTTTTAGGAAGAAAGCCTTTGGATAAAACCTAGTTTAAAAAAATTTATGTATTTTGTACAGGGTCTTACTATGCAGCTCTGACTCACAGTGATCCTCCTGTCTCAGCCTCCTCAGCGTTGGGATTACAGACGTGCACCACCACGCCTGCTGGTGGCAGCTCAGTGCACCCAGGGGCAAGGCTGGCTCTGAATGTTGTACCGGGGACAAACCCAGTCCCTGTGCTTGCCTAAGCAGGCACTTAGTCTGCTGAGGTATCTCACTGGCCTGGATACAGTCTAATTTACTGCCCTTGTCCTATCTGCTTTTTCTTGCAACTTTGCTGCAAGAACACTTTGGTTTGTTTTTCTCTTTGATGATACCAAGGACTGGACCCAGGAAGTGCTGAGCTATATCTCCAGCCCTTTCCTTTCTTATGTTTTTGAGACAGGGTCTCGCTATATAGCTCTGTCTGGTCTCAGACTCCAAGTAACCCTCCTGCCTCAGCCTTCAGATTGCCAGCATACCTGGCCTCAAACTTGTGTTTCTCCTGCCTCAGCCTCCAGAGTCATCCAGGATCTAAGGGGTTTACCTAAAGGTTAGCATGCTCCTTTACTGCAGTTTGCTCTTGTGGTTCTCTTCTGCTCTAAAGTGGGCTTGTGATGCCATGCTGGGTCTTAGGGACGGCCACCTGAGTTGTAGGCCTTGGGAATAGACATCCCTCACTGTCCCCTCTTCTCCATGTCCCTTGCCCCCCTCAAAAGGCTTGCACTTTAAACCTGTCAAAAACTTAGCTAAGGGCTGGGGACATTGCTCAGTGGTGGAGGCCTGGGTTTGCTTCCTGGGGTGGGGGCTAAACTTCCCCTTGCCTTTGCTGAGTGGACCTGTATCCCCTGCCCTCACTCACCCTGACACCAGGTGCCTGCCAGTGCCAGCTCTTCTGTCACGGGAGCCTCAGAAACTGCTCCCTAGAGAGCCTGCCTTCCTCTGGCGCCTGCCTCACCCACCAGTGACCTGTCTGCAGCCGGTTCGCCTTTCTGCTGAGCTATCTTCCTGAATGCTCCCCAGCTTTCCTCTGGCCCACATTCAGTCAGACTTTCTGGGGTCTGACATTCCAAGCCCCCCACAGGGTGTTTCTCATCTTTGTTTATCTCTTCTCTGCAGTCTCCTCCCCCCTACTTGGCTGTTTGTTAGCTTGTTTATTAGATTTTCTTATCCTGCCCAATTCTCACCCGGTTCCTTCAGCGTGGGTGTATCAGCCTTGTTGGGCTCTGGCAGCCTCCTGCCTAGCTCTGACCCTGTCTTGGCCTTCTGGCTTTGGCCCAGTTCAAGCCCTGCCTTTGTTGCTGCTTCGGTCCACAGTTCCCTGGGGACGAGGCTGAGCTGAGCAAAACTGATGCCTGGCTCTCCCACCAGGGAACAGGACAAGGCTGAGGGGTGCTAGCTCCCAGCCCCCCATCATCCAAAGCGGACTCTTTGGAAAACATCTTCCCACAGAGCCTGCTCTCATACCCTCCTGACTAGCCTGACTCCAAACTGTGGGCATGGGCCAGATCCCAACCCTTCCCAGCCCCGCCCGCTGCCAGTTCTACCTTGTGCAAAGAGGTCCGCTCCACCAGCTGGAAGGGGGCAGGATCAATTTTGCAGTCGCTGAAGTTGACAGGTTCATCTAGCTGTTGTTCCTCCCACTCCAGAATCTGAGGGTGAGGGAGACGGTACTGAAAGCTGCGGTCTCCCTGAAGGCTGCTCTGTCTTTTTCCCTACCCATGGTCCCTCCCCTCAGCCCAGATGATGACTGCACACACCCGGAAGAAACAGGGGCCAGAGTCCAGCGGCACCTTACCTGCTCTGGGCTCATCTCGCCTTCCAGGTCCGAGTCCTTCTAGGAAGGAGTAACAGGAAGTTGGGTGTCTCCCCCCATCCCTTGGGCTCTGGGGTGTTTGCCTAGCCTATACCCCTGCCCTCCTGAGCTGCAGGAAGAGAGGGTGTACGTACCGCCAGGGAGATTCGGACCCGCTTCAGTTTGCGCTTTTCACAGGAGTCTGGCTTCTCCAACTTTGTCAGAGCCAAAGCAGGAACAAGAGGAGTTGAGGTTACAGGGACAAGAGAGCAGAAGCGGTGGAGGCTGGAAGGGCCCAGGCTGACAGCTAGGCTGGCAGAGGGCAATAGAAGGGGCAGGCACTGCAGGGCAATGTGGAGAGGACTCCATGGGAGGTAACAACGGAGCTGGGGGCAAAGCAGGCCAGGGAGGTCAGCTGCAACCACTCACCTCTGTAGTGGCCTCCGGCGGTGGGCTGCCGCAGAAGAGGCTTCTGAGGGCGATGCCTGCTGACTCCGCATTGCCTGTGTCCCCAAACACAGGGCCCCAGAGGGTAATGTCATCTTTGGAGTAGAGGGCCGGGGAGATGGCAGAGGCAGGGGCATCCCAGTGTTACCCCTGGCCCAGCTGGGTAGCCCCTTCCAACTGGGTGGGCTTCTGCCTACAGCCCCCAGCGGCCTTGCTTGACTGTGTCTGGGATGGGGAGCCAGGCTCACCTGTAGAACTTTCCCCGACCTTGGTGGCATTGCTGGGCCCCCTCTTGAGAGCAGGCTTCAGGGGCTTATGCGGCTCTCCCCGGGCTGGGGGAAAGCCCGAGTCTTCTGTATTCACCTGCAGAGGCAGGAAGAGGCCGGGAGGCTCCGGCCTCAGACCACCCTCTACACTGTCTATATAACCACACTTCTGGAGTGGGGGTGGCTGTGTCCCCTCACCTGGAAGCGGACAGAGGTCTCGGGACTGGGGAGACCATCCTGATCTGATGGTGGTGACATCTGGGCCTTTCTGCACTCCTGCATGTGCTGCCGTCGTCGGGCTGTGCTGAGCTGGGCCCCCAACAATGCCACTACCTGTGAGCGCTCGATGGAGCCCAGCAGGATCATGGACTCTGGAGAGAGCAGGTGGAAGGGCAGAAGCTGGGATGAGGCCTCCGCCCTCGGCCTGCTCTGGCACCTGGAGTGGGGCCGTGGACAGAAAGCACACAGAGGGAGAACAAGGAGACCATCCTCCATTCCCTGCCCCTTCCTGACAGGTGACCTGGGAGATGCCCAGAGAAACAAGGACCCCTCCTGGCCTCACCAGGGGACTCCACTAGAGCCAGCATCCGGCCCTTGGTCCTGTGCAGTGCCAACCGCAGGTCCCGAAAGGTGCAGTTGAGGGCCACATAGGGAACATCTCGAACCATGATATCCTCCACTCGCACTCGGTACTGCCTGGGGGTAGAGTGGGTCCTCAGCCTGTGGTTAGCTGAGAATGGCCCAGAGCACCACCATGCTAGTGCCAAGAAGATTCCAGATTCCCAGGAGACAGGGACTAAGGCCAAGGGCCAATAAGTGTTCCCCACTCCTTTTGCCAGTCAGGCCAGCTACACCACCTCCAGGAAAAAGGTATCTGACCAGGGAGGAAGGGAGGCTGGTCTGCCAGCTTTCCACGTGCAGAACCTTGCTGGGGTGGCGTGGGGACCCTCCTGCCCTTTTGCCCTCTTCCCCCCCTTGCCACCCAGCCCCCGTACTGGTGGCGGCCCCAGCCCAGCTCAGGCAGGTAGGGCAGCTTCTTGATCCGGATGATGCTGTCATAGAGGGAGGGCTGCAGGCTCTGGGCAACAGCGTTGGCCAGGATAACAGCGATCATGACAGGCAGGATGTGGGCGATCTGGCCGGTGAGCTCGAACACGATCACAGCCGTGGACACCGTGTGTGTCACTGCTCCTGCCAGTGCAGCCGCCCCTGGGAATAGCTCCTCTCAGCCTCTTTGGGATGCCCAGACCCTGGACATCCTTCCGCTGGGAGGGGAGGCAGGGCCTGTGGGTCCCTTAGGGCTGCCTCAAATGGTCCTTAGGCTTGGGGCTCTGCATCTGCCAGCAGGGGGCACCAGAGGCTTTAGGGTCTGTGGTTGATCCTAGGGGTCTTCCAGGGCAGATGCAGATTGGGGGTGTTACTGGGGGTGTGTTTGCCTAGCAGATTTAAGATGCTAGGTTTGAGCCCTAACATCGCAAAACAGACTCACACGTATTTGGGTACGCACCAACCACTGCATAGCCCCCAGGCACAATCCGGTAGGTGCTACCGTCAGTGTGAATTCCATCTGGGAACCAGGCAGCCATGCTTTCACCCACCAGGCGCCCAAATGCTGCTCCTTCAGGAAGGGGGGTGGGAAGAGAACAAGGTAGTGGAGGGGGGGATGAGGGGCACTAGGAAGAGAGAGGGTCAGAGGGTGGGGGGGGGCCGATGCGTCATTCAGCGTAGGGGCAACCCTGCGGGGTGGGGTTTTGGGATGGGGTTGGCCCGAAACCCACTCCTAGGCAGAGAGGGGGTAACCGGGAGGTGGCCCAAGGGTCAGAGGACAGAGGCTGGGGTGACAAATGAAAACTCACCAATGACAAAGACAGGCATGAAAGCCCCACAGGGCACAGGGATGGTGGTGGCCAGGGCAGACATCCAGAACTGCAGGTAGGAGGTGACTCAGACAAGCTCCCCATGGGGCAGCTACCTTGCGTGTGGGCAGGTGCATTCCCCAGCTACCCCAGAATCCCCAGAGGTGAGGGAGAGAGGAAGGACTCTGAAACCAGCTGGTGTGGGCTCAACTCCTCACACGCTATCTAGCTATGTGACTTTTGGACCACAACTTAACCTCATGCTTTTTCTCCTAACATTGCTGTGAGGCCCAGAAGAATAAATACATAGCCCGTGTTAGTAGGTAGTGCCTTGTACAGCCCAAGTACTGTGAATGATACACACAGAGGAAGAGCCTCACCTTCATGAGAATAAAGATGACCAGGGTGAGGAAGACATTGGCACGTGGTGGGTTCCAGGCCTGTGAGGTGCTGGGTGGTTCTAGCTCCTCCTCGAGGCCTTGGCGGACCCACGTCCGGTTGTCAAACAGCGTAACCAGTGTCTCTTTCTGTGAGAGCTGAGGTGAATAGGTGCTTCAGGTTGGGGCACAAAGCATGCTGTGGTGGGAACCCCATAATCCTCTGGGCACATGGCCCAAGAAGGAATGCATCTGAGGGAAAGGGCACATTTCTGTTTTGCCTGGGGTTACCTGTCCCGCCATGAACTGTCCAAAGCCAGGGGGGAAGGTCAAAGTGGAGATAAGCAGGGTCACCAGCGCCGGGAAAAGCAGGCGTCTAGAGATGGGGGTTCACAGCATCAGACAGGGGCGGCATCTCCTAGGGACTGGTGACAGGCTGGGTGCCTCCCACACCTCAGGGCTGAGGTCAGAGTAGAGCTTGGGTTGCCTGTGCTGTTCTCGACATGCAGGGCGCAAGCATGATGGTGGACCCAACTATGAGCAGAGGTGGAGAACCTGAAGGCCTGTATGCTGCATCCTGAAGCCGTACGTAGGCAGCAGCAGTGGGAGACTGCCTAGCAGCCCCTACCCTGTCCTGGACACTGGACAACTGAACTGTCGCTCCGCCCTCCACCCACAGAGGCCCTAGCTGACAGGTGCACTGTGTGGTGGTGTGGATGTCTCCTTCTCCCTCTCCAGCGCCTCAGAGGAAGCTGGGGTCACTTCAGAAGTGTCTGCAGGTGCCACAGCGAGAAGGCTCTTGGCTATGTTTTCCTTCCTGGACATCAGTTCCTGTGGAAGTCAATTCTCAGGCCTCCCTACTCCTGGTCTTCTGGGTCATAACTGAGAGAGCTGTGTTCCAGATATTAAAAGTCTCCTCTACTCTTCATGGGACATGGGGTAAACTGAGGCTCACACATTTTCCAGGGAGCATTGCTACTTGGGCCAGCCTGGAGGACCTGAAAAAGCCTGTCTTGGATCCTAAATGCCTCTGTGAGTGACTCAAAATTCAAAAGTGTCAAATTTTCAGGTAGTTCATATCTACACCACTAGCTGACTTCTCAGGGCAGTACATGTTTTTGTTGGTTCCTGATACTGGGAGCTTTCACACAGATCTCATTCCCAGCTATTTTTTAAATTTTTTAACGTTGAAACAGTCTCACTAAGTCACTAAACTGCTCAAGCTGGGCTCCAACTTGTGATCCTCCTGCCTCAGCCTCCCAGCGTGCTGGGTGACAGGTCTTGTCACTAAGCCTGGGTGAGTCCCTGTCTTTGACTGGCTCATTACCTCGCCCCTCGGTGTCCATTCACCCACTGTGGCCCTCATGTAAGCCCAAGCAGCCTTTGGAGAAGACCAGCCAACTCACTTCCTCATGAGGAAGCGATTGATGGTTTTCTGCTTCCTCATCACCTGGACAATCTTCCGGTTGAGGTAGACAAAGAGGGCTCCCCCGAAGCCACTAGCAATACTGGGGAGGGAAGAAGCGGAGGGTAGAAGAGCATTTTCCCAAGGGAGCTTCCTAACTGTCCCATGCTCCACACCTCTGGCTCCTCACCCAATGACAGCAAAGGCCGGCAGCTCCTGAAGGTCAAAGGGAAAGTCCAGCCGGAAGCGGGTTTTGAAAAGAGCAGTGATGGTCTCTGTGGGGAAGAGTAGCAGGGACGCACATCAGCCTTATAGGTCCCTCTCCGGGCCCTCTTCAGGTGTCCTCATCTCTCAGGCGCATCCCACCTTCATCCCGGTTCCAGACAGCCAGGACCCGGAAGATGAAGGCACTGAAGGTGGCAGCGAAGAAGCCCCGCCAGTAGTTCCGCACCGCGAAGAAAGTGGAGGTGACCTCGATGCTGAACAGGACGCCTATGAGGGGCCAGGCGAGAGCACAGCACCACCTGAGATGCAGAGGCCAGGGTGGCAGAAGAGAGGCCAAGGACAGGGCCCAGGCTGGGCACTGTGCCCACTAGAGCCCTGCCTACCTCCAATGGGTGCTGCAAAGCAGCAGCCCACTCCCACGGCGCAGGCAGCGGCCAGCATCTCTGTGTTCCGGGATTCGTTCTGGTAGAGAGGGGTGGTAGCAATGAAGGCCTGGGCTCAGCAGCCCGGGGGGCTCCCTCCCCTCCCCCAGGTTCCCCTTACCTCGTAGATCCCCCCAAAGAGGGAGAGGAACTTGCTCAGGAGGGAGGCACACATGCTTGCGATATGCACGAAAGGGCCCTGGCGGATGGGGGCCGGTGAACAGAGCCAGGGCCTGGCCTTGACCTTGGCCTGGCCTCTTCTCCCCACTGGGAGGCACCCGCCACTCCCCCAGCCCAGTTACCTCTTTGCCCAAGGGCATGCCACTGCCCAGTGCACAGGTCAGCCCAATGACCTTAGCCACGAAGGTCTTGAGGGTGAGGTATTCTTTTAGCACCACTCCCCGCAAGATGGTCTTCATTTCGGGGATGCCAGACCCTGGAATGGGGCAATGGCCGGAGAGTCACTGGATGGACTCTGTGGAGGAGGCCCAGCCACTTGCTGCCCTCCCTTGCTCCTGTCATACCCACAGCCTGAGGGGCCAGGATCTGTGTGAATCCAGCTGAGAAAGTGATAAGGACCACAGGGTAGGTGACCCAGGCCAGGTACTGGAGCAAGATGTTAGTGTTCAAGCCCTGAGACATCCACTGCTGAGCTGTGGGAAGATGACATCGTGCTGGGCCCTCGACGCACATAGCCGCTCCCTGCCTGGCCACAGGGCAGCCTGATATGCCTAGTGGTTACTGGGAACATGGCCCAGAGTCCAGGCAGGTGGAGGGGAAGGGGGCCTAGAAGGGCCAAGCCCACTGTGGTTGAGAGGGTAAGGAGGAGGGTGGATGCTGTGGCCTTTGGGAATGGCAGTGATTGTATCTGAAGATGGGCAGTCAGACTGGCAGGGGAAGGGGATGGTGACCAAGCAGCCAAGACACCTCAGTGGCTGAGGCACAGAGGAAACCAGTTGGTTGTCCCCAGCCCTGCCCCAGACAGTGCAAGCCCTCACCCTGCAGACAGACAGCAATGGCATAGTCCATGGCCCAGCTGACCAACGCCATGAGGAGCCCCAGCAGGACCAGGAAGATCCAGTCTTCGCCAACTCTGGACACTAGGAATTTGTGGCAGCGCACAGAGCAGACTGGGGGCAGGGAAGATGAAGGAGGAGGCTGGCACCCAAGGGCGCCCACCCAGCCATGCCCCCCAGCCCAGTGCCGACCCAGGTCTCACTGCGGCATGGAGCACAACGACTCTGTCCATATTCCAAGAGCTCTGGGGGTGCCCGAGGGGAGGGGGGCCCCTTCCAGGGCTCAGGCCCTCCCAGACGAATCCGAGCAGCTTCCTCTTTGGCAAAGGCCCCAAGTTCCTGAGTATAGCGGCCATACATCTGGAGCAAAGGGGCAGTGGGGTCATTAGTGAATATGTGTGTGTGTGACGGGCTCCTGGGGCCTGGAGTCCCCTTTTCTCAGCCCCCAATTTGTAGACCCCAGGAACCCACAGTTCCCACTCTGGCTTTCAGTGTGGGAACAATGCACATTGCATACTGTGGGGGCCGTCCTGGCCAGTGATGGGGATAGCTGAGGTATGGGACATAGCTCTGGGGGCGGCGGAATAATTGGTTCTCTTCTCCCAGTCTCAAGGGGAGGAGGACACTGAGGAGGAATGGGCGGGAAAAACCCCAGAGGAGGAGAAGATGGAAGGACCTAAGCACAGCTGAAAAGTGGGAGGGAAGGTCAAATAAGGGATGGTCAAGGGCGGGCGGGCACAATAAGAGCCTGGTGGAGCTGAGGGCAGCAGAGTTGGGCCTCGGAGCAGGCGCGGCCCCAATCCTTATCACGTTCCTGCTGGGCCTCTGGCCTGTGACCAACTCTGCTGTACCCCTGCCACCCACCCTAATCCCCTTGTCCTCATTTCCTCCCACCCCCCAGCCTGCCAGCCAGCTGCAGTGGAAAGGTAGCCCTTGCTCTGAAGCGGCAGACCGGGGGACACCAGAGGCTGCATATGGCAAGGCTGCAACTGATGCTGGGGTGAAGGGACAGAGCCCAGGCCCTGTGGCCAGACCTGCCAAGCTGGGTGTGTGTTGGGGGGTGGGGAGGAGTAGATTCCGCCACCACCCGCAGAGCTTCGGGACACAAAGGGCCCCTGTTGGGGCTGGGCTGGGGGGGGAGGGACAGATAGAGACACAGAGAGAGCAAGAGACAAGAGAGAAGTGGAGAGAGGAACTAGAGAGGAGGAAAGAGAAGAAGGAGGGAAAGATGAGAGGAGACGCAGCAGAGAGGAAGAAAGGAGCAGGGCATACAGAAACAGTATGGGACAGGAGGTGACAGGAAAACAAAGAGCACAGGGGCAGAGGGCCCAGGGAGAGGGCCTGACCCTGGCAGCTCATCCGGAGGTCTGTGGGAAGGAGATGGAGGCTGCCACGGCTCCCAGTCATCCCACCCCTCCAATCACACTTTGGGATTGGACACTTGGGCACCTCCCCTACTGGGTTACAGCCCAGGCCCTCTTCTCCTGGAGAGGTTCCCTCCCTGCCACCTTCCTGGGCAAATTCCAGCCAAGCTGATAAAAAGGAGTCACAGGGTCCACTGCTTTCCCTAGGCCTTGGGTCCCCCACCCCAGTGACACAAGAAGGATCAAACAGCTTCTCAAATATTAAGTAACAGGGTGGCCATGAGTCAGCTCAGGACCCAGGACCCCTGCTCCTAATGAGGTCAAGGGACAACCTGGGGTGGGTGGGAGTTGCGTACCCAGAGCCAGCGTGGACAAAGGTCCCAACCCCACACCCAGTTCTGCTTCCACCATCCTCCCTAAAGCTCCTGTTGCCCAAGGTGGCCAGTGGTCTGAGCCGGCAGGGTTCACTGAGGCAGGAGCTGGGGCTGGGTTCTGATCATTGCCTACTTGCTCCTGATTCTGTGCCCGGCACAAGCTGTGTCCATGGCCGAAACACTGGGAATATGGGATATGGAGACGGCAGAGCGGAGAAAGTTCACGGGTGTGAATGGAGCTGGGGCAGGGGAGCAGGGCGCTGAGACTTGAGCTCAGGTAGTGGGAGGAGGAGCAAAAAAGCGTGTACGCAGGGAGTGACTGAGGGGAAGGGAAGGGGCGACAGCACCCGGTTTCAGTGTCCTTCGCAGGCCCCAGCTTCAGCTGGAAACCTGCAAGCAGCTTTTCAACCCCTTGGCGCTGCAGCCTGTCGGACTCCCGAGGCTCAGCTACCCCAGTTTGGAAGGCTGAGGCGGGGATGGGGAGGCTCCCAGCCCTTGCGCCTACTGTGGTGAGGCGGAGCTGCGGGCCGGGTGCACGTCTCGGCTGCACTTACCAGGGTCTGCTCGTACTGCAGCGCCCGCGGCCCCATGCCTTCTCCCGCTGCCGCCGCCGAGGCCGCCATCTCCGCGCGCTGCCCT
>NW_004524702.1:7158871-7179072 GCF_000260255.1 Octodon degus
GCCCTCTGTGCCGCTCCGCCCGCCGGCCCATCCGGAGGGGCCGGCCCATCCAGAGGAGGGTCTGCGCCAGGGCTGCCTCCTAGGCTCCGGAGGCACCAGGGGGCGCCTGGGGCGCATGAGCAGGCGCCCCTTCCCGAGGAGCCCCGGACGGCCGCGCACCGGGCAGGGCGAGGGCGAAGGTGGGCCCGCAGCACGTGGAGGGGCCGGGTCGGCCCGCGGCGCTGTGCGCGGGCAGGAGTGCCTGGAGACACGGGGCTCGGTGGGCTAGGGGCCACACAGCCGTCCGCCCGGACCCGTTGGGAGAGGCCCGGTCTGCCCCTTGGCAGGGCCCGGTTGGCTAGTGAAGGCGCCTCTTCCCTGGGCAGCGCGAGAAGCGAAGTTGGGGGGCGATGCAGAGGGGAGCTGTAGGCCGTCCCTCAGCCCTTCCCTCTTGGGGAGGTGTCTTCCCCAGGCAAGTGCACCGAGGCTGCCAGGGAGGGGACGGGAATAGGCGAGGCCCGAGGCGCGGGAGGCGTCGGCGCCAGGATGCCACTGCTGGGAGGCAGGCGTGGGGGCAGAGGTCGCGCCTCCCTGGCCGGGCCGAGAAGCCTGAAGAGCTGTTGACTGCTTGCTGCAGTGGGGCGGTGGCCCGCGGGGCTCCTCGTTCGCTCCCAGAGTAGAGCAGGTAGGGGTACACGCCAGTGCCCAGGGATTGCGGGGCAATGGGAGCGCAGAAGCGGTTCCTAGGGAAGGGGCAGTGCCCGGAAGGTGTTCAGTGTCAGTTGCCAGCGCCCGAGTAAAAGGGGCAGCGCGAGGGAGGAGCAGCCCAGCGTGCAGGGACACGGGGATCAATGCCCAGAAGGAGCGAGTCGGGTGGGGGAGCGAGCGGTACCAAGTCGAAGGGACAGTGTAGGCTTTTCTCTTCTCTACAGTGACATCATGGCAAATTCCCAAACCGGACCGACCCGGCTCGGTGACGTCCAGCAGGGCCAGGCTGGCCTGGACCGGCCCCGGGTGCCTTGCTGCCAGCTGGAGGGTCTGAGCATCAGGCCCTGCGACTCAGACCCTGGAGTTCTGCTTCATCCGCCCCCGGCGCGGACTGTGCCCTAGGCGGGCACGCAGACAGGCAGGGCTGGGCTAGGGCCGGGCTTCCGCGGGGCAAGGATCAAGGTCCCGGCCGGGAGAGGCCGCCACGCATTTCAGCTTTCCCGACCGGACTCTGAAGAGGGCGCAGTAGAGCCCCAGAGGAGCGCGACAACGAGCGCCGCCTCCGCCGCAGGTGGGGCCTGGACCATCCCCGCCCTGGGCGGAGTCATCAGCGCCTGGGACCCGCCCGCCGCGCGCAGGCTTCGGAGCCGTCTGTAGGGGCGGAAGGGAAGAGACCCGAGAGGGAGGCGGCGACGGAAGTGGCTGCATTACTGGCGCTCGGGGCGCATGCGCCATTGCGCTCCCTCGCGGTGGCTCTTCGGTGAGCTCTCCGCGTTTCTCCGCCCGAAGGTCGGGCTCCATAGCTACTTCTGTTCTCGTGGCCTCTTACGATGGCAGGCATCCTGTTTGAGGATATTTTCGATGTGAAAGATATTGACCCAGAAGGCAAGAAGTTTGACCGAGGTAAGTGAGGGGTTGGGGCACGACCCTGGCCTCCTGTCCCCGGATCACGTGCGGGCGCGACCTTCCCCTGCAAATATGGACTGGAAAGCCGGGACTCGGAGCTGGTGCGTCGGTGGACTTTAGCTGTTGTTCCGCCAAGCTCCTGGGCATCTGTAATTGCTACCTGTTCTGTGTTAGGCGCTGCGCTGTGCGCGTGTGCGTACTTTGCCATATTCCAGGGGCCCCCCTGAGGTAGGTAATAGTGTCTTACCAGTTTTGTTTCGAAGAGGTTAAATACTAAAAACCTCGACTATACAGAGGGGTTGGGCTTGTAGTTCAGTGGTATAAAGCGCATGCCTAACCTTCATGACGCCCTAAAGAGAAAAACAGCTGGGTGTGGTGACGCTCGCCTGTAATCCCAGCACTTGGGAAGCTGAGGCAGGAGAATCATTTCGAGTTCAAGACCAGCCTGGGTTACAAAGTGATCTCAAGGCCAGTCTGAGCTTCATAGGAAAACAGAGAGAGAGAGAGACAGAGAGACAGAGAGACAGAGACAGAGTCAGTTATCGAACTTCCTAACCTATATCTTGTTTTGTCCTCGAAGTCTTTAAATTTATGAAGTCGTCTCAGAGGTAGCTGGCCTTTTTCTTTTCTTTCTTTCTTTCTTTCTTTCTTTTTTTTTGTTTGGAGACAGAGTCCCACTGTGCAATACAGGCTGGTCTTGAGCTCACTTTGTAGCCCAGGCTGGTCTTGAACTCATAATGATCCTCCTGCCTCAGCATCCCAAGTGCTGGGATTACAGTCATGGTGGTTGTAGGCCTGAGCCGTCAAGCCAGCTAGCTGGTTTGCATATAAGGAGCTATGGAACAATACTAAGTGTATCGGGAGTTGTTTTTTTTTTTTGCGGAATTTGGGATTGAACGCAGGACCTTGCACTCGCCAGGCAAGCGCTTATTCTACTGAGCTATCTCCCCGGCTCTCAGGGAACTTTTCATTACAGTAGGAGACATATTGCCATCAGTCGCCCTTAGAACACTCTTTGAACACCTTATCCCGAGGTTCTCGCCACTCTCTGAAGCAGTGCTGATAGTCCCGCTGTTGGGTGTCTTTTTGAGCTGTGAGGAATGCTGCCACTGAGTGCCATCCAGCCAGAGGCAGGCTGGTGAAAACAGTGTGTCCTCGTCTACCGGATCTGGCGCTGTGGGGCAGCTGGCTCTTCCCCAAAGTCAAAATGACCATGAAAGATAAACGTTTTGAATCAATTGAGGACATCGAGACATGGCCACATTGGAGCAACTAAAGATACAAAAGCAGACTTCACAGCTGCTTCAGAAAATATCAAGAACAACGGGCTAAGTGTTTGGAGTGAGGGGGAGTGTCTTGAGGGGGATTAATGGCATGTGTCTTACTGTAATAAATTTTAAAAAATTTATTGCACCTCCTATAACTTGTACTTTTGATTGTTAAATTGTTTTTCTTTGGTGGCACTTTCTTTGTGTGGAGAAAGATGTGTTTTTCAAGACAGACATTGGTCTTTTTTATTTTTTTTCTGAGCTAGGGTCTCACTGTAGTTCAGGCTGGCCTTGAATTCATTATGAAGCCTGTTCCAGTCTTGGACTCGTAGCAGTCCTCCTGCCTCCACCTCCAAAGTGCTAGGATTACAGGTGTGTACCACAGCTCCTGGCTCAGACATCAGTTCTTAAACATCCTGATAATCCCTTTACCGTAGTGCCTAGAAAATAGTGCTGGACATGGAGGCACATACCTGTAATCTCAGCACTCAGGGAGGCTGAGGCAGGAGGATTGTTGCAAATTTGAAACCATCCTGGGCTACAAAGTGAGCTCAAGCCCAGCCTGAGCTGCGTAGAGAGACCTTGTCTCAAAAAGCCAAGAAAGGGCTGGCCAAATAGCTCAGCAGATTAAAGCACCTGCTTAGGCACATGCAGCAGCCAGGGCTCCATCTCTCCTGTGCTGTGCTACCCACCCATACTGAGACAGATTGAGACTGGGCATGGTGGCACACGCCTGTCATCCTACCTCTTGGGAGGGGAGGCTGAACACAGGTGGATCACTAGGAGTCCGATAAGTGAGACCCTGTAGAACCTTTACTAAAAAAAAGTGGGGACTGGCCAAATAGCTCAGCGGATTAAAGTACTTGCAAGCAGGCACAGCGACCTGAGGTTCGATCCCCGGGCCTGCCAAACTGGCCCGGGCACGGTGGCACGTGCCTGTAATCCCAGCACTTTGGAAGGTGTAAACAGGTGAATCACTACCAGTCCAATCTAGTAGTGAGATCCTGAACACCCTGTAGACCCTTCCCTAAAATATAAATAAAATACAAAAAAAAAGGAGAAAAAAGCTCATTGCCCTTATTTTCCTAACGACCCTGATGTTATGCCTGTCATTTTCTCTGTATTTCTCAGTGTCTCGCCTGCACTGTGAGAGTGAATCTTTCAAGATGGACCTCATCTTAGATGTAAACATTCAGATTTACCCTGTAGACTTGGGTAAGTGTTGAACACAGACAACAGCAAGCTTCTTTAACCGCTTTGTAATTTTGGCTCTTCAGCCTGAGATGATGTTGATGCTTCCAGGTGACAAGTTCCGATTGGTTATAGCTAGCACCTTGTATGAAGATGGTACCCTTGATGACGGTGAATACAACCCCACAGATGACAGGCCTTCCAGGTGAGGGGCTGGAGAAGAGAGTGAAGTGTGCCCTGAACATTAAGTAGCCAACTGGTCTAGAAAGGCGATTGTTTGATTTATTTTTGGAGGCAGGATCTTGCTGCGTAGTACAGGCTGCCCTTGAACTCACTATGTAGCCTAATCTGACCTTGAACTCATGACCATCATGCTACTGTAGATCCCCAAGTGCTAGGATATAGGCATGTGCCACCATGCCTGACTGTTAGTGTTTTCTGTGTATTTGCTTTTGTGCTGCTGGAGGTGTAAACTAGGACCTCACCCATGTACTCTGCCATTGAAGTACATCCCCAGGCCTAGAAATACTTTCATTTAGGGCGGGGGAGATAGCTCAGCTGCATAAGAGCTTGCCTGGCAAGCTCAAGGTCCTGAGTTTGATCCCTGGTACTGCAACAAAACAGAACAAAAAACACCAGAGAGCAAATCAAAACCCTTTAATTCCTAGAATAAGTGATTATCAGCAGAGTTTGAATTATGTTAAGGAATTATTGCATTTAAGAAAACAAACAGCTAGGAAGATGGGAGGCAAGGAGATGCAAGGGGAAGTAAGATGAGTGTTGGGTAATTATACCAGTTTCTCACAATGAATGTCTTTTTTTTTTTTTTTTTTTTGAGACAGGGTTTTCCTATGCAGTTCAGGCTGGCCTTGAACCTCACTTTGTAGCCTGGGCTGGCCTTGAACTTGCAGCAATCCTCCTGCCTCAGTCTGCTGAGCTCTGGGATTACAGGTGTGTGCCACTGTGCCCGGCCTGAATGCCATTACTGTGGTCTGCAAACATGCTAATAATAAATTTAACAAAAACAGAAGAAATCACGCAACCAGGTATTTATTGAGAAAGTTGATAACATGCTTGCAAATCGCAGCTTTTTGAAGATTGAGGAAGTGGCCACTTGAGCGACCAAGGCTGTGTGACCCAAGCTCCTAGGGTTGTTATGAGGACTGACGTTTCTCCATTGCCTGTTGGTGTGGTGCTGGCACTTACTTGCTAGCTTCTCTTTTATTTTTTACTTATATGTTAAAATATTTTTCTTTCGTGGTTCTGATAATTGAATCCCTGCAGGGTCCTGTACTTGCTAGGTAAGCAGTCTACCACTAAGCTACATCCACAACTCTTTAAAAATTTTCATTTTGAGTCAAGGGCTTGCTAAATTGCCCTGGCTGGCCTTGAACTTGTGATCCTCCTGCCTTAGCCTCCTGAGTAGCTGGGATTACAGGTGTGTGTCAGCATGCCTGGCCTGTTACCATTCATAACGGGCCCCTTGACACTGTTAATTATTATGAAGTATAACTGTGCTCAGTTTTTCCACAGGGCTGACCAGTTTGAGTATGTAATGTATGGGAAAGTATACAAGATCGAGGGCGACGAGACATCTACTGAAGCAGCAACACGCCTGTAAGTTCCGCAGTCCGGTGAGAATTCCTTTCCCCTCCCTGTCCTGGAAGTTTGAGCCGAGCTCCTGTGACTGCACTGAGTCCTCCTGAAGCACCTTAGAGGTAGGGCCACATTGGAAAGGGGACTGCTTTGGGGACAGTTTCCAGAGTGAGGTCCTGGCTGCGCCCCTGTCCTCTATCAGGATCTCAGGTAATCTCGCTGTGCCAAGTACAGAGGAGGGAGGACTTCTCTGGAAACTCCATGCAGCATTAAGCCATTAAACTGCTAAGCCTTTTGCTTTTTGTTTATCTGTGTGTGTGTTTTGCTACTCTGTAACCCCATTTGCCCAGCTATTTTTTCCGTGAAACTTTATTGAAGCAATGTGTGTTTTTTTGTAAGAAATTGAGCAACAGAAAAGTAATGCAAAAAAGAAAAAGTCACCTATAATTCCATGCATGGAGGAAATTTTATGCATAAACATTTTTGAATATATTCTACATTTTTTTTTTTTTTTAATAACCAAGGTTCTTACATAAGTTAGGTAAGTACTTTGCCAGCGAGCCACACTCCTAGCTCTTTTTCTTTTTTTGTATTTTAGGGAAGGGTCTACAGGGTGTTCAGGGTCTCACTATTAGATCGGACTCCTGGTGGGAGTCCACCTGTTCACAGCCTCCCAAGAGCTGGGATTACAGCTGTACGCCACAACGCCCAGTCACCATTGCTGTCAGCGTGCCCCAGAGGGTGGGGCCTGAACTCCAGGCCCCTGCACCTTCTTACAGGTGCTTTAATCTGTTGAGCTATTTGGCTGGCCCTAAAAGTTGAGAAGGAACTTTTTCTTTTTTTTTGGCTGGCCCAGGCTGCCTTAATGGCATGTCTGGTAAGGCATGTGGAGCTGGGGATTGAACCGCAGTATCCTGCGCCTGACTGCATGTGCACAAGCAGATGCTTAAACAACTGAGCTAACCCGCAAGCCCTTTTTTTATCTTTTGAGACCGGGTCTTGCTAAGTTACCCAAGCAGGCCTCAGACTTGTAGTCCTCCTTTCTCAGCCTCTGAAGTAGCTAGAATGACCAGCGTGTGACCCATGTGCAACATTCTGACTTTTTGTCTTTTTCTTTGAGATCATGTTCTTGACAGTGTTTTCTATTTTTGCTTACTCTTTGTAAAAAATATTTCTCTGTGTTAGTAAAGCTTTTCCTGGGGCTGGTGAGATGGCTCAGTGGTCTAAAGCACCTACTTAGAACATGCTAAGCTAAGCAAAGCACAGGGACCGCGGTTCAATCCCCCAGCACCACATGCCAGACAGCCCCGCCCCCTGGTGGGCTGAGCTGGCCACACACACACACAAAATAAATAACTAAAAAAAAAAAATAATAATAAAATAAAGCTTTTCCTAAACATTGTCATAGCTCTATCATAATTGATTTAACCATTCTCCTAATTTTGGGTGGGTTCTTTTCCACCTTTGCTAATATAAAACACCACTGTGCATTTTTTTTTTTTTTTTTTTTTGGCGGAACTGGGATTGAACTCAGGCCCTTGCACTTGCCAGGCAAGCACTTATTCTACTAAGCTATCTCCCCAGCCCCTGTGCATACATCTTGTCTGAATTTTTTTTTTCGTGGCCGGCTCAAACTTGCCTTGGGGGTCGGGCTGGTGCTGCTTGTGGTGCCAAGAATCGAACTGCGGGCCCTGTGCTTCCTAAGCTTGCCTAAGCAGGCACCTTAAACCACTGAGCTATCTCACCAGCCCATTGTCTAAATTTTTAGCCCTCCCCCCCTGTTTGTTTTGAGAGGGTGTCTCATTGTGCGGGCTGGCCTTGCACTCCCTGTGTAGCACAGGCAGGCCTGGAACTCATGACAGTCCTGCCTCAGCCTCCTGAGCGCTGGGATTACAGGTGTGCACCACCACACCTGGCTCGAATTTCTAGCTCTGTTGATGACCGCCTCTGGACAGTGCCGCCTTTCTCACTGGGATGGAAAGCGCGGCTGCTTCAGAGCTCACACACGGTGAGGTCTCTTTCAGCTCTGCCTATGTGTCCTACGGGGGCCTGCTTATGAGGCTACAGGGTGATGCCAATAACCTGCACGGCTTCGAGGTGGATTCCAGAGTTTATCTGCTGATGAAGAAACTGGCCTTCTGAGCCTCGTGGGAAGCCAACGTTGCTGCTGGGTCACCCAGGTCATGGACACTGAAGCCCGAGTAGAAGTTGCTGTGGTCCCTGCGGAGGAAGGACTGGCTCTGTCTGCAGTGGTGCACCTTCAGAGACTCACTTGGCCAGTGGAAGACCTACTGGGGGAGCTGAAAATGAATCAAGTCATTTTGTGGATGTGTTTTTTAAATTAAAACCTCACTTTTTCAGATGGTTCCCTTCCCCTTTAAAAAATTTCCATTTTCTTTAAAATAATTTTTTCCAATTTGTCAATGGTGTGATTCTGACACACAACCAGATGATCATGTATGACAGACCATGGCCCAGGCTTCTGGTATCTGGGTTTGGGGTTACTTCCTTCTCCTGGCCGACTCTTCCCCACGTTTACCCTTTGGTGTGGTGTTTGATCTGGGAGAAAGTGCTGTGCTGTGCTGTGCTCCCGAGGATGGTACCCCAGGCCCGGAAGGTGCTACCCAGCTGGCACAGTTGGCCTGGCACGGAGCCCTGCTCACGTCCTTCCCATACGCTCTCTTAGCAGTCAGTTCACGTTGGCGTGAATGAGTCGCGTAGCCTGGGAGGCTCATTTATATGGAAGCTTCGGGTGGAGGCTTTTAGATACGGGAATGGAATTGACTGATGAGGAAGGAAGGGGACTTGGTGGCTCTCTGGAGGTGGGCAGAGGAGCTGTTTCTGCTCTCCTGGGGTGATCTGGAAGGCAGGCGAAGTGGTGTCTGTTCTTAGTGGTGGCACCAGATGGGGGGCCGCTGCATAGAGCCGTGAAGTAGACGGGGCAGCAATGCCAATGAGGTTGGCAGGCCAGCCCCAGTGCCCAGGAATGCCCCAGCCTTACCATAGTCACTAACTTACAAGCAGGAAAAGGAACAGGGAAATGCTCAAGGACTGCAGTGTGAGTTGGCTCTTCCACCTGGCATTTGAGTTCTCTGGGAAAGCGGGTGACCTCCCCCAGGGAGGTCAAGGTGATAACCCAGAAAGCCTCTGTGAAGCAGTTGTTCCTCTTGATACCCTGGTTGTGCTTGGGGAGCGGGTCCTCCTGCTGGGATACCTGTGGTGTTTCCTTCCCCATCATTTTCAGGTCTTCACAGGAGATGTTAGAAGTAGTATTTAGGGAAATGGATTGAAAATGAATGGCCTCAGCAGGGAAGAGGAAAGATTTCTTTACCTTACCACAGGCGGTGGGGGTGGGGGGGAGGTGATGCGTGGGGGTTGGAGTGAGTTTTTAGACTCTTAAGCTTTTTCTTGGGTCACGCCTTGAGGACTTGGAAGAGGATGGATTTGGATTAGGTGTGAGAACCTAATACCTGTAATAGTTGTAGGCTATCATAGCAGATTTTGGCTGGCCTAGGGCGGCTAAAGAACTGGTATAAAGCAGAATAGGGATGAGTGTTCTGGTTGTGATTTGTGTGAACACGCGCGCGTGTGTGTAGGGCTCAAACCCAGGGCCTCACACCTACTAGGCAAGCACTCAACTACTGAGCTACATCTCACTCCAGGTTAGATTCTTTTTTTTTTTTGTTTTGTTTAGATTCTTAATAGGAGCAGACTCAGTCACACTGGAGCAGCCCAAGAGTTTATTTGCTTGTGCCCCGAGTTGGAGTAAGACCCTGCTGTCGGATGCCTGGAACTGGCTGCGTTTTCAGTTTTGCAGCCCTGGCCTTGTCCAGCTGTCAGGAGAGCCTATAATTCTGTGGTCTCTGACATCTTGTTCTGGATGTTGGTGCTTTCTATGGGGTGAAGTGTTTCATTTGGTTATTCTTTTTGTTCCCAGGTGTGTGTGTGTGTGTGTGTGTGTGTGTGTACCAGGGATGGAACTCAAGACCTCACACTTGCCAGGCAGGTGCTTATGCTGCTGAGCTGTATCCCCAGCCCGTATTAAATTCTTTTTGACCTACATCAATAGTTCAAGAAGTTGCACTTTGCAGTTGCCGTTCCCTCCACACTAGAATTTGTAGTGTGGATGAACTATTTTTTTCCTACTGACACCATTAGAGATTTGGAGAGCACTTGGAGCTTTGTGTGTCTGGGTTTTGTTTGGTTGGTTTTTTTCTTCAGTGCTGGGGATTAAACGAAGGGCCTCATGGGCTAGGCAGTTGGGCGCCCTGAGCCGTGCCTCCAGCTGCATTTTTGATGCCTTCTCCCAGGTAACTGCCCATGAAGGAAGAGATCCAGATTGGCCGCCCCACCAGGAACTTTGGTGTTCTGCTTGGAACTCTGCAGTTGTTGGTGTGTTACTCCCTACAGACTTGGGACTATCCCAGTAATCAGAATCCGTGAATGATTTGGTTCCACACCAGGGAAGAATGTGGGCCTGAGAGTGTGACAAGGAATTTCTTGCTTGGAGGCTGCGTGACCACTGGGGACTTGCTTGACTTCAGTGAGCCTGTTTCCTCATTAGTAAAATAGAAACAGTCATACCTAAGATAGCGAATACCTCCCTTACAAAGTTGTGTGTGTGTGTTGAAAGGGGAATATATATATATATATGATTTCTGATGTTCACCCAGCTGTTTTGGGGTACCCTGAGGGATCCTGGGGGGGGGCGGTGAGGCTCTGGGTTTCTGGGTTCTCTCAACATATGTGGTAACTTTTCCTCCTTCATTGGGGGCTGGGGTGAGGGAAAGTCTCCCCCTAGGTTCCTACAGGAACTCGGGCCAGAAAGCGGACTTGCAGTGAAGTTCAGCCTGCCTTTCTTCCATCCCCCATGGACAACGAGGCTGCGTTTTCCGTGACCTTGTGGGGATGGGGAATGGCCTTCAGCTTGTTCTGGTGCCTGCCCTGCTGCGTCAGCTCGAGGAGCCCGACGCGTGCCGCTTCCTGCACTTCCCCCGGCCTCCACAGGAGGGGGCCGGAGCCTGGGCCGGCCGAGCCTCCTGCTGCGCCGCCGCCGCCGAAGTGCCCGCTGTTTGCTCAGCTGCGGCACGCGGGTCTTCTTTACTGAAAGGTCTGCACAGCCTTACCTGGGGCACGAGGCTCTCCAGGGCTTCCTGTTAGCTTTGGGGGGCGGGGGCGGGGGCGGGGTGTTGTCTAGTCCAGTGAAGAACATCTTCGGGTTCTCTGATTTATTCTTTTCCAAGCTCAGTTTTGTATATTTATACGGGGATGGCCTTTCTGATTGACACTGGTGACTCATTTATCAAGAGGAAGTATCTCAGAAATAGAGGAGCAGACAGAGTTGCCCTAAGAAGACCCGTGAAGGGGACAGGGCAGTCGAAGGCCTTCAACTTGAAGCAAAGGAAATCACACTTTCTGTTTTCTGACACAAGGATAATCTGTTTCTGTTCAAAGGCCAGGCCAGGCCAAGCCTTTATAGGGTTATCCTGAAAAAGCACATTGGTAATTAGTGATTTGCAAAATTATACAGAAAACAAACCAAAGATAACTAGCTGCTCTGATGAATACATGTTTTCAGTGGCTTAATAAAATAGCTCTGTCCTGTGCCTCCCCCTCTGCCAGGGCTTTGGCTTGTAGGTAAAAACAGTGTGTCAGGTAGAGCTGAGTGGCTGGGCAGAGCCCTCCCCTCCCATGTGGCCATGCGTGGGTACCTCACCCTTCCTGAGACACGTTCTGGGAGTGAGGGTGGGCTGTGGTGCACAGAGGGCTGCTGGAGTTGGCTATCTCGGAAGGGTCAGGACGCTGGGCCGCAGGTGTGGGTGAGCTGGGCAGAGGAGAGGAGAGTCCAGCAGAGGGATGAGTTGGGGAAGCAGAATATCCAGGCTGGAGGCGCGGTGGCCCAAAGTCTGTGTCCAGAGTTCCTGGTGGGATGGCCGGGACTTGTAGGGCCCTGGCTGAGGCTCCAGGAAGGAGTCCGTGAGTTCCATTCAGGGGTCTGCATGTCCTGTTCAGGTGTCCAGGGGTTTGGTTTGAGGACCTGGAAGTCTGATTGAGCAGACCAGGAATCTTGGCTGTGAGTCCTTGTGGGCTCTTCAGAAGTCCAGAGCCAGTAGTGCTGGCTGAGGTACTGGAGTTCGTCTCCAGCAATGCCGAAGTCCTGTTTGGGAGCTTGTTTAGTGTGAGCAACATAGAGGGACTGCTTGGGACAGCGGCGGTGGGCAGGGCCCGCCTGGCACAGAGGGTGGGCCCTCCTACAAGCAGCAGGAAACGCACCTTTCCTCGGAGGAGCTGGTGGAAGTTCAGGAAGATGGCATTGGGGTCCTTGTGAGCTGTGGTCCTGCCCTGTGGAGGAAGCTGAGGGCAGAGGATGGGCCTGAGGCTGGAGACCAGGCCCAGACTCCCAGCCTCCCTTGACTGAAGGAAGGCAGTGCCAGCACTTAGGCCTTGTAGCTGGGCAGGAGCTTTCCTTGGTGGGTCGACTGTACCCTTACTGTCCTGGGACCCTGTTTCTCCCCTCAGGTCTCTTAGGGGGACTGAGGTGGAGAACAGTTTTCAGATTCCTTAAGTGGGGACTTACCTGGGTCCCCAGGAGGCCCTGCAGGACCCCAAGGAGGAGGCGGACCTGTCCAGAAAGCTGTCCCAGGAGGGATGAGAGGCACGTGGGTCCCAGCTGTCTCCGCGCTGCTATCACGCTCTCCAATAGAAGGGTCACTGCTCCTAGAATGTCCTGTGCTTTGCTCTGCTCCTGGGAAAGGGATGGAGAAGCGGGCTGCTTCAAAGGACGTGCTAATAGCGGGTGGGGAGCCCTGAGGGGCAGCCAGCAGAATGAATCATCAGAGCTGAGAACTGGACAGGACCGGTGCCGCCCAGCACAGGAATTCCTTCCGTTTCCGACAGTTGGCCCTCAGCCTCTGCCTCAGTGACTCAGTGTCCACCAGCCCAGCTGGCTCTCCATGTCAGCTGGTGGTTTCAGTGCCACACGTCTATACTCTTCCTGCAACCAAACCTGAGGGCTGTAGTGTTTTAAAACCAAAAATGGGAGATGTTATTGGAATGGGGCTTAATCATAAGTGGCAGGAATGGGACAGAAGTGATCCATAGGTACCTCCCTTTCCCCTGACTCAGTGCCCCTAGTGGACCTGAGGGAAGGAAGAAGATTGTGGGAGTCATGGGAATAAGAGTTGATCTGGGTCCCAAGAGAGCAGCTCAGGGTCTGTAGCTTTGTTTCTTTCCTCACTCAGCATGCTTTCTAGCCTCCGTTCAGGTGCTTCTTTCTGGACACAGGTTACTTTAATGTGGTCCCCTTAATAAATTAGCATGGGGGGGGGACGCCCAGTAGTCTGGCCCATCACATTGAGTATAGTCCTCTCAGAATAGAGTTCTCGTTGGGCGTGGTGACACATGCCTATAATCCCAGTACTCTGGGAGACTGAGGCAGGAGGATTTTGAGTTTAAACTCAGCCTGGGCAGTTCACAATTTGGCAAGATGCTGTCTCAAAAATAAAAAGTGGAGTAGGGCTGTAGGTCACTATAGAGGACCTTGGTTCAATCCCCAATGCAGAAAAACAGAGATAGAGTTCTATAGGAATTTTTTTACAATGTGGATGCTAAATTTCTGAAACAGTCAAGAATTGTCAACTTTAAAAATAACTGCTTTTGGGGGCTGGTGAGATGGCTCAGTGGTCTAAAGCACCTACTTAGAACAAGCTTAGCAAAGCAAAGGGACCACGGTTCAATCCCCCAGCACCACATGCCAGCCAGCCCCGCCCCCTGGTGGGCTGAGCTGGCCACACACACACACACACACACACACACAAATAAATTTTTTTAAAAAAGACAATGAATTAAAAAAATAAAAGTAAAAATAACTGCTTTAAGGGCTAAGGAGATGGCTCAGAATAAGCACTTGCCTGGCAAGTGCAAGAGCCTGAGTTCAATCCCTGGTTCTGCCAAATAAATGAGGGTTGGGGAGATAGCTTGGCAGAATAAATGCCTGCCTGGCAAGCACAGGGTCTCCAGTTTTTTTTTTTTTTTTTTTTTTTGTATAGGGTCTACGGGGTCTCACTATGTAGATCAGCCTCGTAGTGATCCACCTGTGTTCAGCTTGCCAAGCACTGGGATTACAGGCATCCATCATCACACCCAGTCTCAATCGCTGCCTCAGTGTGCCCCGGGGACAGGGCCAGCACAGGCATGCTGGGGATTGAACCCCAGCTGCTGTGCTCTGCCTAAGCAAGCACTTTAGTCCCATGAGTTCCTTGGCCACCCCTAGGGTCCGGAGTTTGAACTTCAGTACTGCACACCATGCTGGGCCCAGAACCATGCTGGCCCAGAAACTGGGCATGGTGACCCACACCTCTAATGCCAGTTCTGGAGAGGCAGAGCCAGGAGGATCACTACTGAACTTTGTAGTGAGAGCCTGTATCAAATAAAAACAAACAAAAAAAGGCTGGCCAAATAGCTCAGTGGATTAAAGCGCCTGCAATCAGGCACAGGAGCCAGGGGTTTGATCCCCGGGACCTCTTGTGCCGGCCCGCCCCTGGGGCAGGCTGAGCCAGCAACAGACTGGGCATGGTGGCTCCTGTAATCCCAGCTTGTGGGAGGCTGTAAGGAGGTGGATCACTCCACGTCTAGAGTCTGATCTAGTAGTGAGACCCTCAACACCCTGTAGACCCTTCCCTAAAAATATAAAAAAAACAACAAATAAATTAAAAATTACAAAATAAATAAACTTGGAAAATGGATGCACCTTGGCTGTTTTTGAGACAGGGTCTTGCTAGTGGCCCTGCACTCATGGGGAGCCTCCTGCCTCAGCCTCCTGAGAGCTGGGATTTCATTGCTAGCACACTCGGCTTAATGGGTGTCTTGAGACCATAATGTTAGGTGACATAAATCAGACACACAGCTTCAGTGCAGCACGGCTTCTCTTATATGAGAAACTCAAACTGTACAGAGCAAAATAAAAGACATAATGGGGAGAGTTTTTGCAAATGGGAAGGGGACCAAGCGGTGGAAGGGTGAGAAAGGAGGGGAGAGGGCTGAGACTCAAGATATGCTGTATACCTGTCCCAACTCCCCACAAGGAATGTGACCATTATGTAATATAAAAGTGGACTAATGAAAAATCAGCAGTTTAAAACAATAGCAATTTAAAAAATAGCTGCTTCAGGCCTTGGGGGTGCAGCCCTGTGGCAGAGTGCTCTCTTAACACACACGAGGCCTTGGGTTTGATCCCCAGCCCTGCAAAAAGAAAAGTAAGAGCTGCTTTGATAACGTTACATGATACATAATGTTATACAGCACGTTTGATCTATTCAGCATTCTCAGATTTTTTTTTTTTCCTGCAGCTGGAACCTTGAACAAGGGAGATCATTGTGGGCTGAAAGCTGGAAGAAGAGTTTACTCAGTTTACACCTGTAAGGGCCGGGGAGATGGCTCAGTAGAATAAGCTCTTCCCTGGCAAGCGCAAGGGCCTGAGTTCAATCCCCGGTTCCGCAAAAAAAAAAAAAAAAAATTGCACCTATAGAATTAATGACATACACATCTCTGTTAAGTTTCACCTTTAAGTTTAATTCTTCTAACTTGTTATCTTGGCACTACATCCCATTTTTGTGTCATCTCAGGATCTTTATACACAGTTTTACTTCATGCCACTTTAGGAAGGTTGAAGGGGCAGAGGTCCAAGGTGTGGCCACAAGAGAGTTCTTTTGAGCTCTGCGTGTGTTCAGCCTCAAATTGAACATATTAGGCCCAAATCCATCATCTTGTCTAGGGATGACCATCGAAGGTGAGTGTAGTTTGGGTTTGGCTGGCCAAGTGGAAGATGAAATATTTTAAGGGAGCTCAGAAATTTAGAAGACTCAGTGCTAAGCAGGAGGGGCTTGGTAATGACAGACTTACAGAAACCAATGTAAGGAACAGTTTTCTTTTTGCCCTTCCTCTTTCCCTTCCCCCTCCCTTTCTGCCTACCTACTTTTGATGTTGGGGACCAAAGCCAGGACCTCCCATATGCTAGGCAAGTGTCCTACCACGAAGTGACATCCTGGGTCACGAGTGGCTTTCTTACCGACTGAGCTTTCCATTCTCCCAAGCTAAAGTCCACAGCAGGCAGCAGAATGGGTGTGGACAAAGGCTTAACTTCTGGGCACTGGCTCTGTTGAGAAAGATGGGTGGGGGGAGAAGGAAGCTGAAATAGAGGGTATGGAAGACAGGTAGCTGGGACTGTCTCCCGTGAACACTATGTCCAGACTACAGCTAAGAAAAGATCTAGGGCTGGGCCAGTGAGATAGCTCAGTGGAATAGTGCCTGTTTAGGCAGGTGCAGGGACTGGGGTTTGATCCCCAGCACCACATGCTGTACTGGCTCTGCCCCCGGGAGCATTGAGCCAGCTGCCAAGATGAGGCATGGTGGTTCACACCTGTAATCCCAATGCTGGGGAGGCTAAGACAGGAGGATCATCACAAGTCCAAGCTGTGTAGTGAGAGCCGGTACCAAATACATAAATAAAAATAAAATTAAAGAGATCCAGTGCTGATCATAGTCCTTGGCAGAAACTGATCACTAGTAGGCAGAAGTCATTATTTTGGTGCAGGGATTGAATTCAGGCTGGTGTACATGCTAGGCAAGCGCTCTGCCACTGAGGTACACACCTAACCTCCAACTTTTTTTCCTTTATTTTCTCTTTTGATACAAAGCTTTGCTCAGCTCTCCAGGCTAGGCTCAAGCTGACTGTCTCCTGCTTCAGCTTCCTGAGCAGCTGAGGTTATAGGCGGGAGCCACCATGCCCAGCTGACTGTGGTCTCACAAAGACAACAGTGGAGGAATACTCACTGCTTGGGATTATGAGAAGATGGCTCTGAGGGCAGCTTACTAGCTAAGTGGACAGGAGGGCCAGTGTGTGGAAGTCTTACCAGTCTTCCATGAAGGACATGAGAGTCACGAAGCAGTTTATTTAGGAGCCGGGGGTCACAGGCAGGTGGAGCTGGGCTGGACAGAGTTAGTCTTGCAGTAAGGAGAAGAAGGACCACCAGGAGCAATTCTTAGCCGAGGTTGAAAGGGGTGGGTGTGTGAGGAAGAAATCACTGTCAGGTGGGGTCCAGGATTTCCCATTTAGGACCCAGACCTGAACTCAGAGGCTCTACTGGTCAGACATCTTATCCCCAGAGTGGATTCTCCCTGCCCCCACCCTGTAATCTTATTTTCTCTCCCCTGCTAAGTTCCAATCTGGCCCTCATCCCTCGAGTGCGTTCGTACCAGTCAGCTCCATTCTGGCTGGGGTGTCTGGCTGGAGCGGATCCCTGTTTGGGACCTCTCCCCTGAGTCCTTCCTGGGGCCATGGAGGCGGCTTGGGCTTTTGCACTTCTGGGCGGAGTGGGGTGGTGCACAGGTGGGCCGAGGCTGAGGGTCTGGAATCTGTCCTGTAAGTGACAGGAAGATGGCCATTTCATCAAGTTTTAAGAAAAAGACCGCCTGGCTGGGGTGGGGCAGGGACAGATGCTGGAGGGCCTGGCCAGCTTTGACTGTCCTCATGTTCTTCTGGGATTGCAGCATATGGTGTGGTCTCTCTGTCAGTGACTCTGATGTAGTTTGGTGCCAACCCCCAGCCCCCACCTGCTGAGAGCAGCAGGATGAGATACGCACACACATGGCTTAATTGGCTTCAAATCCTGAGCAAGCTTGCTTGTGAGGTCTGAGAATCTGGGATGGGGACACGGAAGGGGAGAATTGTGGTGCAAATCTGGAGAAGTGTGGCCAAGAGGAAGTAGCGAATATGCATAATGTCTTGAGGGGCAGCTGAGCAAAGATACAACTTCGACCACCAGAAGGCGAGGATTAAAAGCTGGTGCAAGACTTGAGCTCATTCCCTGCCTGTCTACCCCACACATAAAGCCTCCTGGAGTTTTTCTTTGCATTCCACATTCTGAAAAACCAAGATAGGCTAACAGTCCTGGGACTTTCTTCCTGAGGCAAGAGGCCTTGGGATGGGCACCTGCTGAGCAAGAAGATGCCCATATTTTGTGCCTTACTTGACCGGAGACAGTAGCCAAGGTAGCCATCTCCTAGCTGCACCTGCCTCTCTGCCCCCTCAGCAGACCCCTTCCGGTTCCCTCACAGGACCCCCCACATGGCTTCCTCCTCCTTTCGCAACTTGCCCAAAGAGGTCTGCACCTGATTCAATATTAGGATTTCCTGTAGGTCTGTCAACATGCACAAGCCCTCCTCCCCTTACCCCCTTTCTGGTGCCCTGGTTTGCCTGATCCAGCTTCCTCAGCCTTAGGATTGAGAACCTTAAGCTAAGAAGGTGTGCCAGGTAAGAATGGAGATTGCAGCTCTATCCATCTTGGTGCTGGGTTCTCTAACCATACAGGTACCTCCTTTTTATTTTTTTCCCTGGGCCCAGGTCTCCTTTCCCTAGAGCCAGCCAGGACGGTGCTGTCTTCCACCCCTTCTGTGATCAGTCCCTTGGAAACCAGCACCCCACCCCCTACCCCTACTCTGTCCTGCTCCTCCCATTCTGGGAAAGCTGCACTCTTCTCGACAAAGGTCAGTGCCTGTAGGTTCCAGTTGGCCTGCCCCTCCCCCAGCTAGAGCCCAATTCTTTCCTGTCCTTCCTGCTCCCTCCAATGCTGACCCAGCTTGCCACTCACCAGGTGGAGAACGGCGTAAGGGACCAGGTGCACAGTGGACAGCACTCTGGCGAGCAGATGAGTAGGGAGACATGTGGCGTTGGGGCACAGCTCTTCCACAGCAGTGGGGTCACACGTCTGACCCGGCCATGTCTGCCCAATCAGAGCAGAGAGCCACCAGACACTGGTGAAGGCCCCCGGAAGTGACGCCTTCTCCTACCCGTGCTGGGCCTGGATCCCCTGCTCTGGACCATGGTCCACTAATGAGGCCCAGCTCCTCCACCCACACACAGCACTGGACGGATTTACACAAGGGGATCCATTTTTTTTCTTCCTAGGAGCTGGAAACCTGGGACCTGCCTGGGGAAGAGATGGGAAAAGGAGCAGAGGCTTTGTCCAGCAGAGATCTGGCAGGTTATGTTTGTGCCTGGGGAAGACACGGAGGTCTCATTTTAGATTGGTGGAATTTTCAGTTCCTGGCCATCCAAGTTGCTTTTTCCTGGGCGCCACATCTGCTGTCAAAATCCAGTAGGACTTTTGCTTCCTGCTTTTCTTTCCTAGAGCCCCACCCCACCCCAAGAGACCCTCTTGTCGTTTCTCTTTTCTGCTTGGAAATCTGGGTATTGTCCGTCTTAGAGTGTGGTCTTCTCTGTGAGGGATCATGTTATAGGAAAAGGGTGCAGTCAGCTTGAGGGGCTGGAAGGTGAATGGTGTGCTGGCCCAGGTGCTTCTGCGGGGGCCAGGGACTTGCGCAACTCAGGCCACTTACCACAGTGCCCATGTGTCCCTATCTCAGAGAAGACAGCTTCTGGACCTCCCCAGGCAAACATCTCTCTGCTGGCCATGTTCTTCCTTTGGCTCTGGCTCCTTGGTCTTCCCCTCAGTCCCAGGCTCCCCACAGTCTGCCTTCAGGGGTTCCTGACCCAACCCCCGCCCTCCTTTCTCCCAGTCTCTCTGGGTCCATATCCCAAGGATGGGGCTGGCTGCAGTGCAGGATGGCCTAGATCCCGGAATTCTCCAGCTCAGCCTGACCAGATGCCTCCCGAGATTAGGAAGGAGGGTGCTGGGATAGTTGGGAGGCTGGTGGGGGTGTGGGGTGGGAGGGGAAGGGAATGTGACCAGAAAGCAGGACAAAGGAGCCTGGGGGTGGGTCGAAGAGGAAGAAGGTCCTTGGAGTGAAGGAAGAGGGTGAGGAAGTGAGGGGTGAAGGTTGAATAGGCTTGAGGACAAGTTACAGTCCACTGAAGGGGAAAGGCTGCCTGCCCCGTACTGGCCAAGTCTTGGTCCTGGGAACTCTAAGAATGCAAACATCTTCAGAAGGGATGTGGAGGCTGTGGAAGCCAGGGCCAACGGAAGAAGGGTGCTGTGGGCCCCGAGTCAGGGAGAGATTGACTGGCACCCTGAAAGACAAGTCTTCATCCTTCAGGCAGGGATCCGGCTCCTAGCCTGAGGGACCGGCCCAGGCCTCAGGCCCAACCTCTGCCCCTGCCTGGCCTGAGGATCTCATCTGAGGCCGGACACACATCTCCAGTCTACCTACCCTGCGGCTGTCTGCAGAGGGGGGCTCCCGGCCCGCCTCTCCTCCCCCTCGGTGCGCCCCCGGCCCCTCCCCTCCCCATTCCCTCCCTCCCCTCCTGCCGGGTCCCAGCCCCTCCCTCCCCTCCCCCACTCGCGATCAGGGCCGCGGCTGCTGGGCCGGACCCCCCGGGCTCAGCCCGGCCCCTCGCCGAGCCGCCGCCGCCGCCCCGTTTGCAGAGGAGGAGGCCCCCGGCCGGGGTGTCGGGCGCGGGGCATAAAACGGGCCGGAGCCGGCGCCCGGGGCACTGGAGCCGCGCACGGCCCGGGTCAGCGCCCGCCCCGCCCTGCCCGGCGCCGACTCGGACTCCACTTCGACTTCGACTCCGACTCCGACTCCTACCCCGCTGCC
>NW_004524702.1:7179341-7205187 GCF_000260255.1 Octodon degus
GCCCGGGGCCGGGTGCAGGTGGCTGGCGCGGCCGCGGGCGGGAGGGGTGCGCGGGGTCAGGGACCGACTGGGCGGTGCGGGGGCCGGCTCGTGCGTGAGCGGGACAGACAGCGGCCGCCAGCCAAGCTCGTCCCCGCAGGCTGCGCCTTCGGCGGGAAGGTCTACGCCGTGGGCGAGACGTGGCACCCGGACCTGGGGGAGCCCTTCGGGGTGATGCGCTGCGTGCTGTGCGCCTGTGAAGCGGTGAGTGGACCCGCGGCCACGCCCGGGGCCCTTGCGGGCAGGACTCCAGAGGAGAGGCGGCCGCCGGTGTTTGGGATGCTTTGCGGGTGCAGGAAGAGAGATTCTCCTTCGAGTCTCAGGTGTTGTGTTACTGATCGCACGGTGTCAGGCTCCGCGCCAACCGCCTGTAGCTTGTCCCGCTTAACTCCCACCACAGCCCTGCTAGGCAGACGCCGCTGTTTCCCCCGCACCGGGACCCTGAGGCCCAGGGAGGTTAGGCGATTTGTCTAGGGTCGCAGGCAGCCGCTTTGACTCTGCTGCACGACCCTACTGTGGTTCTTTCCTTGGTCTGCCCATTTGACATCGTGCACTCACTTGATGTTTCCGTGTCCTCTGCGATCAGCCCCAGTGGGTTCGTCGCGGGAGGGGCCCTGGCAGGGTCAGCTGCAAAAACATCAAGCCCGAGTGTCCAGCCTTGGTCTGCGGGCAGCCCCGCCAACTGCCAGGACACTGCTGCCAGACCTGCCCTCAGGGTAAGGACGGCTCCCGGGCCGGGCCGCCTGGACTAGGGCTGATTGCGGAAGCCCGAGCGTCGCTTCCCCCTGGCACAGAGCGCAGCGACGTGGAGCAGCCGCCGCCAAGCCTGACCTTCGAGTATCCCCGGGACCCGGAGCACCGCAGTTACAGCGATCACAGCGAGCCAGGGGCCGAAGAGCGCGCGCGCACCGAGGGTCACTCGGGTGGGTAGGCGGGGGCCCAAGGGTGGGGTCTTGGCCGGGGCCGGCCACCGGCGGTGGCTGACAGTGCCCAGGCCATCTTCCTCCCCTCACAGACTTCTTGGCGCTGCTGACGGGGCCGAGGTCGCAGGCTGTGGCACGTGCCAGGGTCTCACTGCAGCGCTCCAGCCTCCGCTTCTCCATCTCTTACCGGCAGTGAGAAAAGGGAAGGAAGGGGGGGATGGGGAAGGAGAACCTGGGGAGGCCAGGCTTAGCCTCACTGGACCTCTCTCTGCCAGACTGGACCGCCCCAGCCGGGTCCGATTCTCAGACGCCACGGGCCGCATCCTGTTTGAACACCCTGCAGCTCCCACCCAAGATGGCCTGGTGAGATGATGCCATTTACGAGTGCTTATTCAATCATGAGAGCACAGTAGGAGGAAGGCATTGACACTATGGGGCCCATTTTACAGATGAGGGAACTGAGGTAGCAGAATGTGATTTGTCCCAGGCCACACACTTAATGAGTGGTGCAGCCAGGATTTGAGCACAGCACCTGGCTCCCAGGGTCTGTGTTAAGCCTCCTAGGAGGGCCTGGGGCTCCTTTCCTATCCTTCCTTACCAGGTCTGGGTTGCTTACCCTGCCCATCCTGTGTACTGTCTGAGTGTGGGCCTTGTCTTTCCCATCCAGGTCTGTGGGGTGTGGCGGGCAGTACCTCGGTTGTCTCTGCGGCTCCTCAGGGCAGAACAGGTGCATGTGGCACTCGTGACACCCACTCACCCCTTGGGGGAGGTCTGGGGACCTCTTATCCGGCACCGGGCCCTGGCTGCAGGTAAGGAAAGCACTCAGCTCTTGCATATAAACCTGCCACTTTTCTGTCCAGGGACCTGGGTAGGCTGAGGAGGGGATTTTCTGGTGGGCTGTCATTGCCTCTCCTCCCCCAGAGACCTTCAGTGCCACCCTGACTCTGGAAGGCCCCCAGCAGCAGGGTGCAGGGGGCATTGCGGTGCTCACTCTTAGCGACACAGAAGACTCCTTGCATTTTCTGCTGCTCTTCCGGGGGCTGCTGGAACCTGTGAATGCAGGTAGGTAGAGGAAGGAAATGCTGGAGAAGGTGGGGAGGGCACGGCCTTTCAGGAATGTCCACACGCGGGACTGTTGCAGGACCAGCCAAGGTTCCTGTGAGGCTCCAGATTCTACATGAGGGGCAGCTGCTGCGAGAACTCCAGGCCAACACCTCAGCCCAGGTGAGGGAGGCTCTGGCCAGTGTTGTCATCCACTCTGCCTTCTCACTGTTGCCCACGGCACCCTGCCTTTGTTTCTAGGATCCAGGCTTCGCTGAGGTGCTGCCCAGCCTGACAGCCCAGGAGATGGACTGGCTGGTGCTGGGGGAGCTGCAGATGGCACTGGAGAGGGCGGATGGACCAGAGCTGCGCATCAGTGGGCACATTGCTGCCAGGCAGAGCTGTGATGGTGAGGCAGCCGGGGGCCTGGCACCTTGGGTGCACATGACCAGGAGGCATGGATGAGGCCTGGGAGGCTTGGGGCATGCGTGGGCATGGATCCAGCCTGCTGCCACCTGTCTTGGCCCTCCGCAGTCCTACAGAGTGTCCTTTGTGGGGCCGATGCCCTGGTACCTGTGCACACGGGTGCTGCCGGCTCCGCCAGCCTCACACTGCTAGGAAATGGCTCCCTGGTCTACCAGGTACAGAGACAGGTGCCACTGCAGGAGGTGGGAGTGTAGCAGGCAGGGCTCTGGGGCTTTGCTGCCTTTCCAGTTCACCCTCCCCTTCCCTGGCCACCAGGTCCAAGTGGTGGGGACAGGCAGTGAGGTGGTGGCCATGACACTGGAGACCAAGCCTCAGCGGAGGAATCAGCGCACTGTCCTATGCCACCTGGCTGCACTCCAGCCTGGAGGACACATGGTGAGGACGCCAGGTGGCACTGACCACAGGGCCTGTGCTCTGATGCTGAAGCGCGTGTAGCAGGAAGCCAGGCGGGAGAGCAGGGCTGTGCAGTGTCGTTCATTTCATCCAGGACTACCTCACTGACTCACATGGCACATTTTAGTGAGCCTCAGACTGAGGACTGGGGTACAGAGACAGTCAAGTGTGGCCCCCTGTCTTCAACAAACTACAGTTACTTTATTTTATTTTTTTTTAAATTTATTTTTTATTTATTTATGTGTGTGTGTGTGGCCAGCTCAGCCAGCCCACCAGGGGATCGAACCGCGGTCGCTGTGCTTTGCTAAGCTTGTTCTAAGTAGGTGCTTTAGACCACTGAGCCATCTCACCAGCCCCCAGTTACTTTATTTGTAATAGTGTTATTTTTCTTTTTTCTTTCTTTCTTTTTCTTTTTTTTGCAAAACTGGGGATTGAACTCAGGCCCTTGTGCTTGCCAGGCAAGCACTTATTCCACTGAGCCATCTCCCTAGCAGTTAATTTGAGACAGTCTCACTATATTGTTCAGGCTGGCCTTGAACTCACTCTGGTCCTCCTGATTCAGCCTCCTGAGTGCCAGGTATAGGCAGTACCACTGTGTACACCTCAGCAAGCTACGATAAACAGGAGGAGTTAGGAGGAATGGTTCAGTAGACCATGTAATAACCAATATGGTGGCAGTGGCTGCCACTTTCAGGGAGGGTTGGGAAAGTAGCTCAGTGTAGAGTGCTGGCCTATGTGTGAGGCCCCTGTGTTCAATCCCTAGTTCAGGCTCCCTGGGATGGGGAGAGGAGGTACTGCATTGTTTCTTGTTTTTATATTTTTGCCTTTTTAAAAAATTTTCTGTTTTTTAGGGAAGGGCCTACAGTATTTAGGGTCTCACTACTTGATTGGACTCTAGTGATTTTCCTGTTTACAGCCTCCTAAGAGCTGGGATTCAGGCATGCGCCACCATGCCCAGTCTCAATCGCCGTTTCAGCATGCTCCCAGGGTGGGGCTGGCAGGGCAGGCCTGGGTTTCGAATCTCGGGCCCCTGTGCCTGCTTGCAGGTGCTTTAATCCTCTGAGCTATTTGGTCGGCCCTATTTTTGCCTTTTATGCTATCCATTTTATAGATAAGGAAGTAAAGCCCCGAAGAGCTTAAATGACTCTTCAAGGTTGTTACACAGCTAGGAATGGGCAGAGGGAAGATTTGATCTAGAAGGTTCTTTACTGGTGTTACTGTAGGGGCAGGTGTGCCTGAGTGCAGTGGGGACACAGAATGTGGAAAGGCCTCTGAATTGGGGCTGTGTGAGAGCAGAGGGATTCTTTCTTCTGACCCCCAGGTTGTGGGTACCTGCTCTGGCCTGGGCGCCCGAGGGGCTCATATGCTGCTGCAGAATGAGCTGTTCCTGAATGTGGGCACCAAAGACTTCCTGGATGGAGAGTTGCGGGGGCATGTGGCTACCCTGCCCTACAGTGGGCACAGTGCCCGCCACGACAGTGAGTGCCCTAGGCTCTGCCTGCCCTCCTGTGTCCCCTGCCCCACGACTCACACATGTGAGAGATGCTGCCAGTGGGCCAGAGTCTGGTGTGTCTTCCCCTGCATGAGCTTCGGGTTGGCATCTGGAGAAGGGGGCACATGAAGGGTGGTCCTGCCGGCTGGGCCCACCTGTTGCCACCGTGCATGAGCCTAACACTTGCCGTTCCCCAGGCTCTGGTCCTATGGACAGTGCCTTTGCATTCACAGAGTCTGTGTTGGGGGAGATGGAGAATGCTGAGATTAAGGGGCTCTAGGCTGACTTCTCATCTATCACCTCTCCTCTGTCTGGACCCAGCATTGCCTGTGCCCCTGGCAGGAGCCCTGGTGCTGCCCCCTGTGCAGAGCCAGGCAGCAGGGCATGCCTGGCTCTCCCTGGATACTCACTGCCACCTGCACTATGAGGTGCTGCTGGCTGGGCTTGGTGGCTCAGAACAGGGCACTGTCACAGCCCACCTCCTAGGGCCTCCTGGGATACCAGGGCCCCGGCGGCTGCTGAAGGGATTCTACGGCCCAGAGGTGCGAATCTGATGGTGGGAGGCAGTGTGGAGGGCTGCACGGGGCTGCGGCGGGGAGGCAGAGAGCCAGCAGCCCAGTATTACAGATGGGGGATGGGCTGAGTGGGATCTGACCTGGCCTCTTATTGTATATTCACCATCTGCGTCCTCTTGGAGTCAGTGGGCTAGTGCGTCATATCCTAGGCCACTGGAGGGGGGAATGGACCAAGTCTGTGGACTCGGAGTCACAGAGACCTGGCTTCCAAGCCTCACCCCACTGCCCATGGCTTTGCTGCCCTAAAGACTTAAATCTCCCTGGTTCTCAGTTTCTCCACCTGCGAACTCGGGAAAGCAGGTTCCGCCCTGAAGTGCCTTGTTCCTGTCCCTCATCCTGCACAGGCCCAGGGTGTGGTGAAGGACCTGGAGCCTGAGCTCCTGCGACACCTGGCGCAGGGCACTGCCTCCTTGCTGATCACCACCAAAGGGAGCCCCAGAGGGGAGCTCCGTGGACAGGTCAGTGAGCATTGTGGCCGTGGCCAGGCGCAGGGTCCGGCTGGCCCATGTGTCTTTGCTCTTGTCACTTGTTCCCTCTGGGCCCTGGGTGTGGTGGTCTCCTTTGGCTAGTAAGAAGGATGAAGCCACACAACATGCCGCCGGGGAGAAGGCTCAGTTGAATAAGCACTTCCCTGGAGGGGCCTGAGTTCAATGCCTGGTTCTGCTAAAAAAAAATACAAAGTGCCTGAGAAGGCTGGGTCCCCTGGCACCACAGCACAAGGGGATGGAGGTGTCTTCTGTCTTCTGTCCATGACTAGCCTTGGCCGGGGGGCACCTGGAGCGCTGCTTGTCTCAGTGGGCCTCTCTTCCCAGGTGCACATCAGCAACCAGTGTGAAGTGGGGGCCCAGCGCCTCACTGTGGCTGACACAGAGGGAATGCGGAACCCTGGGGCTTTGGATGTGGCTGCCAGACCAGGGGTACCTGCTGCCCCTGTGCCCGAGGCCTCTGTGCCTGCCAAACCTGGAGGCTCTGGGCGGCTCCGAGACCCCAACACATGCTTCTTCGAGGGGCAGCAGCGCCCCCATGGGGCTCGCTGGGCACCCAACTACGACCCGCTCTGTTCCCTCTGTACCTGCCAGGTAAGTAGGAGGTCCAGAAAGAGTGATGAGGAGGATAAGGAGGACCCAGAACAAGGCACTGGAACCTGGTCAACACCTCTGCTTCTCTCCACAGAGACGAACTGTGATCTGTGACCCTGTGGTGTGCCCACCCTCCAGCTGCCCACATCCGGTGCAGGCACCTGATCAGTGCTGCCCGGTGTGCCCTGGTGAGTTCCCTGCAGGGCTGTGGGGGATGGGCTCCCAGGGCACAAAGGGGGCGGGTCACATCCCGCCTCCCTTTCTTTGGCTCTATAGAGAAGCAAGACACCAGAGACCGGCCTGGGCTGCCAAGGAGCCGGGACCCGGGAGAGGGTGAGCTGCGCGGGTGCGTGGAAGGACGGGAGGATTCAAGGAGTCATGGGGTTGGACTAAGAGGGAAAGAGAATGTGTGTGTGTGGGGGAAGGGCAAAGGGCAAACGTGTGGGGTGACACCCAACAGGCTTATTAGTGTTCCCGACCCCCAGTGGCCTTTGGGTTAGGCTATTGTGCGGTTGGTCTGACACTCAAGCCCTGATTGTGGGCTCAGCTGTTGAGCACAGTACTGATGGCAGCCGGGCACCCTCCCTCACCAGGCTGCTATTTTGATGGTGACCGGAGCTGGCGGGCAGCGGGTACCCGGTGGCACCCTGTCGTGCCCCCCTTTGGCTTAATTAAGTGTGCTGTCTGCACCTGTAAGGTATGGCCACCCCATTGTTGCTGGTGCTGTAAGCCAGCAGAGTCTGCAGAGCTGGGGAGGGGCTGGCTGGGAAGCAGAGCTATCCATGCGGGGAGGGCCAGGGATGCAAACAGACTAGAGAAGGCTTGTAGGCTCCCCATAGCACAGTGGTGTGAATTTAGGCCCCCCACACTGCAGCAGGCTGTTTGTTACTATGCAGCAAAGTTCTAAAAGGTTTGCCATCACTGCTATAGGAGAAGAGAAAGGGCAGATCTGGGTGTAAATCCTTCCTTTCTCCCCTGACCAACTCCATGTGACCCTGGGTGCTTTCTGAACCTCCCTGTTACCCTCCTTTTCTCTCCTATAAGCAAATACACAGCACCTATCTTGTAGGATACAGTGAAGATTTGAGTTCAGGGACACAAAGTAAGGCCAGAACTCAGAGTACAATGCCAGGCATATATATCAGTGGAGCAGGGATAGGAGAGGGAGGAAGCAGGAGGCTCATGTGTCCTTTTCCTCCCTGGCATCCATCACACAATGGATCCCTGCAGGTGGGCACTGGAGAGGTGCACTGTGAGAAAGTGCAATGTCCCCGACTGGCCTGTGCCCAGCCTGTCCGCGCTAACCCCACTGACTGCTGCAAGCAGTGTCCAGGTGAGGAGTTTGGGCATCAAGACCTAACGCTCAGGGTTGGGACAGGTGTTAAGTGGGGTGAGGGAAAGTGCGTCTCAGCTACCTCAGGAGCCACTGAGCACTGCTGTGTGCCCATTCTGGAGCCAAAGTTCTAAGCACAGTGGAGAGAATGTGCCTGTACTAGTCGGATGTTATGGGCTTTAGTTTCTATTCCATCCATCCATCATCCATCCATCAATCAATCAATCCATCACCCATCTATTCTTCATCCATCCACCCACCCACCATCCATCGATCCATCGATCCATTGATCCGTCTCTCCATCACCCATCCATCCACCACTTATGCATTACCCATCCATCATCTATCCATCCATGCACCTATCATCCATCCATCCATCCATCCATCCATCCATCCATCCATCCATCCATCCAAATTTATGATCCACTGAGTGCCTGAAACTGCTAGATGGTGAGTGTTCAAAGAGAAATCAAAGCTGAGTGAGAAATCAAAGCCCTCTGGGTCTGACCCTTTCCTTTTTCCCTCCCAACCGGGGTTCAGGGTCCCATCCCCATCTGGGGGACTCCATGCAGGCTGATGGCCCCCGGGGCTGCCGTTTTGCGGGACAGTGGTTCCCAGAGAGCCAGAGCTGGCACCCGTCGGTACCCCCCTTTGGGGAGATGAGCTGCATCACATGCAGATGTGGGGTAAGTGGGGTCCTGCAAGTGGGGAGATCTTCCCTAAGAGGGCAGACTCCCGGAGGTGGGCTTCCTGGGAGGGGCTGATGTCCACTGTGCCCAGTGCCACTGGAGATCCTCAGAACCTGCTTTGTCCTACACCAGGCGGGGGTGCCCCACTGTGAGCGGGATGACTGCTCGCTGTCACTGTCCTGTGGCTCAGGGAAGGACAGTCGGTGCTGCTCTCACTGCACACCTCGGCGGCGTGAGTGAGGGAGACTAGGGGACAGTGGCTGTGGACTGGGCCCTGCTGGCTGTGGGACACCTGGGAGGGAGGGGAGCCCTGGGAGCCCCTGTGCTGCCAGGAGCTGTGTGGTCTAGTCTACCCACACAGGTTGTCACCCACCAAGGGTTTTCATGTATAATCATTTTTTTACAAACGAGCTTTCTGAAGCTCAGAGGAATGAAGCCACTAGTCCGAGGTCACACAGCTGATTTGCACTGACTTTCTTGGACAGTTGTTTCCTTTCTGGTCCTCTGCTGTGTCCCCTGTGCCTTTCTCCTTGCCACCCTGTGCCCTCTCCTCCTCCAACCTTTGCTCCCTTCTGTCTCCAGCAGCCTCCGAGACCAGGACTGTTCCAGAGTTGGAGAAAGAAGCTGAAGGCACCTAGGGAATAGCCGGAAGGGCACCTGACCCAGGGGACAGGGCTGAGCTGGGAGAAAGGGCGGTGCTGAGGACACTGCCTCCTTCTGTGCAGAAGCCCAGTGCCCTGAGGGCCTCGTTCTGCCTCTTCTCCTTCCCCCACTACCTCTGGGAACCACAGACCCACAAGGGAGAGAGGTGGCCATGCCAGGCCAAGGCCATATCCACTCTGGCTCTGTCCTGCCACCCTCTGGCCTCTGACCTGGAAGCCCCACTCTTCTCCTTCTGTACGTAATAATGTCACTGGCTTGTTGGGATTTTTAATTTATCCTCACTCAGCACCAAGGGCCCCCACTCCATTCCTGCTGCCCCTGAGCTGAGCAGAGTCCTAATTGGAGAGTGTGGTATTTATTAAAACATTGTTTTTCAGTCTTTGGGCTCCAGATGGGTTCCTTTTTGACCAGGACCGGAGCGGATCTCAGTGGAACAGGGTCTGAGGGTGGGGGGGGGGAGGGGAGATCTGTGCCAGGAGCAGGAGTCCGCACAGGGGCAAGGTGGCGCAGCCGTTGGCTGGATTCCCCAGAGGAGCTGGGACCACCCGGGACCTGGATTGGAGGCTCAAGAGCCCACATACCTGAAGCAGGACTCAGGTTCAAGCTGGCTTACGCAGCACTGGTGTTTTGTGTCTGGTTATTTGAAGTTGCTCCAAAGAGAAGAACAGAAGTGTCACTAGCTTTATTCTCTTTGTCCAAAGTGAAGCACGCACGGACTTTCTTACTGCTCTTCTTTCCTGGAAATAAACTGTGTTCTGGACCAACTCATGGGGAAAATCCAGATCGGAGCAGACTGGCATCAGCTCAGATCCAGTTCCTGATGGGGCTCCTTGTGAGATCCAGTGACGTGATGTACAGCCTAGGATCTGCACGCCGTCCGCATCTCCCCTTGACCCCTTCTTCCTGCCGGTTGTTCCCACAGGCAGTAGGAAGTAAGGTTAGCAGGAGGGAAGCTAACAGTGTGTGTAACCTGCAGATCTGTGTATTTGGAAACTGTACTGTGTAAAATGAGAGTGGGATTTTATGATCTAGTAGAGCAGAAGGATATGAAAATCATAGCTTTTTTATTTAGTGTGAGGCATGCTGTGTGCGGTTGATGATTCTCTTTGCCCATTGAAATATCAAGTTCCAGTTCTGCTGTTAACTAGCTGAATTATTTCACTTCTGTGAACCCTGTTTCCTCTCTGTAAAACAGATATCTCATAGGACACAGTCAGAACATTTACTTTACATAGTAGCTCCGTGCCTGCCGCACACTCATTGGCAAGGACACTAACTGTAGCTTCTGGAGCTGGTTTGGGAATTCCTGGAGCTGGCAGGGAGAACTGTGGGAGGAGGGGGCAGTGGGTTTCCATACCGCTTGCCAGGATGCTCATGGAAGAGCCGGGCTGGAGATGCAGGGCTGATAAGGCCGGGGTAATTGGACTTGGGCCAGGTGAGGATGGAAAAGCAGCAGGATTCGCCTGGGGTTGGAGATGGAACTGGTGCCACGTGAGGTGTGGTGTGACAGAGGATTGGTCCAGAAATGGGTGCAGTGACAGCACTGTCCTCCCAGGTGAGGGAGCAGGGAGCCAGGCACGGGTCAGCTTAGTGGGCTCTGTGAGGCAGGGGTTCACCCCAAGATCTGAACTGAGGGGTACCCCAGGGCTCCAGTGCAGCCCTCAGCTGGGCAAAGAAAGGAATATCAGACGATAGATCCAGGCAGAACAGTGTCCTCTTTGGACAGAGCTTTGAAGCACCCTAGCTGGTGTTCTAACCAAAGCTGGGCAGGCCCTGGGCCCTACCCAAGTCCCAGGGAGGCAGTGATGGAGTGACTCAAGAAGTCAGACTGTGTGCAGCACGCAGGATTTGGTGTCAGGTTCCCTGGATCTCTGGCTTGCAGACCTCAAGAGGGCTCCCCATCCTTCCCCTTCAGGCGCTGTCAAGAGCCATTTCCTTTTCCAAAGAAACCGAGCCAAACAAGAAACAAGAACAAAGCCCCCAACCCGTCTTCATGAGTAGAATTATTTCAGTGCCAACATTTAAAATTTGGCCTCAGTGTGTCAGGTGACACACGCCACCAATTTGGGGAGATGGCGTGGTGGGGCTGTTGGCAGCTGTCAGTTCATTTTTGTCCAAGTTACTAGAGCCGTTGTGGGGGTATCGGGATAATTTAAGGGAATGACTTAAGAAAAGAAACTCTCAGGCTGTGGCTAAGGACATGTAAAAGTGCCACCAAGCAGAAAGAGTGACGAGGGGCCCGGGGGCCCACTGTGCACAAGGAGCCCAGGACATCACCTCTGCTTTCATGGCAGCTACTCAACCGCTAGCAATGCCTGCATTCCGGAGCTGATCTGGCTGCTTAAAAAAAAAAGTTTTTGCAACTTTGGAGTTGTATTGCATTTCCCCCTGGGCCTTTTATGAAACTAATGAGAAATAGAAAAAACAAAAGTGACAGAAAGGAGCGTTCCTGGGGCAAGGAGGGATGTCTGGCAGATGGGATGACACACACTGCAGCTCGTCAGACTTCAGGTGGTCAGAGGCGGTGTGAAGGAGGCACAGTTGTACGCAGGATGCACATACAGAGGCTGGGTGAGGGGTTGGGGAGATGATAGCTCAGTAGAATAAGCGCTTGCCTGGCAAGCTCAAGGGCCTGAGTTCAATCCCTGGTTCCACCAAAAACAAAACAAAACAAAACAAAAAACCTACTACCTGTCTTTGGGGCTGGGGAGATGGCTCAGTAGAATAAGCACTTTCCTGGAAAGCGCAAGGGCCTGAATTTGATCCCTGGTTCCACCAAAAAAAACCCCCAAAAACCAAAAAGCAGAGGCTGGGTGAATGCTGACCTGTGCATTGGTGCCTGTTAGGGCTCGTGGAGTAATTACAGCGCTCTCAGGATGAGCTGTGTCTCGTACCCTTGTTTGGTTTTGATATTTTTGCTTTCACGTAAAAGTGGACTTCCAGAATTGGTTTTGCTCGTCACAGAAGGAAGTCATTGTGAGTAATTACAGCAATACACAAATACGTGAGGAAGAAAGAATGGTTCACCTGCTACCCCAGCAATGGTTCTCGAAGCAACCACTGAGGAGTTTTCTAGGTTTTAGTCACAACAAATTTTGGTTGCCTGCCTCCACCCCAGCCCCACTCTGGGTCTTGCCCCCGACGGTGTCTGGGTCCTCACCTGTGCAGGGGCTGTGACATCCCACTTGTGGGCATGTGTGCAGCAGTCTTTGGAGGTGGGGGAGGGAGAGCAGCCGGGCGCGTCCGAGGGAAGCCTGATCTTTGGAAATAGCTGAGAAGACACAAAAACAGAAGGCTGGAAAAAATCCCCAAACAGCTCAGAGAATCTGACAGATCGGCATTCAGTGACCTGATCTCAGGAAGTTGGCCATAGCCCACAGTGGGTCCCAGATCCTTGGCGCGGGGTGTTGGGCAGGCCAGGAGATGGCCCCATCTTCCCGTGGGCAGCAGAGAGCACCCAGCAGGGGCACCTGCAGCCAAGGCCCTGCTCTTCCTTGGGAGGGTTGTACATGGTGTTGTCTTGTCTGTTTGCTTTGGCTCCTGGCTTGTTGGCCCAGCCAGAGCCTCTCGCAATTCTCCAGGTTTCATCTTGTGTTTTGGAGCTGAGGTCCCTGCTCTGAATCCCTACTTTGGCGACAGGGATTGACTCTCTGCTGTATGGAGTGGACCAGACAAAGCATAAGGGAAGGCAGCAGGTGCCAGTAAAGTGTCTGATGAGCACAAGGCCTTCTCCGCTCAGGGTCAGAAAGGCTGCTGTCTGGAAGCCGGGAAGATGACCTGGCCAAGTATGTTTGCTCCCAGCTCGGCAGCTGGGGGCCCTCCGCGGTCTGACATGGCTGGCAAAGCAGCACATGAAGCTGGAGCAGGTGGCTGTGGCCAGGACTCTGCACACACGGCAAGGCCATGAAAAGCACAGTCTGACTTTGTTATTGGTATTCCTGGTGGCAGTGGGACTTTGCATATGGGGGCCCTGCTCCCCGCAAAGCTCCTGCCCTGAGGGAAAGTGAGGGCAGCCAGGGACATTCTCTTCCACATGAATATAAAAAAAGTAAAGTTCTTCTACATTGGCATACTGACAGCAGTACAGACATATTGTTTAGACTGGGAGGAGGGGCGTGTGTGTGTGTGTGTGTGTGTGTGTGTGTGTGTGTATGTGTATGCTAGAAAGCAGAAAGGCAGAGGCTGCAGGACACAGAGCCAGGGAGAAGCAGCTGAAGGGTACTTTTTACTATGTGCTATTTTATAAGCTGTCAATTTAATAACTTTTAAATGACTAATAAGGTACAAAATGATACCTAGGTTATGCAGTCTCCCTGCTCAGGCACCAAGATCCACTCCTTGAAGAGACCTACTGTTGCTGATTTCTTGCATACAAGAAAAAAGCTTTTTGAGGGCAGGGGAGATAGTTCAGTAGAATAAGTGCTTGCCTGGCAAGCGCAAAGTCCTGAAGAAAAAAGAAAAAAAGAAAGAAAAAAAAAAAAGCCTTTTGAGAACAGGGATGTTAAAGTCCAAGTCTAAATTACATGCATTGCTGTGATACGGACCAGAGCTTCTCAGACTTTCACAAGCACTTGGACCTTCCAGGGGCTTGTGAGCTGCAGCTGCTGATTCAGAAGGTCTGGGTGGGGCTTGAGCTCCTGCATTTTCTGAAGCCATCTCAGGAGCCCTTGCTGCTGCTGGTTCAGGGACACATCCAGAGCGGCCGGGGTGCAGCCAGCCCCTCCCCCAACGGTTTTGTACAACATGCTGAGTCATCAAAGTTTCTGGTAAGTTAATTGAGCATCTTTCTCCAGATACTGTCCTAAGTTCTGGGTAGCCAGCAGCGAATGAAACTTTCAAGAGGCCCTACCGGTGTGGAATTTATAAACTTGAGGGAGAAGATTGTCAATAATGTGCCAGTCAGCTTTCTGTTATATTAACAAAATGCCTGAGATTATCAACTTCAAAGGCAGAAAGGTTGGCTTACGGTTTCAGTGGGTTTCATACATGGTTATGGGCTTTATTGCTTTGGGCCTGCAGTGGCGGAGGACATCTTGGGGCAGCATGTGGGGGCAGAGGCCTGTTCACCTCTCTGTTGCTTTGGAGCAAAGACAGACACAGGGACTGGAGTCTCAGCAACCTAACGTTCTCCCACTAGGCCTCACCTCCTAAAGGGACCAGTGCCTCTCAGTGGCAACATACCCAGGGACAACAAACTGCAACAACATATATAATAAATAGATTAATTACAATCCAGTGATAAATATAGTACATTAGTCAAAGAGAAGGAGGATGGTGCTGTGGAAAACAGAGCAAGAGATGGGGAACTGGATGCTCCGGGGGAAGAACAGATGTGATTTGAAGAAGGAGGGTCTGAAAAAATGTTCCAGTTAGGTGTCATTTTGAATGAAGACGTAAAAAAGGGCAAAGAATAAGCCATGGGAGTATGTAATGGCTTCAAAAAATTTTTATTTTATTTTAATTTTTTTGCGATAGGGTCTTACTAGTTTCAGCTGGTTTTTAATGCACTATGTAGGCCAGATTGGCCTCGAATTCATGGGGATCCTTCTGCCTCAGCCCCCAAAGTTCTGGGATTACATCTGCTTCTGCCACACCCAAATTGCAATGATTTTTAAAAAATTAGGAATGTGACTAGGTTTCTTGTCAAGGAAAGCAAAAGGAGTTCACGTGGTAGAATTGTGAGACTGGTGTGAAATCAACAGGTCAGGTAGACATCAGAACTCAGAGGGAAAGGGGACTCTGAGAAAACGAGCCCCTTAGGATACAGAGGAGTCAATCGGACCTCCACAAGAATCAAGAATGAAGTTTTGACTCAATTATATGTGAATCTCAAAGGACGCGGTGTCCTCTAACATTTACATTATATAATCCATAAAATATGACCAGAGTGAGAGTTAAAGAAATAGCTCTTTAAAAAAAAAAAAAAAGGCTGGGGAGATGGCTCAGTGGAATAAGTGCTTCCCTGACAAGCACAAGGGCCTGAGTTCAATCTGCAGTTCCACCAAAAAAAAAAAAAAAGAAATAGCTATTTCCGGGCCAGCCAAATAGCTCAGCGGATTAAAGCACCTGTAAATAGGCGCAGTGCGGGGAGGGGGGGTGGTTTGGGGGGGTCTGGTTGGGGGGCCTGCCCTGGGGGGGGCTGCCCCAGGCTTGCCCTGCCGGCCCCGCCCCCCGGGGCTCGCTGAGCCGGCAATTGAGAGTGGGCGTGGTAGTTCGCCCCTGCAATCCCAGCTCTTCCGAGGCTGTAAACAGGCGGATCACTAAGAGTCGGATCTAGTGGTGAGACCCTGAACACCCTGTAGATGCTTCCCTAAAATACGAAAAAAAAAAAAAAAAAAAAAAAAAAAAGAAGGCTATTTCCGAGTACAATTAGGCCACATACATTAATACGTTGGACTGTTTGTCTGAGTTTGCTTACAGGATGCAAACCCCCAGGCAGTCGGGAGTCAGAAGAAGCAGGAAGAAAGGAGGAGGATTTATTCAGGACCAGGAAGGGAAACTCCCATAACATGCCTGCTAAAAGAGAGGTGTAATTTAAGCACATATTTTGTGGTTAGAAATATTAGAGTTCCAAATGCCCCACGAAGCAGAAAGAGGCGTCCAGCTCGGCAGGCAAGTCGGGCTGCAGCTTGCAAAGCTCGCTGAGCGCCACCTAACGCAGCACCTTGCCAGGAAACACGATGGAAACTCTGAGGGAAGGGGCGAGCGTGAGGGGAGAGGGAGCAGAGGGACAACGGCTGGCCGGGGAGGTGCCTGGTGGGCTCCTCCGGGCCAGACAGGCTGCAGATGCGCAGCGCAGGAGAGAGGCCTCAGCCCTCCGCAGCAGCGCCGGCAGCTGGAACTGGCCCAGCCGCGCTCGGCTTCCCAGAGAGATCTCGTGGGAGAGGACCAGTACCCCTCCTACTCCTCCCTGGCACCCCGAGTCTCAGGAAGTCCAAATCAGATTTACTTTCAGGACCCGCAGTCCTCTCTCTCCCTTTGGCAAAAACATCGCGGCACCTGCTGGCTGACGCCTGAAATTCTTTAGCCGAGATTTTTCCTCCTGAAATTGGAAGAGGGAAGCTTTGAAATGTTAATGACCGGTAAGCTATTAGGTTATCCGCTGAAAGCAGAATCTGTCCGACAACAAGAGTAACCGATTCCCGTCAGATCCTGTTACTTTTGGACGAGGAGGAGAGCTAGAGAAAAGAATAGCTTGAGGAGCAGCGAGGAGGCAAGGACTGGGGACGGGCTGAGCGGCCTTGCAGGCAGGGACATTCTCCAGGGCTGGGCTATTTACCTTCCACAGCTCCAGGGAGGAGTCGTTGCTGTGTGGAGAGGAATTTGTGTCCTGAACATCTGTACGCTCAGCCAGTTTAGCGGGAACGCCGCCACCCAGACATATGATTCACATCAACTGTGTTTTTCATGAGTTCTGGAGACTTTCTTTCTTTTTTTTTTTTTAAGCAAGGCTGACGTCATTATGAAGGAACTTTTTCCTTGTAGGTTCCAACTGAGGTACCGCTGAAAGTGGCATCGGGCAAGACCTTCAGAGTAGTTTTTCTTTTTAAAATTTTTGGCCCTCTTCCAGAGTAAGCTGAGTAGGGGTGCCCCTGAGAGGGGCAAGAGAAATATTGTTTTGTCAACATGCAATGACTCTTCATTACAGAAGTTCTGAAAAATGGAACGACATAAAATGAAGAACAATTAAGTTAATTGACTTAATAAAATTAAAACTTCAACTCAGAATGATCTAATCCTTATCTTCCCCCCCCCCCTTTGGCAGAACCGGGGATTGAACTCAGGCCCTTGCGCTTGCCAGGGAAGTGCTTATCCTACTGAGCCATCTCCCTGGCCCCTAATCCTTATCTATCATTGATTTTTCTTCTTTAATTTCTCCCCAAGATTTAATGTGCCATAGTTTTTTTTTCTTATTTTTAAAATTTATTTAGTACAGGGTCTACAGGGTCTCACTACACAGATTTGACTTGTAGTGATCCTCCTGTTTTCAGCCTCCCAAATGCTGGATTACAGGCGCACGCCATCACACCCAGTCTCAATGGCTGGCTCAGTGTGCCCTGGGGGCGGAGTTGGCATGGCATGCTGGGGATTGAACCCTGGTCCCTGAGCTCTGCCTAAGCGGGTGCTATAGTCCACTGAGCTATCTGGCTGGCCCTTAATGTGCCATAGTTTGTTTTAAAAAATTAGATAGTAAAAAAAAAAAAATTTAAAGGGGCAGGGGAGATGGCTCAGTGGAATAAGTGCTTCCCTGGCACTTATTACAGGCGCACCACATCACACAAGTGCAGGGGCCTGAGTTCAATCCCTAGTTCTGCCAAAAAAATAAAAAATAAAAAAATAAAAAATTAGTATTTTTAGTGGTGGTGTTTCTCTCTGTCTCTGTGTCTGTCTCTGTGTCTGTTTCTGTCTGTCTGTCTCTGGTACTAGGGGTTGAACCCAGGACTTTTGCACTGAACTACATTTTGAACCTTTTTACTTATTTGTTTTTTTGTTCTTAGGCAGGGTCTCCCTAGTTGCTAAGCTGCCCAGACTGGGCTCCAGTCCGTGACCCTTCTGCCTCAGCCTCCCAGAGTGCTGGCATTATAATTTGAACCATTATGCCTGGTCATGAGGCATGTGCTCTGGTTATAAAAAATATTGACTTGAAGAAGAAATTTGCTTAAAAAATGCAAACAATAAAAAATAACCAGGAAAAAAAATAACCAGGAAGAGATTCTTTGTGGAGAATACAAGGTCTCTTGAAGCATTCTCTTTTTCTGTGTGTTCTGTTGCGCTCACCCTCTGTTTATAGCTTGCATCCCTCTTTTCCTTGATGGGCCTTCTTACCACACATATCATAAGCTTTTGTCATGGACGGCTGGAATTTGAAAAAACACTTCACTGGGGCTGCTGATTTTGCATATCGGGGTTAAACCAGGCACAGGCAGAGCCGCACTGAAATCCAGAACAGGCGCCATCTTGGCGAGGCAGGCAACTCTGGCCAGTGGGTGGCACCTTGGATGAAGAAGAATTGAGTTTGGACATCCAAAAAAAACTCAGTCGGGGCACTGGGGAACCATCAGAATGCAGGCAAGTGGTTGTTTTTCCAGGAAGTGACTGCAGCCAGAGGGAGTCTGAGATGCCACTCTTGAACGAGGGGGGGGGACCCTGAGATCAGTGAGAAGTCACCCCAAACCTGAACCATCTCTGCCCACATAAGCTGCAGTTACCTTCACAGTCTGCAAGGTGCGTGTTCACTTTGGTTGCCAGGAAGACCGAGCAGAGTGGACTTGGGCTCAGTAGACTAACATTTTGCGATGAGAAGGGAGGTAGTGCAGGGTGGGGGGGCTTCCTGAGGTGAAGAAAGTTGGATTTTGACAGTGATTCTTTTGGTCACTTGACCTCCAAGGAGAGCCTCAGTTCACTCACTTGTGGGAACTTTCCAGAAATGTGGTGAATCTTGAACTGGCAGCTTCTTAGAGTGCTCTGCATCCAAGGACCGAGAAACTTGGTAGCCGAGGGACCTTGGCTGGGCGAGGCCTTTGCCCCGTGTGACTCCCAAGTTCTGGCAAAATGGTAATACTAACGGTTTCATAATTGATTGTTGCAAGGACTGTAGAATTGTGTGTACTGTGCTTGGCATGTATATAGCTGGCATTCAAACAACACTAATGTCCGGTCTGATAATGGGTGTGAGAATTGCTATGGAGTCGTGAAGCGCTACAAGCTCTGAAAGGGTGAGGTCATCTGGGGTGGAGGGAACTAAGAACTTAGGCTTCCATTACCACCGTGGGTGTGACCACAACCTTTCTACCTTTGGCAGCGTGTTGGTTCCCTGGAGCCAACCTACTCCTCACCCTCATCTCCACCCTGAGAGGAAGCATTCTTTCTTACTCAGAGTGAGGCAACAGCGGTCTATCTAATCTAGTGAGGAGAGAGGCAAGGTGCAGGGAGTGGAGCTACAGAGCTGCCGGGGGCGTTGTGACCCAGAAGGGTGCAGGAATAAACTTGGGCTGCATAGCCAGGTGTGGTGTGCATGCCTATAACTCCAGCACTCGGCGGGCTGAGGCAGGACGGTCGTTCTGAGTTTGAGGCCATCCTGGGTCTACATAATGAGTTCGAATCCAACCTGAACTACAAAGCGAGACCCTGTCTCAGAAGAAAAACAAAAACAAAAAACCCAAAAAGCAAAGTGGGCCAAGCAGGGCATGGATAGGGCAGCCAAGAGATGGCAGCTTGTTGCTTGGGACTGTGTGTAGGGGTTTCCCTTACTATTTTTCTTTTAAATTTATTTATTTGTGTGTGTGTGTGTGTGTGTGTGTGTGTGTGTGTGGCCAGCTCAGCCCACCAGGGGGCAGGGCTGGCATGTGGTGCTGGGGGATTGAAACGCGGTCCCTGAGCTTTAGCTAAGCTTGTTCAAAGTAGGAGCTTTAGACCACTGAGCCATCTCACCAGCCCTCCCTTACTATTTTTCAAGAGATGAATAAAAAGTGGAACTCCTTTTTTGTGGTAAATTATATGTATAAAATGTATCTTCTAAGCCATATTTAGCTGTGTAATTCAGTAGACATTAAGTATATTCACAGAGTTGTGCAGCACTATCCATTTCCAGAGGGGTTTTTTTGTTGTTGTTGTTTTGTTTTGTTTTTTAAATCATCTGAGCAGAAACTATTAAACAATAGCTCCCAACCCCTGCTCCCAAGTCCCTGGTAACCTCCATTCTATTTCCTATCTCTATTGATTGGATTTTTCTATCGCCACCTTATATAAAGTAGAATTATACGGTCTTGGTCTTTTCAACTGAGTTTATTTCACTTAACATAATGTCTTCAATTACTGGGTCATATGGCTCATCCTCTTGAATGCTTTGGTTGTCAAACTGAATCATTTATTTTCATTATGTTTCTAAATTGTTTTATTGCTCTTCCTTCTCTTTATTTCCTGCCATTAATTTGGTGGAAAAACTGGACTGTCACTTGAGCCTGAACCATAGTCTAGATTTATACACTGCCTTATTCACGGTGCCGCTTAGTTTGCCTGTCAACCTCCCACCCTCCCTTTTTTTTTTTTTGTAAATTCCAAGTTAGATAAGAGCCTTGGTTTGATTTTTGCTTCAGTTTTTGAGAGGGCTGCTTCAGGAGAGTGCTCTGCGTTCCTCACTGGATCATAGCAGGAGGCATCAGGGTACTTCTAAACACAAACGTAAACTTATGGGAAGAAATTTCTGAGGCTGAACCAGACCCCTGGGACTGGCTGCCCACAAGGACAGGGTGGTCCCTTCTAATCCTTTGCCCATGGCTCATGGGATGATGCTCAGTCTTTTGGTCATACCTACAGTCCCTGGCCACCCGTTCCAAGATTTCTGGGACTTGAGATCCTCCTTCTCTGGTTATCGAGGAGGTGGGTGTTTGAGCCCCAGTGCAAGCCGCCTGTGTTTGTAATGACAGTGTCCCTCTCTCCCCACACAGGGTTTCCCTCTTCATTTTTCCAGCTGAACCACTCCTCTGTCTTCCTCACTGTCACCATCATGACTGTTTATTAAATATCGATCGCACCCTGAGTCCTATGACAAAAGTGCAACATGCATATGGTCCTCAAGATAAGCGCCGGAATTTGCAAGCACTGTCAACCCTTTCCTGCTTTGCTGAGGAAAGCCCAGCACATAGAAGTAATTTTCTGAATTGGAACAGCTAGGTAGGTATAGGCTGCTTCCTTCCCCTTTGCCTTTTGGGAAGGAGGTGAGTAGAGAATATTGGGGGGCAGCCCTGTGGGGGCATGATTTCACTGCAGGCCCGAACTTCGCACTGCGGTTTGGCCGAGTTCCTCACCTGTGGTGATGCCCTTCTTGGGCATCCGTTGGCTGCTTGTGTTGTGAGTGTCCACCAAGCCTCTTTGTACCTCCCTTCACCCAATAACGTGCTAATTATTGACCTTGTGAACCTCAAATGGGAGGAAGGTTCAAGCTAATTTCTTTTTTTTAAAAAATATTTATTTATTTATTTATTTATTTTGTGTGTGTGTGGCCAGCTCAGCCCACCAGGGGCGGGGCTGGCTGGCATGTGGTGCTGGGGGATTGAACCGCAGTCCCTGTGTTTTGCTTAGCTTAGCTTGTTCTAAGTAGGTGTTTTAGACCACTGAGCCATCTCACCAGCCCTCAAGCTAATTTCTATGGGCATAAAACACCTGTTTTAGCCAGGTGTGGTAATGCACATCTATAATCTCAGCAGGGGGAATGCTATGCTACTCAGCCTTTCTTACAGTTTATTTAAAAATATTTGAAACACAGTCTCACCAATTTGCCCAGGACAGTCCCAAATTCGTGATCTTTTTGCCTCAGCCTCCTAACTAGCTGGGATTACAGGTGTTCACCATCATGCGCAGCCCTAAAGATCCTTAAGCTGTGTAGAGAAAGAACTAGATGCAAGCAGAACCAAGAGGAGGAGAAAGGGACAAAATTCTGCTACACAGGGACAGCTGGGCCCGAAGTAAAAACCACTCTTTGCCCCTGTGAAGTCCAAATGGTCCCTTTTGGCTTACACTGGTTTGCTTTCAGTTTCTGGAACTTGTTTCCGAAGCAAACCTGACCAACACCACTTCTCCTGGCCCATCTGCCATAGTTCCTTCTGGACACAGGTTTGTTCTACTGTTCCAGGTACAGAATGTGTGTTGGTAGCCGGAGGCATGTAGATCCTCAAGCCCCAGCCATGTGCAGAGTTTCCTTGGCTGCTTTTGAGAGAAAATTTGGCTGGAGGACGGAGTCACACAGCAGGATTATGGCTGTCAGGCTTTTCGTGGTGTGCGGAGCAGGGATTTGTGGAGAGGACTGTGAGCTGGAAGACACCATAGGGCTACTTCCCAGGGTCAGGGCACACTTGTTCAGTGGGGGCATTTCTGTGTGAATGGCAGGGAGCAGGTGCCACTTACACCTTTATCTCTCCTGCCCTGAAGATGTCATGACCTGACCCTTGCTGTGGGTCCCTTTCTCCCTGTCTCCTGTCTGGGCCTCTCTGCCCATTTCCTGTTTTTTTCCTCCTAACATTTCACACAAGTGCAGATCTTGGATTTTGGGTTCTCACTGTCCAGTAAGAGAAACTTGACTGTGTATGGAATCCCAATGGCCCTGAGTAGATGTGGGTCCATTGGAGATCAGGAAGAGAGATGTACACCTTGCTGGGAGAACTAGGAGAGACCTCACAGAGAAGGTGACTCCTGAGCCAAGCCTGGGAGGCTACTTCAGTTTAAGTACTGCAAGTGGAGGGCACAGGACATGGAGCAGTGGGTAGCCAGAGGAGAGTGGGTTCAATAAGGTTTAAGAAGGAATATGGAGTGAGAGAACAGCACAGGACAGGCAGTCCAGGTAGCCTGGTAAGGAAGGGCCTTGAGAATCACACTGTCTTCACCAGAAAAACCACAAAGCTAAAGGTTGAGAGTATGGCTTGGAGGTATGCTGTCTCCTTGGGCCAGTACCACTCATAGGTGTGGGCAAGCAGGTCTCTGCGCTGGGCTGGGGCTCTTAGAGCTCAGGGCTTTATTATAGCTGCCTTAGAATGTTCTATCCTCCTTGGTTAGGGGCTAGGCTGGATGGCAGTATCAGCAAGGCCGAGTACCTTGAGTCTTGATGGGGTTTGTGGGAGTGAACCTGCAGCTATCAGCTGGATGGGGGCCCGAGGATGTGGTGTAGTCCTGAGATCTGTGAATGGGTCTCACTGCCTGCCAGGAGGGCAGCCTGGTGAGTCGTTTTGTGTCTGCGGGTGAGCACAGCACTTCTTTTGTGTGATCATATGTGTTTGGGTTACCTCAGTTTGTTGGACAAAGAACAAATTCAAGACACTGGGCTATAAATGGTTCTCTACCAGCTTGTTTTAAAAATAGGATTTATTTATTTATTTATTTATTTATTTGATACAGAGTCTCGCAACACAGCTCAGACCTAAAGTGATACATCTGTGTCAGCCTGCCCAGTGCTGGGATTACAGGCATGCACCATCATACCCAGTTTGGGGGCAGGCACTGTGTGTCTAGGGTTCCGGGGCTAGCGCGACATGTGGTACTGGGGATCGAACTCAGGTCTTTGTGCTTGGCAGGCCGGCAGGCAGGCAGGCACTGAGACTGCTGAGCTACCTGCCCAGCCCATCTACCAGCTCTTGGATGGGCCTGTGTCCTTGTCTGTGTGTCAGCTCCTACCTGCAGCTGCTTCAGCCACAGTGTTGCTTTGTGTCTTTAGCACCTAAGAGTGGTGGGATGGCAGCAAGGGTTCCTTGTGAGTGTCCTCCATCCTGCTATTGACACTGGGGCGGTCATCTGGAGCCCTCTGTGATTTCCACACCATGTGTCAATCCTCAGAGGTGACTCACCTATTTCCTCTAAGGCCTCTCAGGACCACCTCTCAGTGTCAAGGGGTGTCTGCCACAAATGTCCCTACTTGCCCTGATGGTTGGGGTGAGCACTCATGAGACCGTTCTGCTCACTGTCCATGGACTCCCTGGCTTAATTCTTCCTGCTAGTGGTGTTTGGAAGGCTGGGGTGTGGTCAATAAGGACAGAGAGAGATCATATTCTAGGGTTCCAGTGATTGTGCACTCAAGAGTTCTAGAGGAGTTATTGTTGGACAATGTTCTGTTCTGTAGTTGGACTATAAAACTCATAATGATAAATTTAACATAATCTGAAAACAAGAATTTTTCTTTTTGTTTTTGCTAACTCTAGCTAAGACTCTCTATTATGGCTTGTGTCTGGATGCCCTCCCAAAGCCTCCTGTAGTCATGGTGGGCTTTTCTGGACTAGCTGAATCCAGAGTTTATGATTGATACATGGTCTAATTAAGGATTAGGATTAAGGGTGTGAGCACTACCCTTGCCTTAAATTAGGTAATCTACATACAACATAAGAGACAGAAAGAGGCTTGCATCTTTTATCTCTCTCTCCCTCTTTTTGTTCCCTCCCTCCCTTCCTTTCTTGTTGCTTTTACTGTCTTCTGATTCCATGAATTGTTGCCCTCTGCCATATGTCAACCTGCCTTGGAGCCAGCAGATTATGGTCTAAAATCTCTACAAACTGTGAGCTAAATTAATAAACATTTCCTTTCTTTAACTTTGTTCATGAGGTATTTTGTGTCAGTAATGAGAGAAAAGTAATGAAGACAGAATTTAGTACCAGGAGTGAGGTCGTTGCTATAACTATATTTGACCATGTGGGGCAGGAACCTTTGGGAATGGCTTGTGGGAAGAGTTTGGAGAGATTTTGAGATAACTATCCTAAAAAGTAGAGCCAAAATGCCTTAGGAAGTTCTGTATGGGCGTTCTGGTCAAAGTTCAGAAGACCAGAAGTTGCTCATAAAACAAACAAACAAACAAACAAACAAACAAAAAAACAACCAGAAGGTGGATAGAAATTGTGCCATTAAGACCAAACTTGGGAGGTTTATGATGGGACTACATTAGCTGTTGAACTCCCAATGATGTGTGCTATAGCTTGACCAAAACTTTGTGTGCATTTTTGTCATGTCCAAAGACTTTGCCTGAGACGAGATTAAGGATGGTGGGCTAATTAATCTTTTTATTTATTTATTTATTTTTAGTAAAATGTGAAAGATTTATGCAATCTGTAGAGAAACCAGAGTATGAGCTAATTAGTCTTGCAGAAGAAATTTCAAGGTAGTCAAACATTGAAGCAGTGTATGGCTACTGTTGGGAGATTTTAGCCAGCTTTACATCGAGAATCAAGAGCAAAGTGCCCAGCAGAATGATTTAAAATGTTTTGAGCTTGGCCAAAAAGGAAGCTCCAGTAAAGCTGTGGGCTGCAAAGATAGAGCTGAGGATGGGGCTGGTGAGATGGCTCAGTGGGGGGCTGGTGAGATGGCTCAGTGGTCTAAAGCACCTACTTAGAACAAGCTTAGCAAAGCGCAGAGACCGCAGTTCGATCCCCCAGCACCACATGCCAGCCAGCCCGCCCCCTGGTGGGCTGAGCTGGCCACACACACACACACACACATACACACACACACACACAAATAAATAAATAAAAAAGATAGAGCTGAGGAGCTCTTGATTGCTAGGAAGTAACAGGAGACTAGAAAGAATGGCCTGAGGGCATCATAAGAAGCACCAGGACTCCACCCTTTTGCAGTCTCAAAACTGCAAAAGTAAAAGACTTTGCTTTGCTAAAACAACCCCAGAGCACCATGTTCCAGAATGGTGGTAGCACTGAGAGAGAATTTTTTTCCTCAGATCTGGATCAGAATGGTTAATGATCCAGGCACTTGACCCCTACACCCAAGAGAGAAGAAAGCCTGGCTACCGCTCCAGCTGGCAGCAGGCCTTGGCATCATCCACAGGGTGTTCATTTTAGCACATGTAGGATGCAAGAGTTGTGGGGTTAGGAAGGGTTCCACCTGATTGCCGAAGGCCTGGAAGGCCAGGCAGTGTGCCTCTGAGAGGGCTGTGTGTGAAGCTGTGCGTGCATGAAGCCAAAGGTGCAGAGAAGACCCCAGAAGTTTGAAAAAACCAGAAGCATAAACCATCTGAGGAAAACTGCTAGGAGGACACAGAGCAGTGGGCCCAAGAGAGAAGCCTTGGGAGCTATTACTAGCACAGTGCCGTCGGGTCAGAGCCACCCAAGCCCTTTGGAATCCAAAGCTTCCCACAGATTGCTTTGCATGGTGCATGTGGAGCTACAGGATTGAATGTTTGCCCTTCTGGATTTTGGACTTGTTTTGTTTCCATTCCTTTGTATTTCCTTGTTTGTAACTTTTGGAATGGAAATGTCTATCTTGTGCCATTGAATGCTGGAAATGTTTAATTTTCTTTCAATTTGTACAGGGGATAACAGTTAAGAGTTTACCTTAAATTTCAGAGACTTGGGTCTGGACTTTTCAGCAATGTTGAAATGGTTAGGACTTTGGCAATTCTTAGAGATGAACTAAATGCCTTTTACATAATTGGATGTGCATGAGCCATTGGGGGGTCAGGGATAGAATGTTATGGTTTCTGTCTAGATGTCCCCCAAAGCCTCATGCAATCATGAGGCTAGGATGCTAGAGTTTGTGATTGATTCATGGTTCAATGCTGGGGAGATTAAGGGTGTAATACATTCACCCTAGGATAGGCAGTCTGTATAAAATATAAGGGACAAAAGAGGACTCTCTCTCTCTCTCTCT
>NW_004524702.1:7206067-7215659 GCF_000260255.1 Octodon degus
AATGTTAGAATTGGCTCACATTGTTATAGAAGTTAAAAATCCTGGTGTCTGCTGTCTGCAATCTGGACACCTGGCAAAACTAGCGGCGCAGGTCCACAGGCCTGAGAAGCAGGAGCTCCAGTGTCCGAAGGCAAGAGTTGTCACAACCTTTCTTCCACTTTTTTGCTCTGTTTGGGCTCTGCAGAGAGTGGGTAATGCCTGTCCACGTTGATGAAGGGCAACCTTCTCCACTCCATCTACTGATCCAAGATGCACTTAGAAACAGTTACCAGTGATCTGGGCATCCCTTACCCCAGTCAAAGTGACACAGGACAAGCTTTACAGTGGGGATGGGCTCATTGTCTCACAGTGAAATAGTTTCCTCCCCACTTTCTCTGTTCTCTCTTCCTCCCCCAGCTGCTCTAGTCATTTTTCTCTTACTAAGTTAACATTTATTTTTATGACATTTTCCTATGCACCTAGTCTAAAGGGTCGTGTAACTTCAGAAGGCTTTCAGCCCCAAGCAGCAGACCTTGCCCACCTTCTCTCTTCCTTTCCCCATGAGGAATATCATCATTATGTCCTTTAAACACAGGCTAATAATAAAAATGAAAACAAAAAAAATTAATTTCACTGGATAATTGAACAGATAATAATTCCCGCTGGCGATAAGGTACAAGATAGAAATTTCACGCATGATATTTTTAGGTTCTGACCAAAATTGGGGCTTACTCCCCTCATGAACTAGACTGTACTTGATTTTATTGGATCAAAAATTTCAGGGCACCTAAAGAAACGTCAACAGCTTACTTCTGTTCTCCATTAAATGCCAATTCTAAAACAGCGCTTAGCTCTCAGCTGCACTGCCTGTGCCCCTTTTCACCGGAGATGAATTGCGAGGCCCCTGGGGCCCCGAGCCGGTCAGGGCTGGGGCTGGGGCCGGCCTGGGGTTGGCGCTCAGTGATAGGGGAGGAAGATGTGTGTGCTCACACCTGCAGCCTGTGGCTGCAGCGGCTGCAGGGAATTTCTGGTTTCTGTAGCCAGCCAGCAACTAGAAGGCAGATTTTTTTTTTTTTTTTTTTTTTTTTTTTTTTTTTTTTTTTGTATTCTTTCCGGGGCATAAATTGCAGCTGGTGATGAAATTTGTTCAGACTCTCTCACTACTAAATCACACTGGACCACACAAATTCTTGGTTTGGCTTATGCTAGGGTTCTAAGCCAGAGGGATGGCCTCTTCCTCACACGGATTAGGAGTGAGTTTGCAGGATCGCTCTAGAGGCAGGGAATTGGCATCTACAGTCTCTTCCTGGGTGATAACACAAAGAAAGGACTAAACAACAAGGATGTACTGACCCACACATTCTCTTACCATAGTGAACCGAAGCCTGCTGGCTCCACCAGACCAACCGCCAGGACCCGCAGCGATCTTGCTGAGGGTCTGAAGGCGCAGGTCTGCGTGTCCACTCTGCGGTGTGTGCTTCCTGCCTTCCAGAAGAGCCCCAGAAGGAAGTGGCTACCGTGACCACTTAGTGCTGTGCACATCTCGGGAAGCCTCGTCCACGCCGTGGTTTTCCTAATCTGTCTCCTGCGAGCCGCTTGCACACGAGGCATCCTTCACCAGAGCCCGTGCAGCCCGCCCTCCCCGGCTCGCCCCTTATTTCACTCAGACTCCTACCTCTAGGTCGTCCCTGTCCGTTTCCTCCACCCGGGGACCACCGCCAGGAAGCCACCTGTTGTGGAGCACACTGTGTTTATTGCTTGTTGCGGTGAAGGGGAACACACAGCCTGGGGCACTGTGGGTGTCTTGGTACACGGGTGCCACAGAGGACCGAGAGGGTTGGGCTTGTTTCTGTCTGGATCCAGAACCGTCACAGAGGGGCCTTGTCTGAGGTTGATGTCCTGTGAAGCTATTTAGGTTTAGCAGCGGAGCACTGCTGCCAAGGTGTGGCCGCAGGACCTGCTTTTCTTTCCTATCCTGGAGACCCCTGTGCAGAGGGCAGAAATCGGGGGTAGGGCGGCGACAGGTGCCAAAGGAGGAGAGCACAGTGCATGACCTCAGGAGGTGACCTTACCGAGCCTAGCCAGGAGCCCCTCTTCTGGGCTATTGCACCTGAGTGACTCACTTGACAGTGTCTTGGGGTGGGGTTGCGCCCTCAAGGAGAAGCAGAGCAGGTGCCTGCTAACTTCAGTGTGTGTGTGGGGGGCAGCTCCCAGGGCTCTGTCTCTGTCTCTGTCTTTGTCTCTCTCTCTCTGGGACAGGGTGTCACTATGTAGCCCCGACTGGCCTTGAACTCACAGTGATCCTCCTGCCTCAGCCTCCTGAGTGCTGGAATTACTGTGCTGCCAAGCCCAGCCTGTGGGGTGCTTTATTCTACTGCTGGCAGGGCCTCCTAGGTTCTGCACTGTGCTCTGTCAAGAGTGCTGGGCCTGCAGGCTCCTGGGTGGGAAGGAGTTAAACTGGAGCCACCCAGCTGCCAGCAGCCAGAGGGTATGTCCAAAGGGATAGCTTTAGGCCTGAGGACTTTGGTCCCCTGGAAGGCCCCTGCAGCCACACTTTATTTGGGTCCAGCTCCTCCTTTAAAAAATCTGCCTCTCCTGCTGTAGTAAGGTGCTGCTGAGGCTGGTAGAGGCCTGCAGATTCCAGGAAGGGTCTAGGAAGGGGCAAAAGGGCTCCTAACGCCCAAACACAGGAGAGCAGGAGTTACCTGGTGACATGGCTGTGACTGGTTTCAATCTCACAGCAACCCATTATTCTTATTTCATGAAGGAGGAAGCAGAGGCAAAGAGAGGCTGAGTCACTGGTCCAGAGGTTCGCAGCCAGCGAGTGACAGGGCCTTGTCGGTCGTGGACCTGTCTCCCCTCCCAGCCCAAGTTCTGGCCCTTGACACAGGCTATCAGGCCCACAGCTCTCTCTGTGCTCTCAAGGAAGGTCTGGATATTCTACCCATCCAGACATCTCTGTGGACCAAGTGCAGTCAATTTTCTGATGCTCTAAGGGCCAGCTGTGAAGTAACTGCTAATTGCTCTCTGTTCGGTGTAGGAGACGAGGCAGGAGGGAGAATCCCACCTCAGACTCCGTGTGAAGGGAGCCTTCCGGCGGCCCGGCCATGTCCAAGGGGCCCAGATGTGCCCAAGTTGGTATGGGCCTAAAGTCCTTGGTCTTTCCTTGGCTGGGGGCACTGCGGCTTCCTCTTGTGGCCACCAGAGGGAGGTGCTCCCCGGGGAACTGTCGGGAGCTGAGGCTGTCTCCTGCCTCATGGGCAGGAGGTCCCAGGGCCTGTTCCACTTGTTCACCTCAGAAGGCCGTGGCTCCGATGAGGCCTCATCTGCCACCCCCAGGGCCTCCCCTTTTGGTGAGAAACGGCAGTATGTGCGTGTGTGAAAGAGAGAGAGGGAGGGAGGGAGGGAGAGAGAGAGACACACACACACACACACACAGACACACAGACAGACAGACACACAGACAGACAGACACACAGACACACAGACAAATAGACACAGAGACACAGAGAGAGACTAGGACCCATACCTCTATTATCCTGAGAGGAACCCTGTTCCCTCGGGAATGAAGGGCCTTCAGATGGTGTTCATGTGTGAAGCCTCCTGAAGCTTTATAAAATGATCCTTGCTCTTTTGCATTAACCAAAGGGAACCATGGGACTTCCCTACTTGTACGACAGATGTACGGTTCAGTCTTGAGTCACAAGTTGGCATAGTGAGCTCATCCCTTGGCCTCCTCTGCGCTCCAGACGCATAGCAAAATAAATGAAACAGAGAAAAATGATAAACAAAAGCACATAGCTGGGCCTTAGACCAAGGTGGATATCTCTGTGTTAGAAGATCAGACATGCAAAGGGGTGAGCAGGCGCAGGGCTTGGGGCCTCAGGGTCTAGAACAGCAGCGGCTGTCAGAGGCAGCGCTCGGGGATGGAGCTGCAGAGCCCCGTGGAAGACTGGACGGCAGCCAGGCTCCTGGAAGCCAAGGTGGTGCGAGGCTCCCTCTGCTTGTGAGAGGAGGTGAAGAGAAGCTGGTTGCCCGCGAACAGCCTGGGGCTCAGGATGTGGGAAGAGGAGACCTGGCATGGATGGGAGATTAGCTGCTCTGGGCCCATGCTGAGCCTGCAGTGTTCCCGGGCCACTAGACAGGGCAGCCAAAAGGCTGGAGCCAGACCTGGTTCTCTCTGGTGCCAGCACAGGAGCGTTGGAGACAGATTGAAAATCAGAGATGAAAAAAAAATTATTGCCCCCTTTCCCCCCCAAAAAAATACCTCAGCTCACTCTGAGGTTGTAAAGCAAAATGTCCCCAAGGAACTTAATAGTACAGAATATAGTCAATAAAATCAACCTTTGGGGCTGGGGAGCTAGCTTGGTGGTCTCAGAGCCTTCCTGGCAAGCACAAGGACCCAGGTTCAATCCTTGGTACCACATGCATCCAATTACCTATAAATTTCTGAAGTTTATCCTTCTTTATAGCTGAGTTGTACTCCAAAAAGAAAGTTGTACTTCAAAAAGAAAAAATGAGTACAGGAAAAAGATACAAGAAATGATGTTAAGGACCAGCCAAATAGCTGAGTATTACCTATAAATAACAAAAAGTTTATTTTTCAGTTTTGGGTTTTTGAGACAGGATCTTACTATATAGTCCAGGCTGGCAATGAGCTCACTATGTAGGCCAGGCTGACCTACAAGAGGGGCAAAGTGATATTACACACAGGTGTCTGATTTATTTCATTTAAGACTATGGTGTCCAGGTGCATCCAATTACCAATTACCTATACCCTTTCTAGCTGAGTAATACTCCACCCTATAAAAAGACCCACATCTCCTTTACCCGTTCATTGGTTAATGGGCACTTGGGCTGTTTCCAAGATTCAGCTATTACAAACTGCTTCTTTTTGTGGGCTGATGCTTGTAATTCTTTAGGAAAGATACCAAGAAGAGCTGGGTCAAACGGGACCTCTTGTCCTAGTTTTCTGAGGACTCTGCACACTGATACCAATTGTGGCTACACAGCTACACACCCACCAACAGTAGAGAGGGGTTCCTTTTCCCTACAGCCCCGCCAGCATTGGTTATTGGTTGATAGGAATAGAACTTAAGAAATACAACCTTCTCAGTTTTTTAGCTGACCTGGGATCAAACCTAGGGTCTCCAGAGATCTGGTCCTGGGTTACATGCCTAGAATCTCATTTTATTAAGGACATTCATATATATATATATATATATATTATATATATATTTTAATCCAAGAACTGTATCAGGCTTACATGGCTTCCTGCAGCTGGCTTCCTGTGTGGCCCCGTGGGCCTCTGGGGACATGTGCTCTGCATCAGCCTGTGTACACCAGATGGGGCTGCTCTGCAGAACAGACAGGAGGGCACAGAGCATGACAGTGGAGTGACACCCAGTGGGACAAATGCCACCGCAGTGTCTACCTGCTTTTTGCTCTGGAGTCCCTCCCTTTGAGAGAGGCTGCCACCCTGTGTCTTTGATACTTTTCTCTCCTTCCTTCCAGCAGGCCTGGCGCAGGACCTGTGTGGCAGACCACAGCCTTGTGAGGGGGACTTCGTGGGAGTGGACCCTGCAGCCGGGCCAGGCCTTGGGCAGGTCACAGCCTTCTGCAGTAACTTCAGGAGGGACACAGACACAACGCCTCTGGAGGACCTGAAGCCAGCTTCCTGCCCCGGAAACTGTGCGAGATAATGAATGTTTATTGTTACATTAGGCTGATAATCAGTTTGAGGATTGATTTATTGCACAGCAGAAGATAATGCAGGCATCTTACTCAGCCCAGTTCCCAGGTCCCTAAGGCAAACACTTCCGGTTGCCTTTAGCTAGTGTTCCACGGTTGTCCTTTGGTATTGACCTTTATGCTTCTCAATAGCTTGTTTATATTTTTCTCATTGTTTATGTCTTCATTTCTGTGTAGAATTACATTTCAAGATATAATATGTATCTTTTCCTCCTAGCTTCCAAGCTCTTCTCCCTTTCCAGTTCAAGGTAATTCCATCATTTTCTTTCTTTTTTTAAGGAGGAAAGGTTTACCTGGCTCACGGTTTATAGGGTTCCAGTCCATGGTGCGCAGGCTCCAAGGTGCATGGCAGAGGGGCGTCACAGAGGAGAAGGAGCTCGTGCAGCGGCAGAGCAGGCGAACAGCAGCAGCAGGCCTGCCTCCCCCTCCCCCTCCCCTTCTCCATTCCATCCAGGCTCTACGCTGTACTTGGTAGTTACCCAGCGCTTATATTCGTAGGACCATATCCATAGTATGGCTCAGTCTTGCACACTAGTGTGGTTACACTGGCTTTGGGGGAGGGGGTCCTTTTCTGTTTGCTCTGGTGATAATAACGGATTGCTATTCTTTTTTTTTTTTTTTTTCCGAACTGGGGATTGAACACATGCCCTTGCATGCTTATTCTACTGAGCCACCTCCCAAGCCCCTGGTTTGCTATTCTTATGGTTTGCTTTGAGTTCTATTCCTTGAGTCATAGCTTTGTGTGTGTGTGTGTGTGTGTGTGTGTGTGTGTAACCAGGGATTGAACTCAGAGCCTTGCGCTTGCGCCTGCCAGGGAAGCCATCTCCCCGGCCCCCATTGAGTCCTATGCCTATGTGTATCTGAACTTTCCAGGGCTTCTGTGACTTTCAGTTTTCTTGGGGTCATCCTGTCTGCATCCCTTCTGGGGACCCACTGATCTCCCTGCCTGCTGCACAGCTGTCCTTTGGGACACCCCCTCCTGTCACCCTGAGGATTCCCTTCACTCAGCATCTGTGTCTTCTCATTTGTTATTCCTTCATTTCATGGAATCTGTTCTCCAGCGGCCTCCTGGGCATGGGTGTGTCAGACCTAGGTACACTTTCGGGAAACCATTCATTTCTGAAAGTGTACCTTCCACAATCGCACCTGAGTCATGGCTAGGCTGTCCTCTGAGCTGTAAATAATTTTCTCAGAATGTGAGGACTTTGTCCTCTTCTTATCTGTTAGCTTCCGGTGTTGCTATTTATAGAGGTTCTGGGATATTTTGGTTCCAGATTCTATATGTGGGATTTCTCCCTCTTTCCCAGAACCTTTAAGCCTTTCCTGTTATCTCTGTTGTTCTGGTGGTTAATGATTCTATGTTTGGTAGTGGTCTTTCACAGTTCATTGTCCTGGGGATGTGGAGATTCGTTTTAACTCATGCCCTTTCTTCTTAGAATTTTTTCTAGAACTTCTTAGAATTTTTCTTAGAATAACTCCTTTCATACTTTTCTCCCCTTCATTTTCTCTCTGTAGATTGTCTGTTTGATGATGTGGATTGATTAGCTAATGGTCTTACTTTCTCTCTCTTGTTTTCCATCTCTCTCTCTCTGTTTCATCTTTAAAGGAAAAAAATAAAATTGCATATCAAATGATAAGAGAATAACAATAGCTATTTCACTGTATGTCATTGATTGTATCATTTTTTTCAAAATAGCTACTCAGAGTACAAGATATAAACCAGAAAGATTCTTAAAAAAATAAACAAGTAATAACACAAAACATTTCCATGAACTAAGAAAACTAGTACAGTAGTATAAAGAAAATTAATTAGTATATGTTGAAATATTTTTATTTTATTTTTTAGCATATATTGAAATATTTTTAAAACAAAGGAACTTGTAAATTGGGAAAATATTTAAATTTCTTTCTAAAAGCTGGGCTTGAGATTACCAGTAAATTTCTTTCTATTTCCTATTTATCTTTTCTATTTTGCTGTCTCTCTATTTTGTATGTGTATATATTGTGTTTCTCGTATAAGAAAAACCATGTGATATTTGAGCTTCTATGTCTGACTTATTTCACTTAACATTATGTTTTCGAGTTGCATCCATTTGCCTGCAAAAGCCTCAAGTTCATCTTTTTTATGGCAGTATAGTACTCTGTTGCACATAAATACCACATTTTCCTTATTCATTAATCTGCTGATGGACATGTATGCTCTTCCCGAGATCTAGCTGTTATAAACTGTGCCCTATCAACGTGGGTGTAGCCCTGGGATATGACGATTGGAACTCTTTTGGGAACCTACCTAGAAGGGAGGAAAGCTGAGCCAAGTGGGATTTCTATGTTTCTGAGGAAGCTCCACGCTGATTTCCACAGTGGCTGTACTGTAGTCCCAGCAGCAGCGCAGTAGAAACCCTCTCTCCCCACCCCCTCGCCAGCCATTGCTAGGCTGTTTTGATGCTAGCCGTTCTTTCTCTGGTGAGCTAGTATCTCAGTACAGTTTTGATTTGCATTCCTCCAGTGGTCAGCAATGATAAACATTTCTTCATGTGTTTAGTGACCATTTTTACTTCTTCTTCTTCTGAGAAGTACCTGTTCATTTCAGTTGTCCATTTCTGGATTAAGTCTTTTATTTTGGGAGGTCTAATTTGTTGTCCGTGTTCTTTGTATATGCTTGCTGTTAGTCCTCTGTGGAAGCTGGCAACAATTTTCCCATGCTGTAGATGGTCTCTTTGCTCTTCTGCTTCTTTCCTTCGCTGTGCAGAAGTTCTTTAATTTGATATGATCCCATTTGTTGATTATTGGTATTATTTTTTGTGCAATTGGAGTTCTGTTTAGAATATCCTTGTCTACAGATGTGCCTTTAAGATCTATGTCTTCCAATAGATTAAATATTTGTATTTAAACTTTTTTTTGAGGGGCCGGGAAGATGGCTCAGTGGAATAAGTGCTTCCCTGGCAAGCGCAAGGGCCTGAGTTCAATCCCTGGTTCAGAAAAAAAACTTTTTTTGAGACATGGTCTTGTTGTGTAGTTCAGAGTACCTTGAACTCACTATGTAGCCCAGGCTGGCCTTAAACTCCAGGTGCTCCTCCTGCCTCAGCCTCCCAAGTGCTGGGATTACAGGTATGCACAACCACACCTGGCTATTTTAACAGTTAAATCTTTGGGCCATTTTGATTTTAGCTTAGTGCACAGTGAGATAAATGGTTATATGCTCAGTCCTCTGTATGTGGATACCCATTTTCCCAGCACCATTTATTAAAGAGGCTATTTTTCCTTCAGTGTATGATTTTGGTTTCTTAGTCAAAGGTCAACTAGTTGTATGTGCCTGGGGTTGTTTCTGCCCTGTTCCCTCTCTGTTGAACTTGACTTTATTTCTGCTATGGGCTGTCTTCTAGATGTGCTCCTAAAGCCCCGTCCAGTCATTGGTAGAGCCTTTCAGAGGTGGCTGGATCTAGGGTATATGATACTGAGATTAAGTGTGAGATGCTGGGATCAAGGAAGCCCCACCCTGGGGAGGGGCGGCAACCCCCAAAAGGCAGGCAGCCTGGGAGGCATGAAGGGGAGAAGCAGGCTGCCGCTGCCTTTGTTGCTGTCACTGCTTGCTGCCTTTCACCTGCCCTGCTTCACCATGAACTCTTTCTCTTCTGCGATGCCACCTTGCCTTGGAGCCAGCCGACAAAGAACCGAACCCTCCGCATACTGCAAGCTAAAATAAACCTTTTCTCCTTTAAGTGTGGGTGTTTCTCTCAGCAATGAGAAAAGAAACTGAGATGATTCTCAAACTTTCTGCTGAATTTTTCTTTTTTTTCCTGCATTTTTAAATTATCCATCGATCTACTTATCTCTCTAAGGATATCAATTATAGATTTTTTTT
>NW_004524702.1:7217659-7218663 GCF_000260255.1 Octodon degus
CGTGAACTGTACACTCGCTTCTGGGCTAGGCCTGGCATGCAGTACCAGGGATTGAACCTGAGTCCTGGAGCTCACCAGGCAGGTGTTCAGACTGCCGAGCTTCCTCCCGAGCCCAATGAATAACTGTAATCATGTACTGCTCTGATGAGGTCCTCAGCCCCCCTGAGATGGTATTGGATGTGAGGTCTTCACAAAGTGAACAGGCCAGGAGAACAGAGACCACATGTGAGACCAAGGCGGGCAGAGTGGGGCCCCAGGGAACCCCTCAACTCTCCCACCCGGTGAGGGCATGGGAAGGAGGTGCTGTCTGTGTGCCAGATGCTGGGCCGTCACCTGGCCCGAATCTGGACACCTGGATCATGGGCTCTCCAGCCGTCGGAGCTGTAAGAAATGAATCCTGCAGTTGATAAGGCCTCAGTTTGTGGTGCTTTGCGCTAGCTTCCTGAACACACCAACCGCCTTGTTTGTCAGTGTTCAGGACCCAGCTCTGGAAAGTGTTTGACAGCCCTGTGTTCAGGGCCAGGCTTGCCCCAGCCCGTGTCACTGTGGGGGGTCTGGCTGGGCTATTTCCCATGGTCGCAAGTGGGTGCACCAATAGGTCCTTTCTCTAGGGTCAGCCCCTCCCCCCTGGAGGTATTGCATATCAGAAGAATTTTTCTTTTGGTGGAATTTGGGATTGAACTCAGGCCCTTGCACTTGCCAAAGAAGGGCTTATTGATTAGAAGAATTTGAAGACTGTGTGCTCGGAGGGCCTTGGTGACAGGCATTTCAGTCAGTGGAGTTAACCTAGTCAGCCTGAGCCCAGCCCCATGCATGGTCCCATGCTGGCGCCTCCCGTTTCCATGGCTCCTCACCACTGTGCAGCTGGCCAGCTTCCGGCCAATCTTCCTGTGTGGTTGGCTTTGCTGCCAGTCGTTCTCCGGGTATGTTGGGTCTGTTGTCCTGCATCCATCAGCTTTGCAACTTACAAAATTTTGTGTCTTTTTTTGAGACAGGGTCTAACT
>NW_004524702.1:7218763-7230731 GCF_000260255.1 Octodon degus
AATTAAAAAAATAAACGAATTAAAGATATCACAATAGCAATCACCAAGTTCTCTCTCTCTTTGGAAACAGAGTATCACCATGTAGTTTGGGCTGATCCCCAGTCCACTGTACAGTCCAGGCTGGCCTTGAACTTATGATCCTTCTGCCTCAGCCTCCTGAGTTCTGGGATCACAGGCGTGCACTGCTGTGCTGGTAAAATCAACAGATACTTAAAAGCAAAGGCCAACAAAAGCACTACCCATCAAGCCGTACAGGACCAAACAAAAGTAACTCTAATTTTAAGGCATGTATTACAAATAAGGAACAGTTAAATTACTTATGCATTAGGACAAGGAGACAGAACAAGTGCCACAGAGTAAACCTGAGGAAAGCCGGGGGAGAAACTGGCAGAATACTGGAAATCAGTGAAACAGAAAAATGAAAGAAATGAAAACTAAAAGTTGGCTCATTGGATCAAAAGAACCCTAACAAAACAATTTTCTAGGGAGAGCCATCAAAGAGCAAAAGAAAAAAGCCACTAATAAACAATATTAAGGGGGCCGGGGAGATGGCTCATTAGAATAAGTGCTTCCCTGGCAAGTGCAAGGGTCTGAGTTCAATTCCTGGTTCCGCAATAAATAAATAAATAAATAAATAAATAGGAAAAACAACACTAAAAGGAAAAAGCTATCAATAAAAAATATTAAAAACAAAAAAGGGCATAAATTTAAATGGAGTAAAAATTTTTAAAAATAATGAATGATAGAGCAACTTCATTTCAGTGAATTGAAGACATGTAAGAATGCTATATTTTTGGAAAACCTGAAGCATCAAACTTGACCGAGAAGACACAGAAAAGTTGAATTAGTTATACAAGTTGAACTAGCTATACAATTAATCAAACCTTCCCTTTAGAAAATACATGTTTTTGTTTTGTTTTGTTTTTGTTACTGGGGATCAAATTGAGGACCTTGCGCTTGCCAGGCAGGTGCTTATGCTGCTGCGCTGTGGCCCCAGCCCAAAAAATATAGGTTTTACAGGAAGGCTTTACTAAACTTCAAAGAAATGTTTCAGAGAATTAAAAAGTAGGGAAGTTAAACTGAGGTTTGCATACTCCAGATGCTAAGCAAACTTACTGAGTTCAAGGAAGGAAAATTACACATTCACTTCACTGTGGTAGCCCAGCTCCAACATAGCCCCCAAGATCCTTGCTTCCTGGAGTGGGGTGAGTGGCCCTGTACAGCAGCTCCCGCTCCCACCCGTGGCTTGTCTCTGTCCAGCAGGACAGGGCAGAAGTGAGAGTGTGTGCTGCTACCAGCTTTTTTTTTTTTTTTTTTTTTTTTAACATACAGCCCCTCTGTGTAGCCCAGGGTAGCTTCAAACTCACTTGAATTTTCCTGCATCAGCCTCCCCAGTGCTGGGATTAGAGGCGTGCACGATCATGCCTGCAACTGGAGGTTATTTTATAAAAGACAGGACAGTGTCTGCCTTCCGTTCTTGGCTATCTTGTGGGGAAAGCCAGCTGCAGAGTTGTGGACTTATTCTAGCGTCCCTGAGGACGGCATGAGAGACCAAGCCCTTTGCCAAAAGTTAGCACCAGTCTGCCATCCTATAAATGAGTCATTTTAGAAGTGGATGCTTCGACTGCTCCACTCCTACCAACCTGCCCAAAGCCTTGTCAGAGACCCCTAGGCCACCAGCAGGTTAAGTTGCTCCCCTATTCTTGACCCGCAGAAGCTGAGAGGTAATTGCCGCTTGGTGTTGTTTTAATCCACTGTGGGATAAGTATCACGCAGCAATAAAGAACCAATGCATTTGCTTAGGAACTTAGATACAAGAGTCATAAAGAAAACACTAGTGGAATGAATTAAGTAGTGTATTGTTACGTTTCATCTGAAATATCAAACTTTGAATTCAAGGAAAAGTTTAAACATGATGAAGCTTATCTACCAATAATCACTAGCAAACACACTCATGTGGCACACTTGCAGGTGTGCTTTTTTTTTTTTTTTAATTTTCTTTTGGTACACGGACTCAAACCCAGGACCTTGTACTTGCCAGGCAGGCAGGCGGGTTTTTTTTTGTTTTTGTTTTTTTGTATTTTAAGGAAGGGTCTACAGGGTGTTCAGAGTCTCACTGCTAGATCAGACTTGTAGTGATTCTCCTGTTTACAGCCTCCCAAGAGCTGGGATTACAGGCACGCGACAGCATGCCCAGTCTCAATCGCCATCTCAGTGCACCCCAGGTGCCCGGGCTGGTATGGCAGGTCCAGGGATTGAACCCCCAGCCCCTGTGCCTGCTTGCAGGCAGGTTTGTTTTTTATATTTGAGTTGTCAGACAAAGCAGTCTGTCCTCAGCTCTTCCTTTCTACCCTGGAGATCTTAGCCTATGCAATGATATAAGAAAAAAAGCAGGCATAAGAATTGGAAAGTGCCCTTTCTTTGCATACTATAATCCTCCACACAGATGGTTCTGAAGAATTTTAGAAATGGGTATATTATATGAATTCAGTAATATTGCTGTATAGAAGGTCGTCATAGCAAAATGACCAGTGCACCTAGATCCTATATATAATGGCAAGAAAAAGCATGAGGTATTCCGTGGTGATGAATCAATCAGAGGTAGGAAGATTTTTGTGTGTGTGTGGCCAGCTGAACCCACCCTGAGGGCAGAGCTGACATGGCCTGTGGTGCTGGGGATCAAGCTGCAGTTCCTGAGCGCTTGCCTAAGCAGGCACTTTAGACCACTGAGCTATCTCGCCGGCCCCACGGAAATGTTTATGGAGGAAATTGCAAAGTGTTGTAGAAAGAATTAAAACAAGACCTAAAAATAAACAAAGAGACATATGCTCGAGAATCAGAAAACTTGCTATCCTACCTAGGCCAACTTCCCCCCAAATAATCCATAAATTCAATCAAAGTCTCAATGAAGTTTTGAAAACAGGATTTTTTTGGTCTGGATGGAATTTGACAAGCTGATCTACAATTCATATGGAAGATTAAGAGCTAGATAATTTTGGAAAAGAACACGAGGCAGAGGGGTGGATGAAGATAATCTACAAAGTGACAAGACTTGGTGGGGTTAGAAAGGAATAGCAATTAGGGAGTGGGGTGGTGATGCAGAACACAGAGCCCAGGAAGGGCCCACGCATGTACGGAGAAGACACCAACAGCTGGGACTTCAAACCAGGGGGGAAGGTATTGCTTTTAAAAATAAGTGACGCTTGGAAAATTAGTTATACATACTGAAAATCTTAAGATTAGGTTCTTACTTTTATACTCCAAGATAAGTAAAAGCTGATCTCAAAGTTTTAGGAGATAGTTCTGATATTTGGGCAGACAGTGAATTTTGAAACAGGATATCAAAATAGATCCGGAAGAAGAAATGTTTTACCTGCTTTCCTACACAGCATTTTCTTTTTTCTTTTTTCTTTCTTTTTTTTTTTTTTTTGCAGAATTGGGGATTGAACTCAGGCCCTTGCACTTGCCAGGGAAGTGCTTATTCCACTGAGCCATCTCCCTGGCCCTACACAGCATTTTCTGCTTAGAAGCAGAGTTGAAGACAAGACTCATTTAGGAGAAGGTATTTACTGCATACAGGACTGACAAAAGGTCAGTATTTACTTTTTTTTTTTTTTTTATTTTAGGGAAGGGTCTACAGGGTGCTCAGGGTCTCCCTACTAGATCAAACTCATAGTGATTCTCCTGTTTACATCCTCCCAAGAGCTGGGATTACAGGTGCGCACCACCACACCCAGTCTCAAGTACTTACAACTTTTAAAGAAAGCCTACAAATAAAATGGAAAAGCAATGAATGATAGAATAGAAAAATGTACAAAGACTATGAAAAGGTAATTGAGGAGGAAAGGAAATCCAAATGCAGCTCCATGAAGAGGCAAAGGGTCAGGCACGGAGCCTGTAATCCCAGCAGTCAGAAGGATGAGACAGAAAGATCGCTGGGAGTTCAAGGTCAGTCTAAGCTACCCAGAAAGACCCTGACTCAAAGGAGAAAGAAAAGGCTCAAGGAAATAACCAAAGTAAGCTCATATTCCTCAGACTAGCCGCAGTTAAAATGAATTACTGCTAAGTATTTAGGTACAGGGAATAGATAACCAAAAAAAAATAAACTCTCACGGGTTCCATCACTTTGAAGGGCGATTCGGCAATGTCTGACTTCAGACATGCAGGTTCTTTAATTTTCTAACTGATTTCTAGGATTCATTATAATATGGCTAGATTAGGGTAAAACTGGAAATCATGTACATGTCTATCAACAGGAGAATGAATAAATACTGTGCAACAGTGAAAAATGCTGGGGCCGGGGAGACTACTCCGTGGCGTAAGCGCCTGTCTGGCAAGTGCAAGGTCCTGAGTTTGATCCCTGAGGCTGCATGCCGTGCTAGCCCCAGGACGAGGTGTGGTGGCACACGCCCGTAATTCCAGCACTCGGGAGGTTGAAACAGGAGGATTGCTGTGAGTTTGAGACCAGCCTGGGGGCCTGAGCAAAGGGCCAGCCTGAACTGCCTAGCGAAGCCCTGTCTCAAAAAACAAAAAAACGAAAACACCTCATGTGTAAATATGGATATATTAAAAAAAAAACAAAAAACAACCCAATGTTGAGCAAAAAACCACTCTGTAAGATGACATATAGAGTATGACACATTTTATAGGAAGTTTGGAAACATGCAACAGATATATAGTTACACATATATTATCCAATCTAAATGTAGGAGAAAGATGAACATCAGAATTCCATAGAGCAGGAGGTTGAGTGATGGGGTGTCTTCACTTTTACTTTGAAGTATCACAGTGATGGTAATAATCATCCACATTTACGTGACTGTTAGGGAGCATGGCCCCTGGACTCCTTGTATGTGCATATTCCTGGGTACTGGGGTTCTTTTTTTTGTGGAACTGGGGATTGAACTCAGGCCCTTGTGCTTGCCAGGCAAGCACTTAATTCTCCAGAGCTGTCTCCCCAGCCCCGGTACTACAATTCTTAATCCCTCTCAAATGATATAGTGAGTTCCCTGGTCTCAGGGCCATTAGCTTTTTATTCCTCTTTAAATTCTTAGTACAGTGCAGAGGTTCAGCTTGTGTTTATTGTCTGACTGACTGAATATGTGGAAAGTGAGGGAGTGCAAAAGGAGGAAGGGAACAGGAGATGGACATGGAGTGAGAGACGGAGTTTGGGCTGCCTGCAGTGAACGAGGTGGGCTCAGATGGAGCGGAGCAGTGGGCTTGCAAAAAAGGCAGAAGTTAGCCCCACTGGGATGCAGGTACGGGCACAGGGAGATGCCCAGGGCCCTGCCTCAGCTCCCATCTGGGCAAAGGTAATGGAGTCACCACTCCAGGGAGAGACCCCATGGGGCGGTGGGCTTAGGAGAAGGAGGAGGAGGAGGAAGAGGAGGAGAAGGAGTTAGAGAAAGAGGAGGAGAAGTAGGAGGAGGAGGAGGAGAAGTAGGAGGAGGAGGAGGAGGAGGAGGAGGAGAGGAGGAGGACAGGGCCAGCTCTACACAGAGCCAAGGCCTTTGTCTCTAACGCTGCAGTTTATTCTAGGCCACACAGGCCTGGGGCTGGGGAGAGGCTGCTGCTGGGAGTGTTGTCTTTGCTGTGATCAAAGGAAGGTGACAAACATTGGCAGTGCATGCTGCTCCTCCCAGGGTCAGGGTGGCTGAGCAGGGCCTGGGCTGCAGGCAGGGGTTCCGGGGTACCACTGTCAAGGGACCAAGAGAAGAAGGGGCTCAGGCAAGGAGGCAAGGTGAGTCCAGAGAATGGGTGAACAGGAGAGGCCAGGAGAGGAAGTTGCAAGAAAGACGGAATCTGCGCGGTCTGGATAAGGAAGGCCTGAAAGCAAAAACTGCAGCGTGTCCCCAGAATTGGGCCAAAGAAGGCTGCTGGCGGGCTCTGCACAGCATCGCTGGTGCGGTGAGCAGGCAGATCTCAGCCCCACATCCCCAGCCCGTTCCCCCGTGCGTGTGCACGTGTGGTAGCAGCCCAGTGCGCAGGTGCTGGACTTGCAAGTGGAGAGATAGGAAGTGGTGGAGGAGCCAGCCGAAAAACCAAGGGAAGAAATGTGAGGAAAGGAAAGACAGAGATAGGTGTAAGGTGTGGGCAGGGGGGGAAACCATTTATGAATTAGGGCTTTGTGGTTCTAATTAGCACTGCCACACTGACACCAGCAGGCACTCACAGGGCACCTACTCTACGCCAGGCCCGCTTCCAAACTCCTCACGTAAATTTAATTCTCTCTATTCTCACCACAATTCTGTGCAGTAGGGTCTGTAATTGCCTCATTTGACAAACATGGAAACCGAGGGACCTCGAAGTGGAACACTTAGCCTTGTACAGAGACCTCCTGAAGTGTGGAGACCCTCCTGATGGGTTGAGGCTGGCATCCCACACAGTGCATGAAAGATGGTCTTGCAGCGGAAAGCTTCCTGAGAAAAGTGTTTCAGACCTTACAATGAATTTCGCTCAAGCCCCAGTGGAACGGCAATGTCCTGTGAGCCAAGTGTATGTAAAAACTAAACCCCCAACAGTGATATTTGTGAGTGTCTATGCTTTTGTGTCAAGGTGGATTGTCCCAGATTAGACATGTGCATGGTGTAGATGAGTGTGTGTATTCTTCACTGAGTAAGGACTCAAAGCTCACTCTGGCCCACAGATGTAGCACCCATTGCAAGTTGGGTGGGGTCTCCTGGTACCACAGATGGCTGCCCAGTTGTCTTGGGGAGGTAGTGTGGAGTAGGAGGATGACCTTTGTATTTGGGGAGCGCAGAAGGCCATCTCTGACAGAGGCAGTAGATGCAGTGGAGGAGACCTTGTCCTGACCTCTCGTCTGTGGGTCAACCTGAAAGGACACCCTCTCAGGATCTTGGAAGGCCCTGGAGCTGGGCACCCAGCCCTCCCACACCTTTGTTTTCCAGGCCTGCCCACCAGAAGCACCTGTCCAGCCAAAAACACTGCTTCTACAGGGCAGCGCAGCCTTCGCTTAGTTCTGTCTTGTAGCTCTCCCTTCACATTGAGACGTGTTCGACATCATGGTGTCTGGTGGGTGGATGGTGCCTTTTTAACCAACCTCATAACCAACTAGATCTCCCCAGAGACCAAACCCGGCCCATCTTGGAACTTCTCTGTGCCATGTCCTTGCCCCTCTTGTGAAGTCAAGGCAGGTCGGTCAATCTGTCTGCTGCCCACCTCTCAGCCTCTTCCTGTGTGGTCTGAGCATGGGTTGTTCCTGAGCTCACAGAGTTATAAGAAACAAGGCCCAAGCACACGAGAAAACATAGAGGCGAGGACCTGGCCTGGATCCCAGCACAGGACCCCAGCCTCCAGCAGTGATAGTCTTGGCTCAGCCAAGCCCTGTCCTCATAGTGTTTGCCTTGGATGGTGGAGCAGGTGAGTGAGCCAGAAAGTCACAACCAGCTGGGACAGTCGCCAGATCAGTAGAATGGCCAGCCTCTCCCATGGCCCGGGGTGTCCCGGGTTGTACCCTAGGTCTCAGAATGTGTCTTGTGAGCGAGTAGACAGTATCAGGCCATCAGAGAGGATGTAGATCAAATCTAAAGCAGCATGGAGTCACTTCTGGTGACCTGTCCCTACATGAAGAAGATGTTTCCCTGTGTGTCCCCACATTTCCCCATGGCCTTGGGGCCAGTGAACACGCATCTCTACAAAGTTGCCAGACAGACCTGGCTGATGCCAGCTCTAGCGTCAACAGGGCAGGGGACCCTAGCTTTACCTCTCCAACCTCTTAGAAATGATTTTCCCTCACCTTTAAAATAGAAATTGTTGTCTGTACTTGGGAAGAAGAAAAAAGGTCAATACATATCAATGCAATAGGGACTTAAATTTTCGAAGCACCAACACATGACATAGATGTGGAGATACAACCACGGTGGCCCTGAATTTGTGATCCTCCCACCTCAGCCTCCCAGGTAGCTGGGATTACAGGCATATGTCGTTGCAGCAGGTTTTGACTTCTATTATCTACTCTGAGATGTAGGAACAGGCAGATAGGAGACAGGAAGTTCTTGTGGGGAGGATGCCCTTGAAGAAATCTTTACTGTGGGTCTCATCTAGGGCACAGGGTAAGCCCTACACCCTTGCCTCAGTCAGTGCTTGTCTGTGGGCTGGCTTCTCTGAGACCCTGACATATGAGCCACAGCTGGAGGGAAACCAGGGGGGGCTGCGCTCACTAGCACCTTGCTGGGCCCAGCCAGCCCTCCTGGCGTGTTTCCAGAGCAAGGGAAATGCGAGAGCTTCCTCTGGCCAGATGTGGGCCCCCAGGGGGGGAGCATGCAGACTCCATCTCAGCCTGCTTTTTGGTGACTATAGCAGTGGCAGAGAAGTTAGCTTGGAGCATGTGGGTAGAATCAAGCCCCAGGCGCTGGTGTCTCTCAGAGCTTGGCGTTTCACTCTTCTGGAGGCTGGGAAGTTCAGGAGCATAAAGTTAGCCAGTGTTTTCTCAGCATCTGATTGGGGCATCGTGCACATCACAGGATGATGGAGGGCGTCTCATGGTGGGATCTAAGAAACTGCTAGCTCAGGTCTCTTTCCTTCTCTTTGTGAAGATGCTAATGCCATCTGGGGACTCTGCCCATGTGACTCCACCTAACCCTGATTACTGCTAAAGGGCCCAGCTCCAGTACCATGAGTTGGGAGATCTCAACCTCGAATTTGCAATGGGTGAGCTTTGGGGCACTACATGAAACCATAGCAAACTCTACATCTTGCGTCCTGAGCAGAGTCACTCCAGGAGCAAGAAGTCCAGCAGCTGAGTGTGGTCTCAGATGAGTGAAATGAGACTGGACTTGAGATACAGCCACAGGTGGGAGGTGACCTAGGGAAACAGAGGCTGAGCCAGTAACCTGTGGAGAGAGTGCAAAAGCACACCCTGAGAAAGAGGCAGAATTTAACATCTGCCTGGCGAAAAAGCCTACCTCTCATTTACAGCTGCAGCAGCCCCCTCCAGCCTGGTCCCTGAGGGCAGCTACAGTATTAGCTGTGGTGTCTGGCTAGGGAGACAGAGTGGAAAAAGGGAGGAGATGCCAACAACCCTATGCTGCCTGCTGCCTTTGCTGAGGCTTCCAGCTGGCCAGGCTCAAGCTGGGGGAGGAGAGAAGAAGTGAAGGTAAAAATCAGCTCAGGGTTTCTCGGAATACCTTGTATTAACATTCTAAGGTCCGAAGCAGCACTACTTGTGAAGCTGAGTGATCACAGGCTGGGCTGTGTACAGGCGGAAAGGTCACAGCCCTGCTGGGCTTGTTGTCCAGGCTGAGGAGGGTTTTCTTTCCCGGAGACAGATGGTCACTTACGCCAGCTGGCTTTGGGCATTGTGCTGAGTACTGGGATACAGTCTGCCCCTACCCTCACAAGGGTCTCTAGTTCATAACCCATTCTTTTCTCCAGCTGTCATGTACACCTGCAGCTTGCTGTCTGCCTGAATGTCAAGGTCAGTGTAGCCTAACTGTTCGATTGGCATCAGAACCGTCTAGGGGATTAGCGAAGCACATTTCTGGGTGTGTCTGGGCAAGTTGTGGTCTTAGTCATTTTCTCAGCTCGGAGGTACAATACCTGACACAACTTAAAGGAAGGGAGTTTATTTTGGCTCACAATTTGTAGAGGGTTCGGTCCATAGTAAGCTGGCTCCAGGGCAGGATGGCTTGGCACTGGGGCTTGGCAGCGGAATAGCTGCTTTTGGCAGGGCAGACAGGAAGCAGAGAGCAGGGCAGGAGCCGGGAGGGAGATGGGGGAGGGGAGGAGATGGCCCTTCTAGCCAGCTGCCTCATGGACCAGACCCCGCCTCCCAACAGCAAGTCAGCTATCAGTCCCCGCCGCAGGGTAGGTGCAGGAGGCTCATCTCGATAGAAAGCACAAGGGCCACGCAAGGACCGCGGAGGTGTGACCAGCGCTGGGTCGGGCCCCTTCCTCTCTAGTAGCATACCTTTGCTCTGCATTCCAGCCGCCACCAACTAAGCAGCTTTGCCCTTCTGCTGTAGTATTTCTGTGTTGCAGCCAGGTGACTTTGGACTGAAGCCTTCTAAATCGGGAGCCAAACAGACCCCTCCTTCCTTAAATTGTATCAGCCATTTGTCCCAGCAGTGAGAAAGCTGACCGTAATAGTCCGATTTTGTGAAACGGGAAGGACAGGGAAGTTCTGCCTAGGAAAGCCATTTCTTGCCTCTGATGATCTCAAGCCTAATCTCCCCACGAGGCTGAGTCTTCCACAGAGGTACTGTCTCCATGGTCGGGGAGAGGAACACGATGGATCCTTCTACGCCTCACAGGAGGCGTGAGCAGGGAGTCAGGTTGGGAGACGCAGCCAGGCTGACGGATTTCTTCCTTTTTGCAGTTGCATGGCCCCCGTGGAGTGGCTTATATTCCTGTCCTATGGGCAGCTTCTCTGTAAAACTAATCCCTTTGTGAGGACAGAGCCCTCATGACCCCATCACCTTCAAAGGTCCCAGGTCTTCAGACTGTTGCCGTGAGAACCGAGCTTCTAGGGGCAGACCTCGCCTTGTGAAGCAATGGTTTTAGCAACTGATTTTACCAAACAACTCAAAGGTAACAACAAAATCTTTTTATCTACACTCTCTCCTGAGAGTTAGAATTCTGTCTGCAGGAAGGATAAGTGTCAGTCAGGTTTCTGAGGCTCTGGCCAAGCCAACCTCCAGAGAGAAAGGTTTATCCTGGTTCATGGCTTTGGGTCTGTCAGTCCACGGTGTGCGGAGGCAGAAGCATCTTGGTGGGGAGCCCATGGGGGAAGAGAGCTACTCCTGTCCTGGAGACCATGAAGCAAAGGAGAAGGGGCCAGGGACAAGGCAGACCCACGAAGGACGTGTGCTCAGTGGCTTACTTCTGCCAGCTGGGCCCTGCCTTCAACTACCACCGCCTATCAACTGCCATGTAAGTTATGAGGTCACAAATGGGTGAATCTCTTCATGGAGTCAGAGTAGTTTCAATCTTTCTTTAAAAGTTTTCTCTGGGATCCTGCCCTGTAGCTCAGTTCTTTAAGTGGCTGCTTCAACAAAGCAGTCAGGCTCAGGTTGCTGTGGTTTGATCCCTACAACTCAAGTCAGCCAAATCTGCCCTGAAGGCATTCGCAGCAAAAAATAAATAAATAAATAAATAAATAAAAAATAAAAAATAAAAGTTTTCTCTCTATTCTTATTTCTTCTTCTGAAATCCTTATTACAGGGATATTTGATTTCAGAAACTGTTGTCTACATTTCTTAGGGTGCTGGGGTGACCTCCATGCCTGGGTCAGTTTTCTTTATCCACCGATGGACATTCAAGTTCCTTCTACATTTTGACATATTGCTGCAAGGAATGTAGGAGGACTAATATCTCTTTGGGGTCCTGATTGCAATTCTTTCATAGAAGTGGGATTACTGGATAGTAATCACATTTATACTTTAAGGCATTAAAAATATTCATTTATTTATTTTGATTTTTTTTTGAGACAGGGTCTCACTCTGTAGTGCAGGCTGGCCTGGAACTCACTGTGTTGCCCAGGCTGGCCTTGAATTTGTTGTAGTGATCCTCCTGCCTCAGCTCCTGAGTGCTAGGATTACATCACTGCACTTGGTGCTTTAATTTTGGAAATGCTGGTTTTTGTTGTTGTTTTCTAATAGTGAATGCACCACTCCGCACATTCATGGATAGCATGTAGGCTCTCAGTTCCTCCACATGCTTGCTTACCCTGGTTATTTATTTATTTATTATAATCACCATTGTGACAAGTATGAGTGATTGCTCAGTGTTATTTTTGTCTGCACGTCCCTCATGATTAGTGACCCTGAGAATTTTTTTCATATGTCTTTAGCTATTTTTATGTCTTCTTCTTTTATTTATTTATTTTTATTTTTCAACAAATAATACACTGCATATATTCTTAGTGGTTAATTGCTGTACAAGATGCGGACTTGTGATCCTATTTACAAACACCATTAGAACAAATCATTCTATTCATTAACAGAATGTA
>NW_004524702.1:7231876-7233798 GCF_000260255.1 Octodon degus
TTAGTTATTTTTAGTATTGAATTTTAGGTATCCACGTGCAAATTGGAGAGTAACTTTTTATCAGATAGATGGTTTGCAACAGCATTGTCTCCCACTTATAGGTTGTTTTTCTGTGCTGTTGGTATCTGATCTATGAAATCATTGCTAAGGCCAAAATTACTAAGAGTTTCTCCAATTTTTTTTCTAGGGATTTTACAGTTTCAGGTCTTATGCTTAAGTCTTAAATTTAAACCAAATCAATTGATTTGGATTTTGTGCAGGAGGTAAGCTAAGGGTCTAACTTCATTCTTTTGCTTATAGATAGCCAGTTTCCCCCAAACTTGTTGAAGATATATCCATTTGCTCTTGTGCATTTTTTTGTGTGTGTGGCTACTGGGAATGAAACTCAGGACCTCACACTTGCCAGGCAGGTGCTGTGCTGCTGAGCTATATCCCTGGCCCCCTACTAAGTATTCTTCTTCTTTTTTTTAAAAAAATCTTTTATTTATTTATTTGGTACAGGGTCTCACTACACAGCACAGACTCATAGTGATCCTCCTTTCTTAGCCCTCCCCAGCACTGGGATTATAGGCATGCACCACCACGCATGATGAGCCTGGGGTTCTGGGGCCTGCAGGGCATGCAGTACCAGGGATTGAACCAGAGTCCTTGAGCTTGTCAGACAGGCACTTAGACCGCTAAGTTATCTTCCCCGCCCCCATGTGTGTTCTTGACACCCTGTGGGAGATCAGTTGATTGTATACTTGTGGGTATGGTTTTGCTCCATTGGTTTGTCCGTCTATATGCCCACACCACACTACTTTGACCACTGTAAGTTTGCAGTGCATGTTGAAGTCAGAAAGTACGATGCACTCAGCTTTTTTCTTCTTTATTTATTTGACTATTCATGGTCATTTGTGATTTCACATGAATTTGAGTTTTTTCCCCCTACATCAGTAAAAGATATCATGGAGGTTTTGATAGCAATTGCATTGAACTTGTAAATCATTCTGTTTCGTATGGACGTTATAACAATATTAAGCCCTTCCTTCCAAGTTGTGGGATATCTTTCCACTTGATTTTGTCTTGTTTTATTTCTTTCACCTATGTTTGGTGGTTTTAATTAGTTCTACTAATTTTATTCCTATATGTTTTATTCTTTTGGTGCTTACTGTAAATAGAATTTCCCCTTCTACTTTTTTCATGTTTTCTGTCGTTCTCTTATTTTTAATTTTTTTCCAAATTGAAGATTATTTTTTCTTTATTTACTGTTTTTTTTCTGCATATTTAAAATTTCTCCCATGCGTGGTTCTTGCCTGTGGTATGTGGTGGCTCCTTCCCTGCGGGGAGCAACTGCATGCACACAGCGCACCTCCGTTCTTCCCACCTCCTCCCTCTCCCTGATTGTTCCTTTCCTTTTACAGAAGATCTATCTCCTTGTTTCCTATCATTTTTCTCTTGTTTTTCTGTTTAGTTTGTTTATATTTTGGGTTTCTCATCTAAGACAAACCGCATGTAGGCTGGGCCTGGTCGTATATGCCTGCAATCCCAGCACTCAGGAGGCTGAGGCTGGAGGATTGCTGTGAGTTTGAGGCCAGCCAGGGCTTCACAGTGAGATGCTGTCTCAAAACAAAAATCAAAACACAAAATATGTATAAGCTTGTATGTCTGCTTTATTTCACTCTAACTTTCTTTTTTAGCTTGGTAGGGTATAGAAACATTCTAATGTGTGTTGATTTGTGTCCTGTAACTGTATTGAGCTCATTTATTAGCTCTACCAGCTTTTTAATGGCGTCTTTAAGAATTTTTATTTAAATCTTTTTTTTTTTTTTTGGCGGAACCGAGATTGAACTCAGGCCCTTGCGCTTGCCAGGCAAGCACTTATTCTACTGAGCTATGTCCCCAGCCTAAATATTTAAAATTGCCAAATGATAACTTTATAT
>NW_004524702.1:7235132-7236061 GCF_000260255.1 Octodon degus
CTCTGCTCAGCCTACCAAGTGCTGGGATTATACCCACCACACCTGGCCTTTTGTTTGTTTGTCTGTTTTTCTGAGGGCGGGGACTCTGCTCGGGATTGAACCTAGTGCCTTGAGCATGCTGGGCAAGCAAGCTTTCTCTCGTGCTTTTTCTGCACCATATGGTTCTTTTTATTCTGTTAATGTGATGTAATCACTTTGATCAAGTTTATGTCCTATCTTTGCTTTCCAGGAATAAATTCCACTTGGCCGTGGCATGTGATAACTTTTATTATGCTGCCGAATTTGGCTTAGTGCTTTGTTGAGGGTTTTGCATCAATGTTCTTAAAGAGATTTTGGTTTTTAGTTTTCTTTTAGTGTTTTGGTTTGGTTTTGGTATCAGGGTAATGCCAACCACATGGAACAAGTTAGGAAGAGTTTCTTCTTTAACTGTTTGGAGTTTGAGAAGTCCTCCAATTGGTTCCTTAAATGTTTATTCAAGAACTGGGGGCATAGCTCAAAGGTAAAGTACTTGCCTGGCATGTTCGAGGCCCTGGTAAAATTCAGGTTCTAAAAAGTCTATTTGCTGCGTCTGATGACACATACCCATAGTCTTAGATCTCTCCAGACTGATGAAAAAGTTTGAGGCTAGCTTGAGACCCCATCTCAAGATCAACCAACCAGCCAACCAACCAAACATTCCCCAACACAAATATCTTTGCACTGAGGTTTTCTTTGTTGAAATGTTATGTGTATGTATATGTGTGTGTGTGTGTGTGTGTGGTACTGCCACCCAGGGAGCACTGAGCTACCTCTCCCCCCTCATTAATTATTACTTTATTTTGAGACAGGCTGTCACCCAGCAGTTGCTCAGGCTGCCCTTGAACTCGTAATCCTCTTGCCTCATCCTCCCTAGTAGGTGAGATTATTGTTGTGCACTATGGCACCCAGCT